>NW_027185889.1:3787593-3868553 GCF_028583685.1 Petaurus breviceps papuanus | reverse complement strand
GAAGGAAGGAAGGAAGGAAGGAAGGAAGGAAGGAAGGAAGGAAGGAAAGAAGAAGTGAGGGATGGAAGGAGGGAGGGAGGGAGAGAAAGAAAGAAAAGAAAAGAAAAAAGAAAAGGAATGAAAAATGCTATGCTTCAGTCTGTATTCAGACAATATCAGTTCCCTGCCCTCCTCCCCTCAGAAGCAGATACCATATTTCCTCATAAGTCCTTTGGGATTGTCTTGAATCATTGAACTGCTGAGAATAGGCAAATCATTTACAATTCTTCATCAAACAATATTGCCATTACTATGTACAATGTTCTTTTGGTTCTGCTCACTTCACCTTGTATCAGCTCATGTAAGTCTTTCCAGGTTTTTCTGAAATCAACCTACTTGTCATTTATTATCACACAATAGTATTCTATCACAATGATACACCATGATTTGTTCAGCCATTCCCCAATTGATGGGGATCCCCTCAATTTTCAATTCTTAGCCACCACAAAAAGAGTTGCTATAAATATGTTTGTATAAGTAAGTTCTTTTTCCTTTTTAATTTATCTCTTTGGGATATATACCTAACAGTGGCATTACTGGATCAAAGGGTATTCACAGTTTTATAGCCCTTTGGGCATAGTTTCAAATTGCTCTCCAGAATGGTTGGATCAGTCCACCAACATTGCATTAATGTCCTAGTTTTCCTACATCCTCTCCAACATCCAACATTTTCCTTTTTTGTCATATTAGCCAATCTGGCAGGCATGAGGTGGCACCTTGGAGTTCTTTTAATTTGCATTTCTCTAATCAAATGATTTAGAACATTTTTTCATACAACTAGATATAATTTAAATTTGTCTGAAAACTGCCTGTTCATAACCTTTGACCATTTATTAATTGGGGAATGACTTGTATTCTTATAAATTAGATTCAGTTCTCTATATATTTGAGAAATGAGACCTTTGTCAGAGATACTTACTGCAAAATTTTTATCCCAGTTTTCTGCTTTCCTTCTAGTTTTGGTTGTATTGCTTTTGTTTGTGCAAAAACTTTTTAACTTTCACATAATCAATTTTATTTATTTTACATTTTGTAATGCTTTCTATATCTTGTTTGATCGTAAATTGTTCCTTTCTCCATAGGTCTAACAGGTAAACTATTCCATGCTCTCCAAATTTGCTTTATGTTTAAGTCATGTATCATTTTTACCTTATCTTGGGTGAGATGTAGCTCTATACCTAGTTTCTGCCACACTGTTTTCCAGTTTTCCTAGCAGTTTTTCTCAAATAATGACTTTTTGTCCCAACAGCTTGGATCTTCGGGTTTACCATATACTACATAACTATGCTCATTTATTACAAAGTATTGTGTACTTAATCTATTCCACTGCTCCAATAATTTTTCTTAGCCAATACCAGATTGTTTTTATTATCATGTTTCCCCGATAATAAGACACTGTCTTATTAATTTTTTGGACAGAAAAACACCAGAGGGCTTATTTTCAGGGGAGGGCTTATTTTAATGAACATTGACAGCAATTTTAATAAACAGGTAAATGTGAACAAAAAAATGTACCTTTATTCAATAAGCAAATCACTGGGGAAGAACAGGATGACGCGCTCACTGCTGCAGCTCTGATTGGATGCAGCTCAGAGCGCGGCGTGCGTTTCACTGGGGGGGGGGAGGCGGTGTATACAGAGGGTACCATAATGTAGCGTGTAGTGCAGGGGATCACCTTAACTACAGTAGCAGTCTCAATAGGGCTTATTTTCGGGGGAAGGCTTATTTTAGAGGAATCTTACACAGTAAGGGAAGGGCTTATTTTCGGGATAGGTCTTATTATTGGGGAAACACGGTATTACTGCTCTATAATACAGTTTGAGATCTGCTATAACTAGACCATTTTCCTTCACATTATTTTTTCACTGATTCCCTTTATATTCTTGACTTTTTGTTCTTCTAGACAAATTTTGTTATTTTTTTCTAGGTCCATAAAAATATTTTTGTCTTAGCTTGATTGGTATGGCACTAAACAACTGAATTAATTTAGGCAGAATTGTCATTTTTATTCTATTGGCTTAGTCTACCCATGAACACTTAACATGTATATGTATGTTAAACATATATATATATATGTTAAACATATATATATATATATATATATTATTCCCCAAATGGTTGGATTTGACTTTATTTGTATGAAGAGTATTTTGTAATTGTGTTCATATAGTTCCTGAGTGTCTTGGCAGGATGACAATCCTAGTATTTTGTATTGTCTGCAGTTATTTTAAACAGAATTTCTTTCTGCCTCTTGTTCTAGACTTTGTTGGTAATATATAGAAATGCTAATGATTTATGTGAGTTTATTTTGTATTCTACAACTTTGCTAAAGCTGTTAATTATTTCCACCACTTTTTTAGTTGATTCTCTAAGTATACCTTCAAATCATCTGCGAATGATAATTTTGTTTCCTCATTGCCTATTCTAATTCCTTCAATTTCTTTTTCTTTTCTTACTGCTATAGCTAGCATTCCCGATACAATATGGAATAATAAGTGTGATGAGCATCCTTGCTTCATCCTTGATAGATTTTACTTATTCAAATTACAGATGCTTGCTAATGATTTTAGATAAATGCTTGCTAATTATTTTAGATAAATATTTCTATCATTTTAAGGTAAGATCCATTTATTCTTATGCTTTCTAGTGTTTTTTTTAATGGGAATAGGTGTTGTAGTGTATATGCCTTTTCTTGCATCTATTAAGATAATCATATGATTTCTGTTGGTTTTATTATTAATATAATTAATTATGCTCACTGTTTTTCTAATATTGAATCAGTCCTGCATTCCTGATATAAATCCCACCTGGTCATAATGTATGATCCTTGTGGTAAATTGCTGTAATCTACTTACTAGCAATTTTATTTTAAAATTTTGCATCAATATTCATTAGGGAAAATGGTCTCAAATTTTCTTTCTTTGTTTTCACTCTTCCTGGTATATGTATCAGCACCACATTTGTGTCATAATAGTAATTTGGAAGGACTTCCCTTTCACCTAGCTTTCCAAATAGTTTATAGTACTGGGATTTTCTTTTAAATGTTTGGTAGAATTCACTTGTGAATCTATCTGGTACTAGGAGTTTTTCCTTAGGAAGTTCATTGATGGCTAGTTCAATTTCTTTTTCTAAGATTGTATTATTTAAGTATTCTATTACCTCTTCTATTAATTTGGGAAATTTTTATTTTTGTAGATATTCATCCATTTCATTTAGATTGTTAATTTTATTTGTATATAGTTGGGCAAAACTGATCCAAGCAATATTTTAGTTTCTTCTACATTGGTGATGAATTCACCCCTTTCATTTTTTGACAGTGGTAATTTAATTTTCTTCTTTCTTTTTTTTTTAATAAAAATAACCAATGGTTTATCTACTTTATTGTTGTTGCTGTTGTTTGTAAAAACTAGCTTCTAGTTCTATTTATTGGTTCTGTGGCTTTCTTTCAATTTTACTAATTTTTCCTTTGATTTTCAGGATTTCAAATTTATTATTTAATTGGGGGGTTTTGATTTGTCCTTTTTTCTAGCTATTTTTTTTCAATTGCATACCTAAGTCATCAATTTGCTTTTTCTTTATCTTATTAATGTAAGCAATTAGAGATATAAATTTTCCCCTAAATAATGCTTTGGTTGCACCACATAAATGTTGGTATGCTGTCTCATTGTCATTCTCTTTGATGAAATTATCAATTATTTCTATTATTTGTTCTGTGATCTACTTATTTTTTTAGGATTAGATTAAACTTCTTTCCCTTTTATTTCTTGGTGAGATTTGTCTAGTTCTGAGAAGTGGAAGTTGAGGTCCACCATTAGTATAGCTTTATTGTCTATTTCATTCTATAAGTTAACTTCTCCTTTGAAACTTTGGATGCTATATCATTTGGTGCATATGTTTAGCATTAATATTACTTCACTGTCTATGGTACCTTTCAGCATGGTATAGTGTCCTTCCTTTTCTCTTTTAAATAGATTTTTACTTTTGTCTGAGATCATGATTGCTACCTCTGCTTTTTTTTTTTTTTTTTTGCTTTGGCTTAAGTATAATAGATTCTGCTCCAGACTCTTACCTTTACTGTGTGTGTGTGTGTGTGTGTGTGTGTGTGTGTGTGTATGCTTCAAGTGTTTCTTTCAAGTAACATATTGTAGGATTCTGAATTTTAATTCATTCTGCTATCCACTTCCATTTTGAGTGAGTTCATCCTATTTATATTTATAGTTATAACTACTTCATTCTATTTTTTTCCTCTTTCACTCTCTCTTACCCTTACCGTGTCCCTCCTCACAAGTGTTTTATTTCTGATCACCATCTCCCCTAATTCAGCCTTCCCTTATATCAGTCCTCCCCTTCTTCTTATTCCCATTACTTTTTTTACTTCCCTGTAGGGTAAGAGATTTCTGTATACAATTGGATATGTAAGTTATTCATTCTTTGAACAAATTCAGAGGAAAATTAAGTTCAAGCTTTTCCAATCATCCCCCTCCATTTTAATAGTTCTTTCACACCTCTTTTATGTAAGATACTTTACCCCAAAATTCTATCTTTCTCCCTCTCTCTGCTCCCAGTATAATCTTTCTGACCCCTTTATTTTGTTTTTGGGGTATCCTTCCCTCAAAGTTACCTTATATTCATATGCTCTATATATGTATAAACTTTCTAATTGCCCTTGCAGTATAAAGTTCTTAAGAGTTACAAATATTATCTTAACATATGGGAATATAAACAGTTTAACCTTATTGAGTCTCTTATATTTTCTCTTTCTTGTTTCTTTCGTTTTTTACCTTTTTCTTTCCCTTGAGTCTTGTATTTGAAGACTTTTTTTTTTTTTTTTACCCAGCTCTGGTCTTTTAATTAGGAATGCTTGAACATTCTCTATTTCATTAAATATCTCTTTCTCTCCCCCCCATTAAGGATTATACCCAGTTTTGCTGGGTAGGTGATTCCTGGTTGTAATACTAACTCCTTTGTCTTCTGGAATATCATATTCCAAGCTCTCCAGTTCTTTATGTGGAAGCTGCTAAATCCTGTCTAATATGACTGAAGCTCCATAATATTTAAATTGTTTCTTTCTGGCACCCTGGAGTATGTTCTCCTTGACCTGGGAGCTCTAGTATTTGTTCAATTTTCAAATGTATACTGAGTAAAGGTACCCTGGACATTTTTGCATCTTATATTTAAAATATTGTCAAGTCATCCTTATGTCAGTTTGCTTTTTTGGACACAAAAAATTTTATTTTAATCGAAAAGAAAAAATCCAACAAATTTATAAGTCCATGATTATTTTGAAATCTCAGATTTGCAAAATTATTTTCTATAATAGTGTTAGTGAATTCTGTTAAAACACTTTTCTCTTTCTACTTCCTGTTTAGCAAAGGTAATACTATCTAATCTGACTGAATTTGATATATTAGGATAGTACTGGGTGGATTGACCTTGAGTTTATAGTAAAGAATTGTAAAAGTCAATGTTGAATAATGGTATGTAAGAAAGTGCAGAATCAAGTTGATTAATGCAAAAAGTGAAATATCTTAATGTTATGGGATCTCACTACTAGTTTTTCCAGCTGGACTTCTCCTACTGAAGGCCTAAATCAATATTTCATTTAATGAAAACTTCTTGGTGAATATTCTGTCACTTAAGAGGTTCTATTAATCATCTCTGCAATGAAATACATTCCCATAAGAGATTTCAGACTGATCCTAGGGTTTCATTTTTAAAAAGTGATTTCTCAGTATTTCAGTTTTGTCGGTGTTATCACTGGCTGGACATGAAAGTAAAAAGCCAATTGGGAAATTTTACAACTAATTCCTTTGTTGGTATCAAGGGGTTATGTAAAGTTCACTGGAACATATTGCCTAAAGTTATAGTTGGTGCTGTATTCAACAAATACATATTTTATAGAACCCTATGTTCTAAATCCTTTAGATTAATGGATCTCATGTCAAATCAGAAAAGCTGCATTTTGCCAAATGAACTAAATAAAATTTGGTCTAAAGTTCTTAAAGCACATGATTCATCTTGGTTATATCTAGTTTTAAACTGTTCAATTGAATCTAGGTATTTTAAATATTTAGAATGTGTGTTTTCTGCTATCATTTTCAAATATTTATGTAAATATTTGGCATGTAGAAAAATTACAAATCATTTATATTTAGCAAAATCAACAAATTTTTTGAGTTGGAAGGGATCCCCATGAGTATTTAATTCAGGTCTTTCATTCTACAAATGAGAAAACTGATGCTTACAAGACTGAATTAATGGCCAAAGTCATCCAACTACATTTGGCAGATCCACAACTATAAGCCAGGGTGTCTGATGATTCAGGTAAATCTCTTTCATTCCAGCACAGATCCCAAGTCTCTTGAATCCTAAGTTCAGTATTCTTTTCATTCTTTTTATTATACAACACTACGTTTTCTGGATTTATCCTTCATATTTTATACATTATAAATTGATTATTTCCTCTCATTGCCACAAAGTCCAAACAAACAATAAAAAAAAATCTATTATTCTAGACCAAGTGGTTGAGGAATTGAGTAAAATTAACTGCTTCTATTGCTCAGGAGAAACACACACACACACACACACACACACACACACACACATGGACTGGGTTTGAACTTAGATAAATTGACCTTTATTTCTTCTTAGAAATGACTAAATAGGGGCAGAGTCAAGATAGTGGAGTAGAAAAAGGACTTCATGCTGCTCCAGCTTTCACCTCCTCCAATTAATGTAAAAAAATGACTTTAGACAAACTTTAGAACTGCAGAACCAACAAAATGACAGAGAGAAGCTAACCTCCCACTGAAGACAGCCCAGCAGGCTGGCAGAAAGTGGCCAGCACAGAATGTTGGGAGCCAAGCCCAGCCCCATGTGAGCCAGAGGTTTTAGCCTCAGGGCGGCCTGACTAGCCACCAGCTGGAGGGACTTCAGATCACCAGCAGCTGTGGTGGTTTCCAGAATTATCAACCCACAGATGTCAAAGACAAAGTGAGAGGTCAGTGTAGACTTTGCTGTAACAGGGAGTTTGGGAGTGCGATCCAGCCTTTGTGGCTGGGGCAAAAAGCGGCTGAGGATTCTCTGTCATGCTGCTTCAGAGCTCCTAGCCTGCAGATTGTAGGGGGCCCAAGAGACCAATCTGAGGGGTAATCACTCTTGCTCCAATTTGCTTGGATCTGGATTGCTGTCTAGGGTGGAGGTTCTGTGGTGCATGACCAATTTGCCAGAGCCTGTGGAGGCTTCAGAGAGGGCACCAAAATAATAGTTCCAGCAGGTGAGAAAACCCCAGCAATTGGGATAAAGCTCCCATATCTGGTAGTAGAGTTCTACTGTGGCAAAAGCTCAAAAGTCAAGTAATTAAGTGGCAACATGAGCAAGCAAAGGAAACAAAACAGAGCAATCCGACATTAGACTCCTATTTTGGGGACAAAAAGGATCAAAACATGGAACAGGAGGAAGACAACAAAGTCAGGACTCCTGCACCAAAAGCTTCCAAGAAAAATATGGCCAGAGAAGAGCTTAAAAAGGATTTTGAAAACCAAATAAGAGGAGTGGAGGAAAAATCGGGAAGAGAAATGAGAACAATGCAAGAAAATTATGAAATGAAAGTCAACAACCTGACTGAAGAAAATAACACCTTAAAAAATAGACTAGGGGTGGCCAGGTGGTGCAGTGAGTAAGAGCGCCAGCCCCGGCGTCAGGAGATCTGGGATCGGTTCGGGCCTCAGATACTTGGCACCCACACAAAATAAGTGGCTGTGTAACCTTGAGCAACTTACTTAACCCCAATTTCTTAAAAAAAAAAATAGAATAACAGAGATGGCAAAAGAGGCTCAAAAATGCAATGAGGAGAAGAATGCCTTAAAAAGCCGAATTTGCCAGATGGAAAAAGAATCTCAAAAGCTCACTGAAGAGAATCATTCCTTCAGAATTAGATTGGAGCAAACGGAAACTAGTGACTTTATGAGAAATCAAGATACTATTAAACAGATCCAAACAAATAAAAAAAATAGAAGGCAATGTGAAATATATTGTGGGAAAAACCATTGACCTGGAAAATAGACAGAGGACAGATAATTTTAAAATGATTGGACTACCTGAAAGTCATGATCAAAAAAAAAGAACCTAGAAATCATCCTTCAAGAAATTCTCAAGGAAAATTGCCCTAATGTTTTAGAACCAGAGGGCAAAATAGAGGTTGAAAGAATCCACCTATCACCTCCTGAAAAAGATCCCAAAAAGAAAACTCTTAGGAATATTATAGCCAGATTCTGGAATTCTCAGAATAAGGAGAGAATATTGCAAGCAGCCAGGAAGAAACAATTTGAATATTGTGGAAAAACAATCAGGATAACCCAGGATCTGGCAGCTTCTACCCTGAGGCATCGACGGGCTTGGAATATGATATTCCGGAGGTCAAAGGAGCTGGGATTAAAACCAAGAACCACCTACCCAGCAAAATTGAGTATCATGTTTCAGGGAAAATATGGTCATTCAGTGGAATAGAGGACTTTCAAGCATTCTTGATAAAAAAAAAAACAGGATTGAATAGAAAATTTGACATTCAGATACAAGAAGCAAGAGAAGCATGAGAAGGTAAACAGGGAAAAGAAATCATAAGGAACTTACTAAAGTTGAACTATGTATATTCCTACATGAAGAAACGATAATTGTAACTTATAAAACTTTTCTCACTATGAGAATAGTTGAAGGGAATAGAAATGTGTGTGTGTGTGTGTATATACATATATACACACACACATACATATATATGCATACGTATATGTGTCTATATAGGAGGGTATATGGGCATATGATTACCTATGTGAGTATGTGTATGTATGTGTAGAGGTATACATAGACAGAGGGCACAGGACCAATTGAATAGGGAGGGATGATACTTAAAAGGTGAAATTAAGAGGTGAGAGAGGAATATAATGAGAGGAAATGGGGAGAGACAGAATGGGTTTAATTATCTCATATAGAAAAGGCAGAGGAAAACTGTTACAATGGAGGGGAAGAACAGGAAGGCAAAAGAGAATGAGTCAACCTTATTCTTATTGAATTTGGCTTAGGGAGGGAATGACATATACACTAAACAGTGTATTTCACCCTACAGGAGATTAGGGGGGAAGGCGATGAGAGGGGGGATAATGGAAGGGAGGCCAGGCTGGCATGGAGGGAAGTTGGAAGCACCCACTTTTTAAAAGGGACAGAATCAAAGTAAAGAATAGAACAAGTGGGGGGTGGGATAGGATGGAGGGAAATATAGTCAGTCTTTCACAATAAATTCACTATGGAAATGTTTTGCTTAGCTACACATGTACAATCTATATTGAATTGCTTATCTTCCCAGTAAGGGTGGGTGATAAGGGAGGAAGGGAAAGAATCTGGAATTCAAAGTTTTAAAATCAAATGTTTAATATACATATACATATACTATTATTACTATTATTTTACATGCACCTTGGAACTAAGATATCCAGGCACTGGGGCATAGAGATTCACTATGCCCTACTGGAAAGTCAGAGGGGGAAAGTCAGAGATGGGGGAAGATATGGGAGAAAGCAGATTGGGGGAGGGGATATTCAGTGGGATTGCTATTTTGCGGTGGTGGGTAGGGGAAAAATGGGGAGAAAATCTGCAGCTCAAAATCTTGTAGAAATGAATGATGTAAACTAAAAAATAAAAAAGAGAGAAAAAAAAGAAATGACTAAATAGGGGGCAGAGTCAAGATGGTAGAGTAAAGGAAATGACTAAATGGAATAAGTCTAAAAATTCAAACAAGAACGTGTTGAGTTGTGAGCAAATATTCTGAGTACAATTGTCTTATGGGAGACAAGAACTGTTATTTAAAGTAATTATTGTTCACAGAATTAGAGCTTCATGAAAGGTTATAAATATTGATATTAATTAAGCATAAAAATATAAAGCACACTTACTATCAACTCTTTGTAATGAGGTACAATGTTTTTTTTAATGCTATTCAAAGAGCTTATTACTAGATGGATCTCATCCAGCACTAACATTGTAACATGAAACAATATTTAACACATATAACTACAATATGGAAAACATTGATGAGTGTCTATTCTACATCCATTTACGCAGAAAAGCAACTACAAGTGAATGTTAACACCAATGTTTATAGAAATACACCAGCTATTCACACTAAAGATTATTTTATATATTCTTACTATATAACAACTATATTACAACATGATCTCCTAGAGTTGATCTCCCAAAGATCAAAAGTGGAAATCCAATAAATACATTAATACATAAATACATTCATAATACCATTTTTAGATGAAGAGACTGACCTTGAAAGATAGATTAAAAAAACACAAAAATGAAAGGTACGATTTTAATATAACTTTATTCTAATGATTAATATACATTGTTAAATATTTCTCTCACAAGAGAGGTAGGGTGGTTTGCTTTGGTTGCTGTCCTTCATTCTCGAAGAGGACTAAAATGACATTATTATGCTAAAGTCAAGTTGCAACATGTCCAACTGTGACTGATCAGACCAATATGAGTTTGGAATACTCTACCACAGGTCAAGCACAAATAAACTGTGTGAATATTTGGGGTGGACACTGCAAATTTGTACATCCTGGGTTTCCTCTGAGCTGTCTCAATTTTGCTTTGTTCATAGAGCACAGTATCTTCTCTGATGTGGGCATACATGCTTAGCAGTCTTGTGCCAGTGTCTCCCATGTCACACAATCAATTCCAAAGCTTTTAAGAGAGACTTTGAGAATGTCCCTTCACCTGGAAGATGGTCATCTACCTGAGAGACGGCGTGGCTTCAGAAAAGGCCAAGGAACAGTTGATATTGTGTTTTCTGCCTGACAACTTCAGGAGAAATGCCAGGAGCAGAACAGAGGTCTGTACACAATGTTTGTCGATTTGACCAAGGCCTTTGATACTGTCGGTCATGAGGGCTTATAGAAAATTATGTCAAAATATGGTTGCCCAGAGAAGTTCATTGGTATTGTACATCAATTTCATGACAACATGGTTGCCTAGGTTCTGGATAATGAACAATGCTCTTATGCTTTCCCAGTTATCAGTGGAGTGAAACAAGGTCATGTGCTTGCTCCCATGCTTTTTAGCATGATGTTTACAACCATGTTGTCACATGCTTTCAATGAAGATGAACATGGCATCAATGTCAGCTACCACACTGATGGTAAATTCTTCAACTTGAAAAGGCTACAAGCCAAGACCAAAGGGAAGAGAGTGTTGGTGAATGGTTTTCTGTTTGCAGATGATTTTGTACTCAATGCAGCCTCTGAAGCTAAGATGCAACAAAATATGGATCAATTCTCTGCTGCTTGTGCTAATTTTGGCCTAACAATTAACATTAAGAAAACTCAGGCGCTCCATCAGCCACCACCACACCATCCATATGTGGAACCATTGGTTACAGCAAATGGAGAAGTTTTGAATGCTGTGGATAAGTTCACTTACCTTGGTAGTGTACTTTCCAGGATGCACACACTGATAATGAAGTTGATGCATGCATTGCCAGAACTAGTTCTGAGTTTGGGAGGTTCCAAAGGAAAGTATGGGAGAGAAGAGGCATTAGAATGACTATCAAACTGAAGGTCTACAGAGTCGTTGTGCTTATCTCATTGTTGTGTGTCTGTGAAACCTGTACAGTATACCAGCACCATGCCAGGAAACTGAATGGCTTCCATTTGAATTGTCTTAGGAAGATTCTGAAGATCACCTGGCAAAATAAGGTACCAGACACTGAGGTCCTTACTCGAACTAAATGCCAAGCAATGAAATTGCTTCAGAGAATACAACTCCGATGGGCTGGCCATGTTGTTTGAATGTAAAAGGTACACTTGCCAAAAAGACTATTTTATGGAGAACTCACACAAAGCAAGTGCTCACGTGGTGGTCAGAAGAAGCAGTAGCATGGGATAAGAGATAAAGGAATGGCTTCATAAATCTTGCTTAAGACAAGAACTAGTGATGTGACCATAGGCAAGGTTCCATATCTCTATTTATAACTGTGTCCATTCTCAAAGCAAAAATTTGCACAAAAACCAATCATTTTTTTTAAGAAATGCATGAATCCTTAGCAACTGAGATCATCATTAATTGAACATATATCTCTTAGTTATTCAGAATTCTTATGAAGAAGGGCATACGGTATAGTGGAGTGGAAAAAAAACCCAAAAACCAAAAAACCCTGCACTATCAGGTGGGAGGCCTGGATTATAGACACTGAGTTGTCATACTAACAAACTAATGCAAATCACTTTACTCCCCCAGGCCTCAGTTTCCTCATCTATAAAACTGGAATATTGTAAGAGATAAGACATATGCCTCCTTTCGGTTTCAAAACTGTGAATTTTTGCTAACTAACACCTGTACTTTCATTATAGCCCTCATTAAATTGAATCCACTATTTACATCATATTAAAAAATTACTTTTGTATATAAATTTTCTACATAATTTTCTAAATTGCTATCCTTCTAATTCTCCTTCAGGGAAAAGTTCAAAAAAGTTCATACTCTAAGAGTATCCCTGGTGCTTGACTCAACGTCCCATCCTGAGTCTTCTGGCCTGGATGGATATGCCCTGATCCCTGAAATAATTCTAGAAATATATTCTAGTTCAAAGGTCAATGATTGTTATTCCACTGTGTCACCTCCTTAGGCCTGATAGTTTGAGTTTGATGAGTCTGTCTCTAGACTGTCAGAAGAAACTTGTCTACACTCTGAAATAAATCTGGCATATCTCCCTATTTAAGCAACATGGCAAGTTGAACAATTAGGTGGTGCAGTGCACATAGTGTGGGCCCTGGGGTCATGAGGACCTGAGTTTAAATCTGGCCTTGGATATATCCTAGCTGTGTGACCATTGGCAAGCCACTTAACTCTGTGTGCCTCCATTTCCTCACCTGTAAAATGAATTGGAGAAGGAAATGGCAAACCACTCCAGTATCTCTGCCAAGAAAACCCCAAATGGGGTCATGAAGAGTCAGACATGAATAAAATATGACTCAACGACAAACTGAGCAAATTTATCTTTAAACTAGAATAGGAGGCAAAAATTTTGTACTAATACAACCTCAGAAATCAGAATGATACACACAGCAAATATAACAACATAAAAGCTACAATTTACTGCAGGGAGAAACATTCCTAAAGTCCTTTTCACCTTGCACCAATGTCACTAGCTGGACTTGCAATTAATTATTACTGCTGCAGTTAGTGATTGCCATATCACCTTTTGGGTTGAGCTTTGGGTTACCTGATACTGGTAGTTGGTTCTACTACATAATAATGCTGAATATGCCCTCTTCCATCTTCCCCCTCCTGTTGATTAACCAAAAGGTGACCCTTGGCAACAGACTAAGGAGGTAAATTTGGGAGCCATTCAGACAAATGAATGGTTAGTGTATATTGCCTTACTTTTAATCCCTAAAACAAAATTAAATAAATTTAATACAAATGGATTATTGAGATCCAAACCCTTCCACTTTTTGCATGGTTTAAGATCATAGGATTATAGATTTGGAGCTGAAAAGGCCCTTAAGGGTCATTTAGCTCAATACTCTCATTTTATAGAAGAGCTTAGAGAGAGGAAATGACTTGCTCAAAGTCACACAGAGTTTAAGTAACAGCCCAAATCAAACCACGGATCTTCTGAGCCCCAAACCAATGTTTCACTGTACCATAGTATCTCTCATTCATTTCAGAAACAATTAAGCTTCTTTTACTCTTCAGTTTCCTCAAACAATTTTAAGACCTTATGTCAACAGACATAAGGTGTCTTCCCTTTCTTGAGCTCATATAATTTATACTGAGAACATTTAGAACTGGATTCATAAACAGAGACACAATGATCAAATCTTGGTGGCCTGGGCTTAAGAAAATGAATGCTCTACTTAATACCCACCACTCAGCACCCTGCCTGGGACTCAGGAGGTGTTTAATAAATGCTAGCTGACTGACTGATAAATTGCTGAAATATATATCCTTTAAATCCATTCTGGACAAATCCTATTCTTCCCTCCCTTAACCCTAATATGAAGAGCACTTGCCTATTTAATCAGCTTTTCTAGCCTCCATACCCTTGCAAGAAATAGCTACATGCTCTGCAGGATCTATCTACAAATACCTCCTTGACATCCTGTCTCCTTGGGGGCTGGCTTTGGGGATTTGAAAATCCTCCCTGTCCCTTAATAAGCCTAAGGGAATTTGAAGAAAGTCCCTGTTTTGAAAATACACTCTGCCCTAATAGGCTGAATGCAATCACACAGAGCTTGTGGTGGGAGGAATTTGCTGAAGGATGAAGGAGAGCCCACAGGAAGCTGGGAGTGGAAGCTAACTAGACAGGGAGGATGATAGTACACTTCCCAGCAAGTCAATCAGGCTTGTAAGCAAAAATGTTAGTTTGTGGGAAGGCTAAGGAATGGTGTGGTTCTCTAAGCCATTATGGTTTATTAACTTCTTTGCCACTATGATGGAATCGGCTTTCTGGTTTGGGGATTTGGTTTTCTGGTGTCTGAATAAATTTTTTGCTTCTGTCTTGTATATGGAGAATCTGTTATATTTTGTGATTAAGCACCATGTAGGTATATTTATAGTGATTGTGGGCACTATGAATATTGCATTGGCGCTACATACCACCTACTTAAAGATAGATAATTGTCTTTTATCTACACTTTAGTCACCTCCAAGCTTTCTACCCATTCTCCTGATTTCTGGCTTTTTCCACTTTCCGAATACATTTCTAGACTTCCCTAAACCTAAGGAAACACTTTGGTAGGAGACTTAAGATAATATGTTGGTCCACAGACATAGGACTATGAGGTTCAATAAACTGACAGAAATCTATCAGGAGGGGACCAGTCCTGATCCACAAAATGTTTTTATGGGCAAGAAGAAAAGTTCTATCACCAAAGAGAAAATAGGGGAAGGAGAACAGGAATCTGACCACATTGTAAAAATGAGGCAAAGGTGCTGTTCAGAGAAAAAAAAGCAAAATGATAGTTTTCCAACAAGCATTCCAGGGACATAAGGGAGATGCCCACAAACAGGGATCTGTCCCCAAGTAAACTTAAGTCCAAGAAGGCAATCCAGAGAATCAAATGAGTGTGGTCTCATTATATATTTAAAGGGTACATAGGATACCCATATATAAATTTTACATGCTTCACTGAAATATATGATGAAGTAACTAGAAGGGTGACCATTTTAAATACTTCCACAATCTCTGATTTCATTGATGCAGGTACTTCCTCAACGAAACAGTTAACAAATACATTATGGCTTATCCAAAGAATCAGTGTTACAGAAAGCCCATCCCTTATAGCCAATCTGGTACTGAACCTCTCCAAGCTTAGTTCTGCCAGTTGCCAGAAGACAGACAATGCAAGATAGTCACTAGATTTATAGGAAAAAGCCCTTCTAGCTTGATAGGACTTGTCAGAGCTGGAAGGAACTTTAAAAATAAAGACCAACCCCCTCATTTTGCCAATGAGGAAAAATGAGACCCAGAGGTAGTTGATGTCTTATGCCTCAATGACACACTAATAGTAAATAGAAAAGCCAGGATTTAAACCCAGATCATTTGACCCAAAATTCAATGTTCTTTCCATTGTAATATGTAGTTGCTAGTTTAGGAACTTTGAATGAATATTTGAATGAAGTTTTATATTCTCAAAGTTTTGGACCATGTGTCTTTTACATGGATAACTTACTTTTGTGAAAAGGCTACTTATGAGTGAAGATTACTGAAGGCCATAATTTATACTCTGGGTTAGATTCCTATCTCCTCAGTCCTCTGTTGCTATGATAGTTTCTTCTTAACTGCTCTTCTTCTTCCAGTCCATTCTCCACAATGTCACCAGATTAATCTCCAAATATCTTCAATGCCCATGCACTAACCCCAAGATAAAGCTCAAAATCCTTAACTTAGTAAGGTCTTCCACAGTATGACTCCAATTTACCTTTCAACCCTATCTTCTACCATTTCCCTACATGAATTCTTCTCCTCTATCCAGCAGCATTAGCTTAATAACTGTACCCTTAACTTAGCTTATTGAATTTTGCCTTCTACTCACAAAAATACTCTCTTCCCTGCTCATTTTAATTTGGTCCATCCTTCAAGGTTCAACACAAGTCCAACTTCCTCCAACATTTGTCTTAGCACTCTAAAACTCAGGGTTCTTCTCTTCAGAATTTCTAGAACATTTCTGGTTTGTATGTACTAACTGAACCAGATGATTTTAAAGATCATTTGGTCTATATTACTCAAGATATAGATGATGAACTGAAGGTCAAGAAAGGCAAGAGATTCACACAATCTCACAGTGACAGCTTATAGTGGAACAAAGATTAGAACCCTGGCCTTCTGACTCCTTTCTATTTTGACTATATGATATTTTCTATAATTAATTTTTCAGTGAACACAAGTCTTCTTTCTCTGCCTCAAACTATATATACATTATTGTGCATTTAGAAAGGACACTGATAAACTGGAGAACAGAGCAACCAGAATGGTGATGAGGCTGAAGTTCTTGCTCTCTGAGTTTCAACTGAAGGAAATGGAGGTATTTAATTTGCAGGAGAATCAAGGGAGATGGCAGTTTTCTTCAAGTACTTATAAAACTGTCATGTGGAAGAAGGATTAAATTTGTCCCACCTGACCACAGAGGAGAACAGAGATCGAGGAGCACTGAGTAGAAGTTGGAAAGGATGACTTTAGACTTTATGTAAGTAAAAAAAATACTTCCTTACAATTAGAACTATACAAAAGTAGAATAGGGCATGTAGGAGATAGGAGGTTCCCTCTAATGGGGATCATCAGGTAAGGGCTAGAGAATCATCTGTTGGGCATATGGTAGTCAGAATTCTTTTTTTTTAATAATTTATTTTTAGTTTGCAACATTAAGTTCCACAAGCTTTTGAGTTCTAAATTTTCTCTCCCTCCCTCTCCTACTCCCTTTCCCCCCACCCCCAATGGCATGCAATCCAATACAGGTTCTATATATACCTTTACATTAAATATATTTTCACTTTAGTCATACTGTAAAGAAGAATTATAACCAATGGAATGAACCATGAGAAAGAAGAAGCAAAACAAAAAAGAAAAGAGAGATCAAATAGTTTGTTTCAATCTGCATTCAGGCTCTGTAATTCTTTCTCAGGATGTGAATAGCTTTTTCCAACTTGAGTCTTTTGGAGTTGTCTTAGAACCTTGTGTTGCTGAGAGAAGCCAAGTCTATCAAAGTTAGTCATCACAGATAAAATGTGTCTGTAATTGTGTACAATGGTCTCCTGATTCTGCTCCCCTCATTCAACATTAGTTCATGTAAGTCTTTCTAGGTTATTTTGAAGTCCATCTGCTCATCATTTCTTATAGCACAATAGTATTCCATTACATTCATATACCACAACTTGTTCAGCCATTTCCCAATTGATGGGCATCTCCTTGATTTCCAATACTTTGCCACCACAAAAAGAGCTGCTAAGAATACTTTTGTACATGTGGGTCCTTTTCCCATTTGTATGATCTCTTTGGGATACAGTCCTAGAAGTAGTATTGCTGCGTCAAGGGGTATGCACATTTTTATAGTTCTAAACTGCTCTCCAGAATGTTTGTATCAGTTCACAACTCCATCAGTCAGAATTCTTTTTGTGGGTAGAGGTTAGACTATGTGTTCACTAAAGTTCCTTCCAACATTGAAAGTCTGTCATTCTGAGATTCTGCAAAATGTCTTATTACACAGATTGTCATATGTATATTGTGCTATATTGCTTATTCATATATAGATATGCGAATATAAATTAAGTATGTGTATATAAATTTCTTAACTAGAGTATATATAAATATAAATTCCCTATGTAGTTAATGTAGTTATCTTGAAAGCAGAAATAAAGCTGTATTTTTCCTTTCTACAGCACCCAGGACCACACCCTTCACACAGTAAACACTGAATACATTTTTGTTGATTAAGAGTTAATATATGGGATAAGTGACACAGAAAGAATTTTTTAAAATGGAATTTGGAAAGTTATAAAATAAATGCTAAAAGAGAAAATTAAAAAAAAAACTTTTATAGAAAGTTACAGTTTTGATTACATTCTGGCCTGTCACTTAGGAAAATTACATCTGCTTCCCATTATTTATATTTTTCTTCTACACTATAACACGAGCTGTTTCAGAACACTGAATTTGGGAGAATAGGAGGAAAATAGCCTCTCCTGTCAAAGGAAGTATCTCTATTGGGGATGCAATATAGATGTTTCACTTATTATGTGTCCAAATCTGGTCTGATTCTAGCCAAAGTTCATGAATTTGGCTCAAGTCCAGGTAACCAGACCATCTGTTTTTGGCCAGATGGTCTGGGCCAGCTCTAGACGATATATGGAGGAGAGAATCAGTTCCTAGATTCCCATAAGGTTCTTCTTGCTGTACAGTTGATGATCTAAAATAAACAAAAGGATACTGAATCTCATTAAATCCCAAAGCTTACCATAAAACAGTCCCTCTTCTCTCCTCCTACCCTTCTCTTACCAAAGAATGTTGGGGAAAAGAGTAAGGAACCAATTCAGGAATTTGAAGCTCTGAGCTATAAGATGATCAAGTCTAAGTTGGAGTCATTCTATACCTTATAGAATTGCTACTGATGGAAGTAGACTGTTCTTCCTTTATTTCTCATTTTCTGCTTAACACACAAAACTAACTTTGACCTGAAATTGAAGTGACCTAGATGTAGAACAAAGAAAAAAGTTATTAGCCTCACAATACTGTTTCTGTTATTGAATAATATTTCTTTCTCTAAGATAGGCAAGAGCAGCTGGATAGTTGACTTCTGACCCAAGAAGAAAGGCTGCTTTCTTTTCTGCACTAGGTTTCTTCTACTCCTGATCAAGGACTTGCAGATATGCTTGCATCAGAGCATGGCTTCAGGGAATTGGGATGGGGAGAAAGGAAGGGGATATATAGATTGTGAGTAAATATTTTGCTCCAAGGAAGTAAAAACCAAAGACAAAGAGTAAACAGTCCCTTCTATGATCAAATGTCATAACCATGTTCACTGAGTAGCAACTTTTCCCATCTCACTTAATTTTGTCTGCCTTTAATAGCTTCCCTGGACCTACTGTTCTGCTTATTTTTCCAGAACCCCCCCCCCAAAAAAAAGTACACATCTGCTCCTTTCCACATTGTTTATTTCATAGACTTCAGACCACACGGATTCTCAACACTGCGGAGTCTGAGGATCATTTTTTTAAGTTAAAAAAGACCCTAAGATGATATTTATCATTGCATTATTAGTATCAAATCAAACAACAAAATCAAACCATATAAATCGAGTTCCCAATTTGTGAAACACATTAGAGATACAAAGTCAAAACAATTCCTATTCTCAAGGAACTTGAAGGATTCACTATTTACATAACAATATAAAGTAATTTAAACAAGGGGAGATACCCTAATAACCAAGAGGATCAGGAAAGGTCTTACATGGAGGGTAGCACTTAAACTTTGAAGGAAATGTTGGGATTTTAAGAGGTGGAAGTGAGGAAAAATGCATTTTGCAAGGAAGAGGAGGTAGTGAATCCTGTAATATCCAGGGAATAACCAGCAGGTCAATTTCAAGTATATGAAAGAAATGTCAACCTGTTGAGAAAAGTATGAGCTACTTTCAGTAAATCTTTGCCCACTAGAGTTCCAGGGGGAATTCAGACAATTTTCAACTGTGTGACTATGTCTCCTGTTTCTACTTTCTTGAGGCCATTGGCCCTCTCCTCATTTTCCAAACCACTTCTCAAAGGCTGTGTCCAGTGGCTTTCAATATATATATGAAAAAAATAAGAGGAAGGACTTTCTTATGAACTGGAAAAGCTTTGAAGATATCATCACTGGTCATCTAAGGACCAATTTAGTGAACCATTGGAGAGAATGAATCAACATAAAGTTGTCCATTAGGCCACTAATGAAATTTGGTCACAGCAAGTCATGAAGATGGTCAGCAGTGTGTGCACAGATGACAGTCTGCTTTGGTGAAAGATATAACAAAGTTGATGAAAGCATAAATATTTGAAGTATGGAGATGAGCTGACATCCTATGATTATGCTAAATTGAAGGTCACCAACTACCAACTACCTATTTGACTCAAGCTAAATTGCCCTTTAGGAGAGCAAGAGAATAAGGGAATAAGCATTTATGAAGCTCTTAAGTACCTTTTACAGATATTTTTACAAATATCTCATTTTGGTCTTCACAAGAGGCAAAAAGAGGCTAAATGACTTGTCCAGAGGCACACAGCTAGCAAGTGTCTGACGCAGGATTTGAAATAAAATCTTCCAGAGTCCAGACCCAAGTTCTCTATTATATATATTTATATCACAAGCTGTTTTCAGATTGAGATGTCTACAGGACATCTGGTCCAGATGTCCTAAAAACATCTCATTTTTACCTTATCTTAAAAACAGAACTCATCTTCCTTCTCAACTAGATTCCCTGTTACAAAGGGCTCCATCTTTCTCTCAGTCACCTTAGCTTACAACCTCAATATTATCCTTGACTCTTCATTAGCATTTACTGAACATATACAGTCTGTTGCTAAGTCTTATCCTTTATCTTTATAACATCTCTCATATGCATTCTCTGTTCTCCACTTAACCTGGGTTCACAGATTCATGACTTCAGGAATCTTTGCACTTAGATGGGAAATTTATATTTTTATTTTCACCAACGTCAAAGTGAAATTGATTTTTGCTTTTAGTTATTTGAAGACATTCTGGGAAGGGTTCTGCAGATTTCACCAGACTGCCAAAGGGGTATATGACCCCAAAAATATTAAAAACCCTGGTGCTAAGGTAAGGGATCATTGGAAGCCTTTAAGCAGGGCTGAATGACACTTTGGGGGTGGAGAGTGGGAGAGTTCTAAATGAAATTCATGATCAGGTATAGGTAGAACTAGAAAGTCACTGAGGTTTTTTCCACCAATTAGATTTTGTGACTCTAAGAGAAGTTTAACCAACATAAAATAGTTGCCACAATGAAGAGTACAAAAGAGCATAGAAACCAACAGAGCCAGTAAAAACATGAACTTTTTTTTTTTTGGTCAAGCAGAGAGGTATGGGAGTCAAGCATAAAATAGGCTAAGGATACAAACTCATTTTGTTTTTAACTATTAAGAAGGATAGGGGTGGCTAGGTGGCACAGTGAATAGAGCACTGGCCCTGGAGTTAGGAGGACCTGAGTTCAAATCCGATCTCAGACACTTAACCCAAAAATACTAGCCGTGTGACCTTGGGCAAGTCACTTAACCCCAGTTGCCCTACCTTCCCCCTCCAAAAAGCAAAAAAAAAAAAAGAATGAAGAAATACACAGTTTTCTGTGTTTTTTGTTTGTTTTTATTTTTGCTTTGTTTTGTTTTTACCTTTACAGAATTGCAAATGAAAATTGTGTGGAAATTAGGGGAATAAACCTGCAGAGAGCTTAGCATGTGTCCCAAGGTGTTTTCCTTCTCACCTCCAGACATCACCCTAGAATAGGCTCTGAGATAAGGCAAGAATTAAGGACAAGGCAGGTGTGAGATGGAGCAGTTACGGAGAATCCTTTAATTTAGCAGGAAAAGAGAGAAGAAGGAATTACCAAGTTGGATGGGGTAGGGGGAGAAGACTTCCTAGACTACAGAACTGGAAACTAAAAGGGTTTCCATTAATTGGGAAATGCTGAACACATTGTAGTATATGAATGTAACAGAATACGATGAAAGAAACAACTTCAAAGAAACTCAGGAAGACTTATATGAACTGATGAAGCACTGAAGTCAGGAGAACAATTTATGCTCTGACATCAAAATTAATAATTAATTAATCAAAATCAATTTCAAAAGACTCAAAAAAATCTGATAAATTAATTGAATATAATTCCAGAGAACTGATTATGAAGAAAAGAATGCTATCTACCTCTTTGATACAGGGTGATGAACAAATTATGTGGAAGGAGACACACATTTTTGGACATGTCTAATATGGACATTTGTTCTGTGTAACTATGCTTATTTGTTACGAAGATTTTATTTTTCTTCCCCATTGGCAGGAGGAGGAGGGAGAAAAAAAACTGCTTGACAACTGAAAAAATAAAATTTAATCTAAAAGTATGGATTGAAGACCATTAAGGAAAACTTTTCTTACCTCCAATTTCTTTCTTGGAGTAGGGGGTTTCCAATAAGTGATAAGTCACACAGATTAAAACATGCATGAAACCACTTGGTGACACCTGTAACATCTACATAAAATCATTGTAGAAGTTAGTATTGTAGAAAAATGACAGTAACAAAGCCAAGGACTACTTTATTTTTCCTCAAATTTTAAGGAATGTTAATATAAATATAAGCTACTTCTCTTTAAAATGCTATGGATATTTTAACAAAAAATCATTAGTGAAATAATAAGGCTGCATAATAATAATATAAATGAGATACAGCATAGTTAAATTATACAAATTGCTTTCCTCAGTTCAATGAGGTAGTAGTGTAAGTATTATTACCCACATTTTATAGATGAGAATATTGAAATTTAAAGAGTTCAAACCCCCAGATCACACAGCCAGTAAGTGACAAAGCCAGAGTTCTGACAAGTTCAATATACTTTCTCCTAAAACAATACTTTATGACTTGCATAAATATAGAGTTTCATTTAGAGCCTTAAAAAGGCAACTGTTAATTTTAATAAACTTTTAAGCAGTTTTTTAAAAGTTAGTTTAAAAGAAAATCTATGTTGAACAAGGAGTTAGCAATAAAATTTTTAAATTAGTGTTATTTTTGGAATTATTTGAAGGACTATCTTACCTCAATGAAAGCATATAAAAATTAATTTCTTTCTTAATTGAATCAAGCTTTAACTCTAATCTGGGAAATATATCTGTTCTCAAGTGTAATGCCATTTCTAAAGGTCTAATACAGAAACCTTTTGCAGACACATATATATTTTTTATTCAAAAACATGCTTCATTTTGAAGATGACTTATAATCACAATTAGATCACATTGCACTATACACAAAGCAAAGTTTTTGTACAACTTAGATCCATTTACTGAACAAATTGGAGTAACAAATTTAATGATTTCATATTTTCATTGAAGTGGAAAGCAAAATTCTTCTCAAGTGAAAGTGTCATCCTTAGCATTATGAAGAAAAAAGTTGCAAAAAGTTTTGATAATTGTAACTCTTGTCTTTTTCCATTAGAAAGGCATGGAAATAATGTGTAGAGCCATACAAAATGTAGAAAACAGTCAGCTTTTGTTGTTATTTCAGTAAGATGAAAAAAATTCATAAAATCAAAATCACAGAATTATAGAAATTCCACTTCAAAGGACCTAAGAGGTCATCTAGTCCAACTCACACTTAAATAATAATCTGTTCAACAATCCAATTGAATGAAACAAACATTTACTAAGCTCCTCCTGTAAATAAAATGTTCAACACTGGGGATACAAATAGCAACTACAAAGCTTACGATGTACTAAGCACTTTTACAATTACTATCTCATTTGATCTTCACAATAACCACGGAATGTAGGTGCTATTATTATCCCCATTTTACAGTGGAGGAAACTGAGGCAAACAGCAGTCCAATAACTTGCCCAGGGTCACAAAGATGGTAAGTATCCAAGCACATATGTGAACTTAGGGCTTCCTGACTTCACATCCAGAGCTCTATCACCTGAACCACCTAGGCTGCCCCAAAGGCAATATTTGAGAGTCCCTACCATCCCTACTATTTTGATAGTTCCTACTTTCAGGGAGCTCACATCCCACTGGGGGATCCAAAATTTATGCAGGTAAATAAGCACAATTTAATGTTGATGACAGAGAGGGCAATAACCTCTAAAAAGATCAAGAAAGGCATTCTATAGAGAAAGTAGCACCTGGGCTAAGTCTTGAAGGAAACTAAGGAATCTGTGATCCCAACAGTGGCAGGGCTTGCAGCACCTCTGAAAGCATCCCATTCTATTTCTGTCCAGTTCTGATAATTAGGAAGCTTTTCCTTACACAGAGATAAATGAAATTGGCCTATACAGATTCTACCTATTTCTTTCGTTCTGTAGACAAACAAAACAAAACAAACTTCACTGCCCTGTGACAGTCCTTCAAATTCTTGAGGACAGTCACTGTGTTTTTACTTGTTCTAAGTAAGCAGAAATTCTTCATTCAAGTAATCCTTATATGACATGGTCTCCAATTCTCATTATCCTGGTTGTCCTCCATTGGACATGCTTCAGGCTGATGATATCCTTCCTAAAACATGGCACCCAGTTTAATCATGAACACAATGACACCGATCTGGTCTGAGTATAGCCAAATACAGTGGAATCATCAACCCTACTCTTCAGGACAATACCACTTAATGCAACCTAAGACTGAATTAGCTTTTCTGGTTTTTGTGCAATGCCATTGACTCAAATTGATATACTGTAAATACCCCAGATTTTGATCACATGGGCTGCTGTCCAATCATTCCTTCCCCATGCTGTGCTTGTGTCATTTAACCCAACTACAAATCTCAAAAACATTTTAGGTTGTATATTTTCCTCATTTATTCTTCCAAACTCACCTGAAAGGCAGTTGTTGCTGACATCCACTTTTTCCAAAGAAACAAATTGAAAGAGCGGCACAATTTCAGTCAAACTGAAAGCAAAAGTTTAGAATGAATGTTAAAAATTCTAAACAGTAACAGTGATGTACTCTATCAAAATGTATGGATCCTGAGGTTTCTTCCACCTCCAAGTCTATGACCCTATAAATGATGTAATTAGTAGTTAATGATAAATTAGTAGTTAATACACATGCATATACATGTACACATACTTATGGGTGTATATATATATATATATATTTGTACACACACACACAAATATATATATATATATGTATATATATATATAAAACAGTACTAATATTTAGAAATAATAGCAGTGGGGAGTTTGGGGTTTTTTTGGGTCTGTTAGCAGTTTTCATTTTTGTCTGCTATGAGTTTAGAGAATTGTCAATGAGGAAATTCACTTTGTTAATGCAGATCAATAACTCTTCTATAATTTACCAGAGAGAGATCGATGCTCAAGGGACTTAAAATATTAAAGGATAGGAGGAGAAAAAAAATCCTGGATTCTACTGCTAGACAAAAAAAAGTGAGTCAAGAGAATTTACTTCACTCCACTGATGTCAAGGGGACATCAATAATGAATGTCCCTATTTTCTCCTCTGAAGAGGTCTTGCGATAGGACCTGGACAATAACTGCACAAAATAAGAAGATGGTAGATAGTGGTAATTGGTGCTGATGGAAGTGAAAGCAAAATTAACAAGATTAGGGATAAGCTGAAATATTAAAGCATTCTTACACTGAAGATAGAAATTTTCATTACCTTACATCCATTTCTTAAATATTTTTAAAAACTGAATGTAAGGCAAGAAAATGCTTTTTCCAAGAGAAAATTCCTACCACCTAACCACACAGTTAGCATTATATAGTGAATAGAGTTGTCTATAAAGTCAAGAAGACCCAGATTCAAGTCTTGCCTCTGACACATATTGACTGTGTGACTTTTTAGGCAAGTCACTGAACTTTTCAGTCTCAGAGTAATTCTCTAAGAATATAAATTGCAGAGAAGAGATCTGCATTGATAGAGGGAATTTCCTCACAAGGGAGTCCTCTGTACCAGGACAATCACAAGTCCAGTTCCTATCCCTATCCTTAATTGCACAGCCCACTCAAATACTCATATACATAATCAATGATGTCCCATTTATTTACTACAAATCAAACTTTCTTTAAAATAACTGCTATGTGTAAGGCACAGTATTAAGTACTGAGAATACAAAGAACAAAATGGACAATCCTTCGATGATTTCTTTTGCTACTAATTGCCAGTAGACAATTGTATTTACTTAGAATTGGTGTTTTAAATTAATCAAATGAGTGAAATTTAAAACAATTCTATATAGGAAAAATCAACTTCAAACTGATTTAGACATCTAATTTCTAAGACATATATACACTTTCACTTTAATATATTTGTTTAATATATGATTAATATATAATACATTGTTTCAGCTATCTAAGAATCTTAATTAAGATAGATAAGCTTAGCTTGGCCTTGTGAGCAAGAGAGGGGATAATGCTTTTATCCATATTCTTTTTCCTCACTTGTTCACAAAGATTTTAAGATTAAATCTCCCCTGTTCATTTTTTGAAAGTTCCATCTTTAGCTTTTCCTGAAACAGGAACTTCTGTTGGGAATCAAATCGCACCAGTCAGGAGTTTATCCACCTTTTAAAGGGCTTATTTTTAACACTACCTCCCCCCACCCATTTCTCATCACTCAACCAACTTTCTCTCATTTCTTCCTTTTCCTCTTTTTCCAACTTGTATTATTTTAAGGTCAGAAGCCCACAGAGCAGCATGATCACCGGGGGCCTGCACATGGTCTGGCACAATGCTAACCCTCGTATTGACCTTAACTGTTGTAGGACACTCTCCTGTTCTGCATTATCAAAGCGACAGAAGATATTATGGACAAAAACAGACTAAACAGTGAGACAGGTTGAAGATCACTCCAAATGCAGGCTACTCGAAGAGCAGTATTACTATTCATACATGAATAGGATACAGGTTACAAGTGATTTAAAAGTCAGTCTCTGAAAAACATAACACAAGGGAAGCACTTAGGAGAAACAGAGCACAGTTTAAGTCATGGCCTCTGTAATTCTCCTTTAATTGTGTATATACTGATAATTGGGAGCATACTTGAAGAGTCTCCATTTTTTTTTTCATGACTACCATGTTCTATCGTCGAAGAACAACTTCTCAAAACTAAGCTGTTGTACAATTTAATGTACTTAGGGTAAAGTTATTTGACTCTCCCAAATAATGATAAAATTGAATATGTTTTTGATGGTAAAAAATTTTCTTCTTTTGTCTTTTCAATATACTTTGAAATTCTAATTCAGTTCTATTAACTTTCAAAGAGATATCAAAATGCTAATATTAGTCAACAAGGCATTAAAAAGTCTTCTACATTCAGTTTCTCCCTTGTTCCCAAAGATTCATATTTTTCAAACAATAGATATAAAATAAAATACTGGGGATATTAAAAGAAAAATTTAAATCTGAAACCACTGGAAATGTCAGTTGCAAGAATCATACAATATAAAAGAAACTGGACGGAGTAATTTATTTTTTAGTAAACAATCTATTTTGTTTAAACAAACAACTAACCTTTAAATCTAGAGACTGCGAAATTTAGATTTTTTTAATGGCAACTCATTGGCATTTTTAACTGTTCACTGACAAACTAGAAACCTAACAGAGGTTCTTTCAATTCTAACTTTTACTTTTACTGACATTCTGTGTTAATTTTTTCTTTAAAGAAAATTCAAACCAGAAAGACAAAGGACATTAGTGAAAACCTAATACCACTTGACCTTGTCACACTAGCCCTGGGCATAAAAAGATATAAATTTCAAAGAAGACAAAAAGGCAAAAGATATGTACAGAAAGAAGGCAGTGGGTAAAAACTTCCCTTTCTGCTATTTAAGAACTTCTCTACAAGTATAAAGGCTTATAAAGCCAAAGAGTCTTCCAATTAGAAAACAGATTAATCAAACTGGAAACAGTCAAGTGTTCTAATGAAAACTCAAAACAGCAGTAAAGATGAAACAAATCTTTCAAACAATGTGTACTAAATGTTTTAATTTATATTCATTTTATTAGATGCAAAAAAAATCAGGATATTTCTTTCTTCCCTTAATGAAAATAGTAATACAAAAATCACTACAAAGGAAAAAAAAATGTATCACTGATTTGAAACTTGTAAGCACTCCCAAACAATTTCATTTTTTCCAGAAAATAAACATTAAAACTGCCAAAAAAAAAAGCAGAACCTGAAGTGTCAGCATCCTACCAACATGACCTCTGATAAACATTTCTTTGCATTAATTTTCATTTACATAAAAAAGACTCCATTTTGTCTCTAGTCTATCCACTAACCCCCAAAGCTACCATACAGGGATAAAGATTTAAATGTCTTAAAATTGTTTTCAGAATGTTAAAGCAATGACCTTTGTAAAAATTTGCCATGCTAACTTCAATATTTCAAGTATGTATGATTTCATCAAGTTGGTACCCTCTCCACTACTGTAAATATCAATTCTTATAGAGATTCTCAACCCCATACATGCCTTAGAATTCTATTATCTGAAATGGAAAAAAATGCATTACCTGGTCTAGTGACCAGTCTTTTGGTGACAGGCTTTAACCCTGATCAGGATAAAGTTTTAGATGACAGACATGCACATCTGTCATCAAGCCCATAGTGAAAGCCTATTCAACTTGGTAAAACATTCAGATTTTATACTTCATTGTCATAGTCTTTGAAAATCCAGTAAAGTTACAAGAAGGACAGCTTTGGAACTAAAGTGTTTAATCTGTGATATACTTTAAAAAGAAAAATAAGCTATATGTAATAGATTTGTGGTTTCATATATATTACATTCCATATTTGATATAATATTAATATTCTTTATGTAATATAAACTTATGGTTCCATATATTATATTCATACTTGATATAACACTAATATTCTACACTTCTTTGTTTATGGAAATGTTCATGTTTCTTAACATTTGTTAAGTTTTGAATATAACAAACAATAAAAATACTAACAAAAAATAGAAAATGAATACCCAGTAGGTCACTTCCTACCATGGTAAGGCATTAGAATAGGACTCTAAAAGTGTTAATAAGTCACAGAAATGTTAAGACTTTCAAGAAAATTAATAATACTTATTTTATTACTTTAATTCAAGTTCATTATAGAGAATTATTTGAAATAACTAATTCTTAAGTGTAATTAAACTAATTCTTAAGATTTAACTTTATGTTCAAATTTTTCTTCATGACAATTTCTATATGATTTAATACTGCATAACATCAATTAATAATACTGTATGCTCTTCCTTAATTGCTATTTTGAAAGAGTTATGAAAATAAGTGGTACTGGAAAAGCTCAAAAATTTAACTGTAAATTTCAGACTGACAGATGTCTCATCATAAAGATGGAGAAGAAAATATCTGAACACTTAAAAGGAAATACTCTATTAAAGCCCTTAAAAATGGGGCAATTCCATGGATTACCGACTTTCAATTATAATAAACAAATCAAATATTATTCCCTGTGGTATCCTCCCCAAAACAAACAACCCAAACCAAAACAAACCCTAAGAACCTTATAAGCCTACTTATGTTTACTTTTTCAAAAACTTTTGAATCTAATTAGAGTAACAACAAATACAAAGGCATAAAAAAACGTGTTACTATGAAGAGGTATTGAATTCCTCTCCTGGTCCCATTGGGCAGATATTCCTTGTTTCCTCCCTTCAACAACAACATGCCTCACAGGGCTTGGAGTTGGGAAAGGAAAAAAAGATGGGCAGTCTCTTATCACTATATAATGGTGCAGTTTTCCCTCAATGGATTCATGATTCTCACTTTGAATCTTCAGGCTGGAGAATAAAGGGAGAGGGTTAATATACTTTTTGATATCCCCTCAATCTCTTTTCTGTTTTGTGTCTTTGTTATCTTGTATCAAAAACTCTTTTGAGCTAATATGACTTAATTTGTATAGCATCTATCATCCATATAAAAATGAAAATGATGATAAATTTGGGACATGGACACATACGAAATAGCATTCAAATAAATGAATAAATCACCTTTGTAGGAGATAATGTAACTTGAATGTATTTGTAATATTGCCAAAAAATCACACATACACACAGATGTGTGTGTATTTGTAGAAAATTGTGTGTGTGTGTATACACACATCTTCTGCTCTTTGTAATGCTGATTCTTGTAATATTTTTCTAAGATTTGACTGCTAGGATACAAAATAGTAATGAAATGGAAGATGCTATAAGCTGAGAACAGGTGTATGGGTCCTTTTAAAGTCTTCTCTTTTGAGAGTTCATAAAAAGAAATTCAATACTGGAAGAAGCTCACATTATTCAATATGCTTCTGTCCAGGGACATTTATTGTGCCTGTAAAAAAAAAATCTATAACGCATCAGTTTTCTCTGCTAAACATAACCCTAAATTCTGGCCATTTCCACTTATTGCTAGGACGACAGTTTTTTAGACAGTTTTTGAGACAAGTTTCCTAATCTCAACTTCTACCTACTCCAACATATACCGCCCCAAAGGGGCCAAGGTGATTTTATTAAAGCAGAGGTCTGACCATGACGTCCATTTGCTCAGTGAGTTTCAGCAGCTGCCTATTACCTCCAAGATCAAAAATAAACTCTTCTATCTAGCATTTAAAGTTCTTCACAAAAGGAGGATGATTTTTTTTAAAAAGGACACAGAGTGAGGGAACAAAATCAGAACATTGTACACAGTAACAGCAATACTGTATGATGAGTAACTGTGAATGATTTAGCTCTTCTCAGTAAAACAATCCCAAAGGCATCATGGTGAAAAACATTTTGTGCCTCCAAAGAAAGAACTAGTGGTGTCTGAATACATATCAAAGCATAGTATTTTTTACCTTCCTTTTTTCAATTTTTTTAGTACAAGTTTTCTTCCACAACATAACTAATATGTAAATGTTTTACATGATTGCACATGTTTAATTTTATCAGATTGCTTACAATCTTAGGAGGGGAGGAAGAGAATTTAGAATTTGGAACTCAAAACAAAAAAAATTTAAGAATTGTTTTTACATGTAATTAAGGAAAAAAATATTATTCAAAACTAAAGTTCTTCACAATGTGCCTCATCATACCTTTGTATGTCTTTTTGTAGTCTTCTTTTGTTTTACTCCTTCTTTCCACACACTCAAGGATCCACCTACAGTGGTCTACATGATGTTCCTGCCACGTAAAAGTCTTTATGCTGGCTGGCCTTTTTCCTGTAATGCCTCCCTTCCTCATCACTAGCTCTTTCTATCCCTCGCTTTCTGTAAGACTTAACTTAAAATTCAAATTCTATATATGGAGTTTCTCAATCCTGCTTGCTGTTAATACCTGCTAGTCTAAGACTACATTCCTTCTACTGTTGACATATCTTGTATGTCTACTTATGTGCCTTTTGTCTCATTAAAACATGAGTTCTTTAATGGAAGGGGATTGGCCTTCTTTTGAATCCTCAGTCCTTAGTCAAGTGTCTTGCTTATGGTTAGTGCTTAAGAAATGCTTGCTGACTGACAGAAACTCATGGACTCAAAGTTCCTCCCCCATCTTGGTTGCGTCTACTGGACCGTCTCCTGTTTACCAATGTTCTTGTTAAAACTTGGCACTCATAACTGAACACAATATTCTTGATGGGGTCTATCAAGGGAAAATACATAGGATCCTTTCTCTATTCCTGGAAGTTCTGCCTCTTGTAACACAGCCCAAGATCACATTAGTTTTATAGCTGCCACATCATGTTGATTCAAACTGAAAATTAAAGTCCATCAAAATCCCCATACATTTTTTTCAGAATTATTGTATAATTAGCATACCACTTTCTTTTTTTTAGCATACCACTTTCAACTTATATTTTATAGCCTTAATTTTTTATACTAAAGTTTAAGAATCTACATTTATCCCTATTCAGTTTGACATTATTAATTCAGCCCAATACTATAGTCTGCTGAGATTTTATTTTGGATCTTGATGCTCTGATGCATTGTATTAGTCATTCTTCTTAGTTTCATCCCATCTGCAAAATCTGGTGAGTATACCACCTGGCGCTTATGCAAAATAATGATAAAAATGTTAAATAGCATGAACACACATTCCTGGGATACTCCACTGGAGACCTACAGCTATGCTAACATTGAATTATTAATTACTCCTGTTTGAGTTCAGCTCTGAATCTATTTAATTATATCCCTAATCCATATGCCCCTGTGTTCTATCTAATTCTATTATTGTCTAATCTATATTGCCCCATTACTAACAATATCTTGTAATTTAATAGCATTTCCTGTTCTACCAAAATACCAATCCAGGAACAGAATGAGCAAAGAGAAAGCCAATAAAAATATTTAATGGGTCATTTCTTTTTATTCTACCAAAATCTCTCCATAATGTTTTAGGTTTCTAATTCACTCTGCAAAATATGGTAACAAAGAAAATGTATTTTCATTTTTCAAACTGTGAGAGCAATAGCTTTATATAGTTTTCATTTTCACAACATAGCATACATATTAAAAACCAATAAATTATTTTTCTATTCTCAAATAATTATGCATGCCATCTTTAGCTTTTGATTTTTTCTAGTATTTAGCAGAAGATATTTAAATATAGTTTAATAAATGTCTGCTGAAAGAAGGGATAGGCAGGGGTGGCCAGGTAGCACAGCGAGTAAGAGCACCGGCTCCAGTGTCAGGATGACCTGGGGATCGAATCCGGGCTCCGACACTTAGCACCCACCCAGAAACATGTGGCCGTGTAACCTTAAGCAAGTTACTTAACCCCAATTGCTTAGGGGCGGCCAGGTGGCTCAGCAAGTAAGAGCACCGGCTCCAGCGTCGGGATGACCTGGGGATCAAATCTGGGCTTGGATACTTAGCACCACACCCAGAAATAACTGGCCATGTAACCTTGAGCAAGTTACTTAACCCTGATTGCTTTAAAAAAAAAAAAAAAGAAGGGATAGGCAACAGGGCTTTTCCAAGCCCACCTATATATATTCAAGTACTAAAGAACTGATTAATTAATCAGTTTGTTGATATGATAAATCATTTAGAGGATATATCTGATCTAGCTGTAGATCATTTAGAAATATCTATAGTACTATGGGGCCTTAATAAAATCAGTACAATGTAAGCTGTAGGACATTATCATCTCTTAGGAATCTCTCATTAGGACTCTTTGAAGGCCCTCCTCTAGGAAAGTGGCCAGCTTGATAAATGTCTCCTTGACACCTGGCTCAGTACTGATAATCCTATAATAATTTACTGATTAATCCTATAATCTAAAATATCTCTGTGGTTGCAGCTATCAGAGAATATTGTATGATCTTAACATCTGCAGAAGAGACACCTTGTTAAAGAAAAACCTTTAAGACAGAGTTTTCTTTACAAAGACAAATGCTTTTCTATAGTTCACAACAGAAATACTGAGATTTCACACTGGCTGTATTTTTCTGTAGATTTCATCTCTAAGAAAGTATGGACTGATATCAAACATCATATATAAACTTATCTATTTACTTATATTTTTATCCAGGGTATTCAAGCACACACAGGTCCCATAACCCAAAAATAATAGGAGTACTTTTGTGGTTAACAAAACATTTAAAATGAAATAGATAGGAGCAGCTAGGTGGCACAGTAGAGCACTGGCCTTGGAATCAGGAGGACCTCAGTTGAAATACAGCCCCAGACACTTAACACTTACTAGTTGTGTGACCTTGGGTAAGTCACTTCACCCCAATTACCCTGCCTTCTCCCCTCCAAAAAGACAATAAATAAATAAAATTATAAAAACAAAATGAAGTAGATGATCATTCAGTAGGGACTAGATAAACAAATTAGAGCAAAGGAATATAAATGAATATTTCTGCATCATAAGACATGACAAAATGAGGAATTCAAAGAATCACTGGAAGACATATGACATTACATAATGTGTAAGGGTGAAGTAAGCTGAAGCAGAAAAGCATTATACACAATAATATGCCCCACCCCTAATCTCTGCTCCCTTCAAAATTTTCTATTATTGTCAAGGACCCCACCACCCTCCTAGTCCCCCAAACTCCCAGTGGAGTTATAATTCTCAACTCCTCACTACCTCTCAGCTCCCATATCTCATCTGTTAGCAAAGTCTGACGATTTCATCTTCGTAACATCTCCCACAAATGACCCCTTCTCTGCTCTCATACTGTCACTACCCTGGTACAGTCCCTCACCTCATGTCAGGACTCTTGCAATAGACACCTATTGGTGGGCTTCCCTACATCTAGTCTCTCAATTGCAGTTCATCCTCCATGCAGCTGCCAAAGTGACTTTTTTCTAAAGAGCAGATTCAACCATGTCACAGGCCAGGTGGTGCAGTGGATAGAGAGCTAGGAAGTCAAAAGGCTTATCTTCCTGTGTTCAAATCTGGCCTCAGACATTTACTATCTGTGTGACCCTGGGAAAGTCACTTAACCCTGTTAGCCTCAGTTTCCTCATCTGTAAAATAAGCTGAAGAAGGAAATGGCAAACCACTCCAATATCTTCGCTGAGAAATACACAAATGGGGTCACAAAAAGTTGGATGTGACTGAAATATCTGAACAAGAGAAATTGCATCACCCTCCTACTCAGTAAACTCAATGGCTCTCTCAATATAAACCCCTCTATTTGGTGTTCAAAGCCCTTCACAGCCTAGCTTCACTCTCCTCCCTGCCTACCTCTCCAGTCTTCTTATATCTTACATCTCACCTTCACCCCTCACTCACCCTGCCCCCCCCAACCCTGTACTCTTAGATCAGATGACACTGGACTCTTTGTTATTCCTTGAACAAGATATTTCATTTCTTGGCTTGAGGCATTTTCACTGCCTGTGCTAATACTGGAATGTTCTCTCTCCTCATCTCTGCCTCCTAACTTCTCTAGCTTCCTTCAAGTTCTAGCTAAAATTCCTTCTGGAGAAAATCTTATGAATCTTTCTTAATTCTAGTCCCTTTTTTTCTCTTGATTATTCACTATTTATTCTGTCTAGAGCATGTTTATATGTAGTCATTTGCATGCTGTTTCCTCTATTAGACTGTAACCTCCTTGAAAGCAGGGACTATTTGCCTTTCTTTGTGTCCTCAGCTCTTAGCATGGTGCCTGGCTGTTTGGAAATGTTTACTGACAATACAAATGGAAAGAACAGTTCAATAAAGCTGAATACTATATAACTGTAATGATTAATCTGGATTCCAAAAGACAGATAAAGAAATTCACCTCTCTTCTTTCCTTGGAGGCATGAGAGGATATGAGTGCAGAATGATGCATACACTGTCAGACACTGTTCTTGTGTCAGTTGTTTTTCCTTAGCTGTTTCTCTTTAAAATGACTTTGACATAAAACAAAGGGTACAATACAACTTTAAAACCAAACAAAAAAGTAATAATAATAGTAATAGCTAGCATTTATAGGGTACTTTAAGGTTTAAAAAGCATTTTTTAAACATTTTATCCTCACAACAGCCTGGGGAGGAGGAATAAGTGATCCTCACAGATTAGGAAGCCAAGAGAGACAAGTTAAGAGCCTTATCTAGGGTCATACAGAAACTAGTAAGTATCTGAAGGTGGATTTGAACACAGGACTTATTGACTCCAGGTCCAGTACCCTATCTACTATGCTTCCTAGCTACTAAGGAAATAAGCATATAGGTTGGTAATCACCAACATCTTAATCACCAATTTTTAATAGTAATAATATCCAGATACTACTAGAGGTGACCTAGGCAACTCTAAGACTATAATTTGTGAATGTGGCAAAGATCTGCACTAGTAGAGGGAGTTTCCTCAATGGGAGTTCCCTATACCTGTGAAGTCACTGATTCTGTACAAATACTAATATATAAAAGACTTTTGAGACACCCCTTAGATAAGTATATGTATATATGTGTGTGCACATTTGTATATAAATGTTATATGTGTATATAAACATGTTATATGTATACAGACATAAACATGCATATATAAATATATATTACATATACACAAATATATAAAATTTATATCTCCCAAAATTTTTCCCAGTCTTTTAGTATCTTTCCCTCTTTTAGATAAATTGGGGATTCCCTCAAAACCTCTAGCATGTATTTCTACTATACTTGGATTGGTGCACTAATTCTTCCCATCTTTGTATTCTTAGTACTATGTCTACTTCCAAAAACATATCAAGTACTAATACTGGGTTACAAACATGGCAGATCCATTATCACTGGTTAAGAAAAATATGTTGTAGGAATGCTGACAGGTCTTCTATTTTTCATCTATTTGTTGTCTTCCTCTCAGTTTCATCTTTAAGTGCTCTTTGGATGAGATTCTGAGGGAAAATCCATTTGGGAGCAGTAAAGTATTGCTATATGGGCACCCCAAATGATGGGTTTTAAAGCAGATTCTGTTTTCTACTTGCTAAGGTCTTAAATTTCTAATGGACATTAAAATATTTAGAGGAGAAATGCTCAAAGGACAGACCACCCTAATGTGGTGAAGATTAAGAGAGAATTTTAGACATCTTTTATTGTAAAAGAAAGGAAACAGATGTTGGACATCTTCAAGTTCGAGCTGTCCTAGTCTGTTTCCCATGAAGTATAGAGCCCAAGTTAGCAGATTCTTCTTCAAAGAATTTTTTTCTATTTGCCTTTGATGAACAAATTAATCATATTAGAAAGAGCAGACAAAGAGTAGACTTCATTGAAAAATTAATCTAATAGCAAAGCAGGAGAAGATGTGCACCTATTTCCCTCATGTTTCAGTTTCCAACGACTTCTTTCTGTAAAGCTTCAGATGTCTGGTGGTCTCACGCTGAACTCCTGTAGTAGGTACTCATTTCCATTTAATGCCAAAGTATTTTTTAAAATATTGCTTTCTTAACAGTTACTATAAGAAATATAAGTTGAAAGAGGCTTAGTACTGTCTTTCTATTATATAATAAATACCACTTGAGAGAAAATGATATCTCAAGATGAATAAGAGACTTCTTGTATTTTTTTAAGGAATATATTATTTACTAGGATAAATGAAGAATTCCTACAGAACTTTCTATAAATGTATGTTCGATAAAGAAGGAACACTTTAGGTAAAATAAAAGAAATTGTAACCTTAATGAAAATTCTAAAAACTTTATCTTGATTGTACTTTAATTCTAAATTTTAAAATGTATATAAAACTAGTTCAATATTTTACAAATCAATTTATTTTGTTAAGTTATTGGAAAATGTAATACTATTGACAATATTGCTTTTGGGGGACACTATGGATGTCTTTTAGTCAATTTTCCACGGCAGTAATTACTTAAGAAAAGATAATTTACCTGTTTTGAGAGACAGTTAGACACTGTAATAAAGGAAGCCAGTATGAGGAGAATATTTCCAATGATGAAATACTGTTGTCATCCAAGTACAATTCTCTGAGCAAAACTTGATTCTCCAGAGATGGAAGCTACATTTAAATTTAGTTTACAAAGATAATAGATTTATTCTTTTAGTCAAACTTTAAATTTTAAAATAAACTAAGAAATACCACATTTATTGTAATAGAGTGTTTACTGATTCAAAAGGCCAGTGTTTTTCAATATAAATTATAAGGTTGACAGTAATGCTCTTCATGCAATTAAAAAATTATTTTTAAAAGATGATAATTCATAACTATAATTATCACTTGTTTAGTGATGTCTCATACTTAAGAAAAATATTGCTAACTCATTTGTCTCATACTTATCAGAAATATCACATGTGAAAAGGTGTGCTTTAAAGTCTAACACTGTATTAAAAATAAATATAGGACTAATTCCATTTGTAAAAGAGCAAAAATACATTGTTTTTTAAGCAAAGAATAATTCCACTTTAAAATAAATAAAAAATTTTGTGCAGATTATGACCACAAAATAATAATCACAGATGAAATTATTCAAAACTACTAAAACAATAAAGCTATCATGTATATATATTTACCCGAGGGAAAAAATACATATATATTTATCTTTAATGTGAAATAATTTACCTCAGTTAGGTAATTTCCCTGTAACTTCAAAATCTGAAGTAAGCCACAATCTTTAATTCCTTCAACTTTAGTAAGATTATTATAAGAGCAATCCAAGTATGTAATAGTAGGAACACTGCAAAGACCTCTGGTGCTCATTAGCTGATTATGATCCACAATTAGTTGCTGAAGAGATTTCAAAGATTCTAATCCACCTGGAAGAAAAATTGCTAAGTAAGATCAGTGGTAATATACGATCTTTTAAATCCTAAGTGTAGTTCATTTCCCAAATTATTATGCTACTATATTTTCTCAATTATAATTTAGGACTTATTTTAAATTCTTCCTAATTTATTTTAACAAAAATTATTAAAATTTTATTATAAAAGAATAATAAAATTATATTTTCAAATGAAGATACTAATTTTTCTGAAACTTGGGAAATCAACAAGCATTTATTAAATGCCTATTATATGCCAGACACTGTGGAAATTTTAGAACATGGTACCAATTTAGTAATACAAGTTTAAACAAAATAATTCTATTTTAAATTACCAATATGGTACATAATAAATATCTTTATTAGTAGGAGACTATGAAGAAAATGCAAGGAATTTCTTTTAACTGTCTTAAATGTTTGTTGTGCCATTTTCTATGTAATTGTTTTTTTTTCTTAAAAAAAGTCATTTTCCAGTGGCTGTTTATCCCCACTCTTCATCCCAACCCTGAACCCTGCCTTCTGACAAAGAAACATATTTAAACCAAACAATACATTACATTGAAGGAACATTTTGGCTGTTTATCAATCCTCACTCTTGCCAATATTCTCGTATATTATAATTCACGGACAACAACTTTTAGGCCTGTTTCTCATAGTTCCTCATTACTTATTGTAGCCTACTCAAACGCATCATGCTTTTCTCCACTGATTTCTCTCCCTTTCTCTCTAAGATGCTTATCTTTAGTTCTGTGGTGTTCTGCATCTTGCTGCCATATAGTAACTTCAATAAAATATTAGCATTCAAAAGATTTAGCCAGCCCACTCTTCTGTTCAACCTGAGCCCATCATATCATCCTGTCTTTATTATCTGCCACAGACACACGTCTACCCTATGAAATCTGGACAACAGACATTCTTCATCTACAGGCAAACTACTTTGAGTGACTGCAGCTGTCCTCTGGGAAACTCTGCAGTCTTTTGGGTTTTGATACAATTAGCTCAATGTCTTCCTTAAACAAGAATATGTAAAGGACCTCATCCACAGGGAATTTCTCTAATCCAGGCACTGGATTGCCTCCAGTAAATATCTTTGCCAGGTATACATCTCTCTGTTTTATGGCTCACCTGATATTTTCTTTCAAAGAGTCATTGAACAGTTGTTCCTGTTATTTCTTCCAAAGGAACCTTGAATGATCTTGATGGCTCAGTGGGTTGTAAAATAATCTGAAGAGTGTTACTGAGTGCTACTAAATCAAATTCTGATCACATACTCCCTTTGCCATAATTATGTGGTTATATCACTTCTTTCTCATTAAAGAGTAAATTATCTGAGAATCAGGATTGTGCCATTTTTATCTTAATATGCTGAGCACACAGCACAGTTCCTGATACACAGAAGACACTTAATGAACATCAAAGTATACCACTAAGAACTCTGATTCTGGAAAAAGTAACTAAAGAAAATTGTGAAACTTTCTCTGCAAGGATTTAAAACTCTAATATTATAACAAGCCAAGTTACCTGTTATCTATGTATATATGTATGTCTGTACATACACACATATGTGACATTCATATACATATTTGGAAGGTGCTAATTGTGTGATTTTCAGTAATTGTGGAGATTATTTTTAAGTTAAATATTTTCAAATATTGTTTCAACTGTTATTTCAAATAGTGTTTCAAATATTTAAAAATATTTCATACATATATTTATTTTTGGAGTCAATATGTAGTTTAAAGATTAAGATGTATATTTCAAGTTAAACTTAAAGCTTTTTAAATTACTTACCCAAATTTACCCTAAATACCATAAAAGAATTTCACTAGACTAGACTTTCTCATCAGACTTTTCAATTAAGTGTGGGAATATATATATATATATATATATATATACATGAGCTATATTCACCAGAATGATGGATGGATTATCAATGGGTAAGTGACTTTTAAAAGTCATATAGTGTGGGGAAAAAAAACTAATATAGAGAACTGACATATTGATTTAATTCTGAAAGAACTCAGAACACTTAAGAAAACTATTTTCTGTCTATTGCAAAATCTGCCTTTCTCTCATTTACACTTTATTTTCCCCCCCCCTGCCTGTACTTTCCCTTTCAAAAAATCTCAGGATCCCAGAACATGAAAATGTGAAGGTGCCTTAGATTTCTTCTGGTTCAAAACTTGTGTCCCTCCCTCAATAAGACTCATAAACTACTTCTACAACATTCCCAACCAGCAGTCTTTATCCTCTGCAGGAACACTTCCATTAATAAGGAATGAATAAGGCAAATTATTCTTCTGATATCTCTTTAATAATTAGAATGTTCTTCCTTAGATCAAGCCAAAACTCTCAACATTTTACATTTTTCCATATATAATCATCACTAGAGTGGAAATAGGTACATCATTCAAGTTTTAGAGGAAGAGAAATAAAAGAAATTCAAAATTACATGGCAAAACTTAATTGTTAGCAAATTTATAAAAAAAAATTCTGAAAATGTATGTACTTTTTAAGGTACAGGAAAATGACTTTGAAGAAGAAACATAAATTTTTAAAACAAATGCATATTCTGAAAATTATAGTCCATTAAACATCTTCAAATCATATAAACCATATGACTCAATTCTAAATATTAGTTAAATGCTGCCACTGTAATTTTTTTTTATATTATCATGTTTTTGGATGAGGAAGGAATCATATAAAAAGGAAGAAAACAGTCAAATCTGTAAAAATAAAAAAAAATACTAGGAAGAAAATGAAATTAAAATTCACATAAAACATTATCAGTTTTAAAGATCTCATCTTAGAAACTGGAACGATGAATTTCCCTCCAACTAAAAATGGCTCTTCTGCTTTTACAGTAAATTATCTGGTGTGCCTGGGGAATAGACTATTCTGACTTATTAATATTTGGTTTGAAGAAAACTTTCCTTAATTAAGAAGATACCTCAGGATATTCTAGGATGTCATTACAGAGGCCACAAGCATCCCGGTTCTTTGTGAATTTTGGTGAGGGAATATTATGTGCTAGGCACTAAACATTGTACAAATATGATCAAAGTTGATCCTCATAACAACCCTGGAATGTAGGTGCAATTATTATTATTATCCTCATTTTACTGTTGAGGAAACTGAGACAGAGAAGTTAGGTAATCTGACCCAGGTCACACACCTAGTAAAGTGTCAGAGGCTGGATATTTGAACTCAGATCTTCCTAGCCCTAATCCCACCTTCCATCTATTGCACCACCTAGCTAGTTGATGAAATGCTAGATGAAAGATATTTTATTATATATAGAAAAAGTTGCAAAAGTCAACATTCCATGGCTTTATCACTCAAAAAAGTTCTAATATTTTATTTAACCTAGCAAAACAGATCCAGAACTAATGTAAAATGGACATTTAACTTTTCATTAGATCAGACTACAATTCATTCAATATATTTAGCATTATTTATGTAATACTAATTATATAATTATTATATAAATAAATAAAATATAAATATGATAATCATAATGTAATACTAAAATGGTATTACATTTAAGAATTTGTTCTCATTTCCATAGTAATTATTATTTAGAAATATAATTTCTTTTACAAATCAACAAAACCATAAACACATCACTTTCTGTACTATCACATCAATCAATTAATAAATATTTGTTAAGCACCTACCACACACCAATCTCTGTGCTAGGTATTAAGAATATAAATATGAAAAATGAAACAAGTTCTACTCATACTGATGTTCTGCTTTCCTTCAAAAAGAATAAGATCTTTAAAATCATAATCTAAGAGAGTTGTTACTCTCAAACTATGGGTAAAAAAAGTTTGTCTTTATTTAATGGAAAACTTTATTGTTTATTTGTGAAGAAAAATTGTAGAAATGGGCGAAAATGCTAATACATCACTAAAAAAACTTCAGGAAAACATTTCTCCATTTATCAGTGACATCAGTAAATATATTTCCCTTGAGTTAAATTTTTAATTGAACAGAACTGACAAAATATTGCTATTAAAAAGTGACAACTACTCAAAGCTTTAAATAGTTAATATACAAATATATAGTATTATATTAGTTGATGATTCTAGAGACTTAGGGTTGTGGTGGGTAGAGGATATTACAGCAAAATAAATACACCAAAGCCTCTATGCTTATTAAAATCTGAAGATTTGGTAGGCAAGGTATGGCTTTTATAGTGTTACTACTCGCACAATAACAATCTCAAAATTAGAAATGTCCTCCAGGGCCATTTAGTCCAAATAATCTACATAAAAACATCCTCTGCACCCTCCTTAACAAATGTTTGACTGACTCCAGTAAGGGCAAATTCACTAGCTTCCATGGCAGCCTATTCTATTTTTGAACAGCAATATTTGTTAAGCTGTTATTTCTCACCTTAAAATGGGGTGTAGGTTTTTTCTGCTTTTATGGGTTTAGGAGAAGATAAATGTAAAGGACAGAGGACTTCATTGGGAAGGAAAAGATAAGGAAGGGAAGAGAATTCACTATCTACCATAATGGAAGAGGGGTAGCATGAAGTAAAGAGTATACAAATACAGAGGAAGGGTGGAGAGAATGAGAGCAAATGAAAGTCAGTTTCATGTGAATCAAAATAAGAAAAGTTGAATATATTCATTTTATAGAGGCAAAGAACTGGAAACTAAGGAAATGCTTACCTATGGTAACTAAGTGGCATAGCGGATAGGGTTAGCACCCTAGTCCTTGGAGCACCTAGTCCTAAGCAGTCAGACCTGAATATCCTGTCTCAGACACTTATTAGCTGTGCGAACCTGGGCTAGTCACTTTACCTCTGAATCTCAGTCTCCTCATATGCAAAATACTAATAATATCATCCATCTCACAGGGTTATTATGAAGATAAAATGAAATGACACATTAAAGCGCTTTGCAAACTTTACAATGCTATATAAATTCTAGGTATCATCGTTATTAGAGAATGGTTAAACAAATTATGATAAGTGAATATAATGAAATATTACTGCATCAGAAGAAATATTCAAATGGAAGTTTTCAGATAAAATATGATGAACTGATGTAGAACAAATTGAGCAGAAAGAGAACAATTTATACCATTACAACATCGTATAGAAAAACAATTTTGAAAGATCTAAGAACTCTGAACAATGAATTATGATTACAGAGAACCAAAGATGATGCATGCTTCCCACGTCCTGCCCAAGAGGTAAGGGACATAAGATAAAGAATGAAATATGGATTTTTATATAAAGCCAATGTGGCAAATGTCTTTGCTTGAATGCATCTTTTTTTTCTTCTTTCATATTTCTTTTTTTGTTCAATTGGAAGGACTCTGATGTTGAAAAATATTGAAAGCAGGAGCGGCCAGGTAGCACAGCGAGTAAGAGCACCGGCTCCAGTGTCGGGATGACGTGGGGATCGAATCCGGGCTCCGACACTTAGCACCCACCCAGAAACACCTGGCCGTGTAACCTTGAGCAAGTTACTTAACCCCAATTGCTTAGGGGCGGCCAGGTGGCTCAGCAAATAAGAGCACCGCCTCCAGTGTCGGGATGACCTAGGGATCAAATCCGGGCTCAGATACTTAGCACCACACCCATAAATAGCTGGCAGTGTAACCTTGAGCAAGTTACTTAACCTCGATTGCTTTAAAAAAAAATATATTGAAAGCAAATGAAAAAGGGGACAGCTGAGGATTAGATGGATAGTGTCATGGGTTCAATAAACATGAGCTTGGACAGATAGAGAACAGAAAGGCCTGGAGTGCTATGGTCCATGGGGGTCTCAAAGAGTCAGACAGGACTGAATGACAACAACAATGTGCCAGGTTTGGTATTAAGCACTGAGAATACCAATAACAGCAAACAGAATAGTCCCTGTCCTCAAGGAAGTTACATTCTAATAGAAGAAACAATATATAAAGGAAAGCTGGAAAAGGAGGATAAGAAAGTTACATGCCTGTGGGATGTCTGGAAATGTCCAGAAAGTACTATGAAATCTGTGGAACTGAGCAAGATAAGGAAAAAGCCTTTCTTTTTCTAATTTAGGTTGATCAGTGAGTTATATTTGCACATACAAAAGGCTCACCAGGTAACTTCCTCTTTTCCTCACCAGAATGGCCTCTCGATTTCTGACCTAATCCACTTCAACAATTATGAATCTACTGTATGCAAGTCACTCTCTCTGCCAGGTGCTAAAGAACGCAGACTAAACAAAGAACAAAAGTTCTTATGCTCAAGGGATTTTTGTTCTCCTGGTCTGATCCCACATATAAAAAGAGGAGTGTGATGTTTTAAGGAATGAAAGAATACTAACAACTGGAGGAACTGGGAGAGTCTTCATGTAGAGGATGACACGTGAGATGGGCTCTGAAAGAATTTGGGATTATAAAAAGTGGAACTAGAAAGAACAACTAGGGCCTTGGAATAGAAAGCACAAACGAACAGAGATAGGAAATGTAATATCAATTTTGGGGAACAGTTTGAATGGAATGAAAGGCCATGAAGGGTATTGATATACAAAGCTGGAAAGGTAAACTAGAGGCAAAATGAGGAGTTTTAAGTGCCAGGCTGGTGTTTGTATGTAATCTCAGAAACACAAGGGTTTTTGAGGTAAGGTCAATATTGTTACTAAATACAATGATTATTTTTGTTTTTACTTTGTGGTCACGTATTTATTCCTCCTCTTATTCCTCCTTCTTCTTCTCCTCCTTCTCCTCCTACTTCATTTCAAACTCCTCCTAATCCTTAATTTCCACCTCCTCCTCCTTTTTTGGTTTGGAGTTGTTTCGTTTTATGTCTTTTTATTTCCAGGAATTACCTAGGATCCCTCAAAAGCCAGTAACACTTAGTCCCAAGAAGACTCTTGGTTACGGTAAATTGCTCACATAGTCATTTTCTCTGCAAACTCTTGTCTCAAAGAAACTCAAATGAATAAAAATCTCCTAAAAAGAAAAAAAAAAGACATGTTCCAATAACAATAAAATCACAGCACTTTTTTAACTTTTTAGTGTCATACTTTAAGGATCTGTGATTTTTTTCCTAAGGTGTCCCAGTATTGATGTGAACGTCAAGAAGAAAATGCTCTTTGAGAGTCAGTAAGGTTGAAAAAATATATAAACATGTAGCCAATCTATAGATGAGTTTTTTTTTAACCTACTTAGGCTAGTCCTCAAAAAAGAGACATTGAGTCTGTCACTAACACTGTAACAGAAACTTTTCTAGCTTTGCTTGGTAGTTCATACCAGACGTTATATTTACCTTTGAGAACCCAGGGCTAGCATAAGTCATCAAAGAAGGGCTTTAATAGATTCCTTTATGAACACTATCATAAAAATGTCATCTATCATTATATTGAGAGTGTAATTTCTTACTGAGTGAAGCCCTATGCATCCTAAGAGTGTTCAATAAATGTATTTCTGGCCATCTGGTTAGTATGGTGAGAAGACTGAGAGACAGGACACTTGATTTTTGGCTCTAGATCTAACTCTTATTGTATAACCTTTGAACACTAAACCTTTCCAGACCTCAATTTCCCCTTCTGAAAATGTAAAAGCTGTGATAAAATACCTCTAAGGTAATTTCCAGCTATGAGATGCTATGGATTTCAATGGCTGATTAGATAATAGCCATCCTAGGCCAAACTAGGAGTAAAACTTTCCTTTTCAAATTTTATAGAGTACTTCCTTTAGGTCTTCATGTATTTATACCATTCAGTTTTATATCAAGCGAGTGAAAGATCTGGGCCTTTAAGGAAAAAGAGGATTTCCAAAGTTGAAGGAGTAGAGGGAGTGAATTCCAGCCACAGTGACAGCTTGAATGAATGTACAGGGAAAGGAGAAGGCAGGATGAGATCAGGTAACAGCGGGTAGTACTGTTTGACTGAAATGTAGATTATGCGAGGGGTAGTAAGGCTAGAAAGATTGAAGACAGATTGTAAAGGGCTTTATCCTCCAGGCAATAGTCACCGAAGATTTTTGAGCAAAGGAGTGACACGGCCAGATTTGTATATTGTGAAAATTATTTTCTCAAGGATAATGATAAAATAATGGATTAGAAGAGGAAGAAACTAGAGACAGATATCATTTGGGAGATTGTTATGACAGTCTGGGCAAAATTAGCAAGAACTTCAACTACAGTGAAGACAGAATAAGTGAAGAGTGGCACTGCTGATGCTAAAAGATACTGACAAAGTAAAAATCAAAGGATCATGGGCCTCCTTAAATGTAGCGGTAAAGAAGGGAAAAGTCTACTCAAAGATGATTCCAAAATTTCATCTCTAGAATACGTTCTTTGAGGGCAAGTGATGTGTGTTATTTCTTCTTTGTATCCCCAGCACAGAGCACATTGTATCATATATGGTAGTCATCTAGTAACTATTTGTTGAATTAAATTGAATACAAGTTTCTTCTTTGTTCTAAAATTCTCTAAGCGTGTGCCCTAGGTACCTAGTTACCTGTAAAAGATAAAAAGCAAAATGGCACCATCTAGTGGACATCTAATCACTTCATTCTAATCCAAAGAGAAAATGGAAGGGGTGGGAGTGGTAGGGAAGTGCAGAGAACCTATTGATTTTTCAAAAACGTGTTCCTCTACCTGGATACTTGCAAAACTGTTCACAGACGTACTGGTTTATAAGGAAAAATGTGCAGGAAAGGATGGATGAAACCAATCATTTCACATTATCAAAGGCTAAATTTTCCATAAACATTTCACTACACAATCACAAAAACTGAGAAAATCTAGAAGAAAAGATTTGAATTGCTATGCTATCACCCTAACTACTATGAACAGAAGTTTAGTTTGTTTTGGGGGTTTTTTTGGCAAAGAAATTGAAGTTGCACCTTCAACACTGAAAATAAATGAATAATTTACTAATGCTATTTCCCAAATAACATCTTTAAAGCATCTTAAATATGATCTCTATTTTCTTTCCCTTGTTCTATGATACTGAAAAATCTACTTGATCAACTTATTAGATCAGAAATGACGTTTACTTGCTGGTTAAATTTTTCCTAAAACAGTTTTCATATGTGAATTTGTTTTGTTGAAAGCACTAAGAAACCTCCTCAGTGAAATCCAAGCTAATTTCATACTCAACTATGGACTCTTCTCATTGCCTTATATGCACTGACAATTCAAGATACACATGAACTAACTTGATGACTGCCTCACCAAATTAATGCCCTAATTTGGACATCAAAATAACAGACTTTAAGTTATTATATTTCAGGTTTTGTTTTGTTTTTCTTATTTTTGCCCAACATCTACAAAAATGATACAAATATTTTCAGTTTCCTTTCAATTGTAAATGCAGAAATCTTATAGTTATACATTTTAAGAATACTTTTAACACAGTATAACTAGACACTGGACAATAGAAGTAAATTTATTTTATTTCTAATAGTTCACAAATATGAAAAGATTAATGTCCACTCCATTATATTAATCCCACTTTTAAACATAAATTACAGGATGTGAAAAATCAATTTACCTTTAAATTGTTGTATCTTGTTGATTTCTTATTGTAAATATATTTGAAAAAAATTAGTTCTAAGATGTTACTCTTAGACATCAATAAAATACAGAAGAATGTTGGGGGTACTTTCTATTACTTTAAATTATACCTGCTTTTAATTATTTTCTACATTTTTCAAATATGTAGGAAACAGTTATAACTCATTGAAAATCAATTCTTACTTTCTAAGTTTCCAAACTTGCTGGAAATATTGCCTGATATGCCCTACAGCCCTGAAAACCTATCTATACCTTCTCACTGATTCTTGGAGTCTACCTAAAGTACTAGAAATATTCCAATTGTCAAAATAAATTTACCAGTATTATTAGCTTAAATTAATTATTCTAATTATGCACTGAGTATCTAGAATATGCTTGCATAACTAATACTAAATATCATTTTAGTATTATATATGCTTGCATAACTAATACTAAATATCATTTTACTATTATACTGGAAAAATAGAGGCAATTATCAATGCAATATAATGAAAGGGAAAATATGTTTTTCTTTTATATTAAGTATTCCACAGAATATAGGAAAAAAAACCATGACTAAAATTTTATAATAGTTGATTTTTCCACATATAAAAGTGTTCTCTCACATCACAGAGGAAAAACATTGAAATGTTTTATGTAAATATTTATTTTAGTGACTATATTTAATAAAATTATATGAACACTCTTTACAGAAAACTAATACATATATCAGTAATTGCAGTCAGTAGTACTGTTAAATATGAAAAAATATTATTAAAATAAAATTATATATCATGCTTGCTGTATTTTTTTCAATTTTAAAAATTGAATCAAAACCCACTAAATTTATCTTAAGGCACAGTGGATAGAGTACCAGGCCTGGAGTCAAGAAGACTTCTCCTCCTGAGTTCAAATCTGGACTCAGACACATACTAGCTATAACCCTAGGCAAGTCACTTAAGCAGGTATGCCTTAGTTCCTCATCTGTAAAATGAGCTGGAGAAGGAAATGGTATAAACCATTCCAAAGAATCCCAAATGGTGTCACAGAGTCAGACATGACTGAAATGACTAAACAACAAGAATTTTAATGGTTTTTTTGATACATTTCATAAGTTGACTTTTTTTGACAATTTTAAGTAAATGTTATATTTTACTAGGCCAAAGGGGGGAAAAAACTTTTTTTCCACAGACATATAACTCTTTATCACTTCCATGCAAACAAAATCAATAATAATAAGAATTTACCCAAAAGTTTTCTAATTGGAATTCAGTAAGTATAGTTAGCACTGTAATTCATTTCATAGAAACAACTACAACCTACATTTGAAAACTGAATACATGACCCAAAGTATTTTACTTCTTTTCCTTCCAAGTTTATTTCAGTTCTCATAGAAATATTACAGGATAGAAGGACATTTTTCACTTATAAAGACAAGTCTATCTTTGTGTACTGCCATGAGATTTTTTTTTTGCTTTCAATATATCATTGAAAGTCAAAGTCAATGCAGTTCTCTAGGCTTAATCAGACCCCTTCGAAGGCAGGTCTTGAAGATGAAGAAGCAGAGACCCCAGTAGCTCTAATCTTTCCTGCCCATCCAATTTCTCTTGCAAACTTCTCACACTCAATAAATACAGTGTTTTCACTGTATACAACAGACAGCATAGGGGCCTTTTACCTTGTATGCTCTGCACTACACAGAGATACCTCAGGTACACCAATTAATATCGTGGCACATTTCACATCAATCTTGCATATGGCTACACCTCAGGAAATCCACCCACTACAAAAAATTCCATACACTGTTACTGGCAAGGAAAACTGGATGAATGGAAGTTTAAGCATTTCTCCTTACAAACAGCCTCTTTTCTTAGTTGCCTTTAGGTTACTGGCATGATTCCTTCAAGTGAATGCCAATAACATTAACATATATTTCAATGCAGTTGTGCTCTCTTCAAGTGAGGGAGAAAAGATTTATTTCAGTATGCATTTTAAACTCAAAGTTTTAAATCAACAATTTTATATCCAAGTATCAGTATTTAAATGTTAAAAGCCCATGGGTGGCCCCATTGAAGGCAGCACACAACTTAAAAAGGTTGAATCTGAAAACACTGTATAGGCAGATATTTACATATGAGTGTCTGTTTGAAGTACATAAATGTGATATTCTCCCTAATTTGAATAAAGAAAAACATATAAGTTATCCCTTCCATATTGTAGCTTTCCCTATGGCAGTTTTGATATATTGGATTGGATATAGTGGATTGGATCAGCATAAGAAATTAAATGGTAATTTTTTTTGGGGGGGGGGTTGCTGTAGTCACAGATAGTATGCAAAGGCCAGCAGATGACAGAGAAAGGGTTTAGAAACTCAGGAATTAATAAAATATATGTATAGTATTGCATAATATCAATATATTTTATCCAGTAATACCATAATAATTCACACTTCTCTGATACAAAGGAAGGGCAAAAAATTTTACACAATTTTCCAGATCACAGGGGTGCCACACCGCTGATCCCCATGATATGGAAAAAGATAATTACATATAAATAAAAGTATATGTATATTACATACATATAATATATACATACATACATGTGCATATATGTACGCATATACATACATACTATTAAAAATCATAGGTTTAAAATTCAAAGGGTCCTAAAAGGACAGCTCCTTGATTTTATGGATAAGGAAACTGGAACAAGAGAGGTTAGATGCCTTAGAAGAAATGAAAAGGTAAGGATGACTATAGCAGGGAAGAATTTATAATTAGCAAGAAGGTATTCAGCTTGCAATCAGATAAATTTATTTCCCTTCAAACTAGTGAAACATAAAATTACATACAAGTATAAAAAATTCCAAAAGGATGTTAACACTCATCATCATTAAAGTGCTCTAAGGTACTTCAAAAATGCAGACAAGTTTTATAGTAGGCAAAATATTCTCCCCTTCCTCCCCTCCCATCTCTCTAGAATCATCCAGAGAATGTCTGCTTCGAGTTCAGATAAACCCTGGTTTGGAAGTTCCTCGGGTGAGTGTTCTGTTCAGTTCTAGGCATCCCTACCCTTCAACCCCAGGGATTCACATTCACTGAGGGGACTCCCAAGAGCTATCCCATAATATATACCAACAAATAGCAGGAAAGCTTAGAACTAACCTCAGAGAGTAGACCCACCTAGGGGGTTTCAGATGAGAGCAGCTGACTTTTTTTGGCTTTCCCACAGTCCTAGAGTGCCCATTTGACATCTGAAAGTAAAGGGTACCTATGCTGGACCAACATCAATCACATTTCTTGGCTTTCTGGCATGTCCTCCACCCTCAAATACATTGTCATATATTCACTAATGATTTGCTAGATTGTTTTAATGCTCCTTGCTAAGAATTAAAATGTTATAATACTCCAACATTGGCTTCTGAATACTTAAAAAATAGGACCATAGCTCTCTAGGCAGCAATTTAAATAGTCAATTTGGCTACCAGAGTAAAACCAAGGCCCACCTTATTCTAATGGTATGGGCATTCTTGAAATAATGGATGAACATTTTATACATTTTTCTGTACTTTCAACTGCACCAGAGGCAAAAGATCCACTTGCTGCTAGAGCTATTCTAAAATGAAATCAAACAATATATAAATATGATTTTACATATAGAAAGTATGCTTTCTCACCAATTCGGGTGATCTTATTATTAGAAACTTCAATATTTCGAAGATTACTACAATCATCCAATCCATGAAAAGAAGTCAGTTCGTTGTCATTCAGAAGAAGGATGCAGAGATTTTCTAAATTCTCACAATTTATAACCTGAATCTGGTTTCCCTGAAATAAATAAAAACACAAAGTTATATTTTAGTGACATATTAACCAAAAGAAAAAATGCATCCAAGTTGTGTCTGATGTCCCTAAAAATGTTCACACAGGGTCGGCCAGGTAGCTCAGTGAGTAAGAGCACTGGCTCCAGTGTCGGGATGACCTGGAGATCAAATCCGAGCTCAGATACTTAGCACCACACCCAGAAATAACTGGCTGTGTAACCTTGAGCAAATTATTTAACCCTGATTGTTTAAAAAAAAATGCTCACACAAACTATTTTTCAAATGGTCAAATAATAAATTGAATGAGATGATGTAGTCTTCCAACTGAAATTCCTATTCAACTTATTCAACTCTTAACCCTAAATCTGCGGGGAAAAAATCATTATGAAAATATTATTTTGATTATTTTATAGAATATATAACAAGCTACATATTATATATAATTATTATTATATCATATAGGCAGTGTAAAGAGTAAACAAAGTAGGTATCAGAATATCTGGCTTCTAGACCTGCCATTAATACATTTATTAAAATATTTCTTCTTAAGCAAATTATCCCTTCTTTTCCTTCTCTGTCAAATGTGGATAAAACAAATAACAAAATAATTGTCACTCCAAGGTTATATTGACTACTATTTCATGGATAAAAGGGGCTGTTAGTGAAATACCAGTTGGTAGTGCCTGAACTCTGAGTTGGTTGAGTGGTGAGAAAAGAGAAAGGGGCAAAGTGAGAAATAGACAGAATATGGATTTCTTCATAAGACTTTTCAAAGAAAACATTTAAGGACAGATAATCTTTGTAAGAAGTTGCCAAAAATCTGTTAAATGCAGACCAAGCACAAATGGGCAAGTAAAGTCACATTAAGAAAAGAAAACAAAGCAAGATGACCCCTGCTATGCCCACCCTCCAAAGAAAAAGGCTGGAGAGCCTAATCCAAAGGTCAGTCCCAACAAGTGAACAAGTAAAGTCCACATGCAAATAACTAGGAAAGTTAGAAAAAAGAACCAAGAGACAGCTAAGTATCTCATTTCAAACAAGTATTTTATGGGAAAGGGGTAGAAAAAAATAGTTTTGAAATTGTTTACAAATTCCAGAATATGTTCAATAAACAAGGCCCACTAGAGAACTTAATACAAGGTTAATTCAACTTCAATGTTATCGCCAAGGCTTGGTGAGCTGCAATTCATAACTAGAATTTGGCTACATGTAATGGCAAGTACAGTGGTTCACACCTTGTTTCAGCTATTGAATTAACACCTTGTTTCAGTTCAAGTTTCTTTTGAGACTTGTATCAAGTCTGTTAAGAAACAGAATGTGTAAACCCCAAAACTTGTGAACCCTAGAACTCATGAACTCCTGCAACAGGAAGGGTAGGAATTAATGACCATATATAAGGAGAATTCCTAGGCTAGAGACAGCAGATTTGAAGACTCTTGTGGTGGCAGAGTCAAGAAGAAAACTTGTGGTATCCCACACCTCTGTTGACGATTTGCGCTGACCTCTTGGACCTTGTTTATGGGTCTGTGTTGATTTCTATGTTGATGATGTGTGAATTCTCAGACCCTGTTGGTGGGTCTGAGTTGATTTCACAGGGAGACCGTAAATTGGTGATGGTGCCAACAATGTTCATGAATATTATTGTGGCTCTGTAAAGCTTTGTCTTCCCAGAAACAGGAACTGTGAAGGACTTGAGGTAGACTGGACACTGTGAACTTCAATATGGAATGGGAACTAGACAAAGAATTGGACAAGGTGCTGGATAAGGAACTGGGAGCTGCCTGCCTTTGAACCCAGGTGACAGTTGGAGCTGGGACCATGGAAGAGGAACCATGGAAGCTGAGAGCCAGCCTCAAGTCAAGCTGAAAGAAGACTTTACTTGGACACTGTGTACTGACTGAGAAAATTATGATTTACTGTGACCTAGGGGTGGAGAATTTTGACTTTTGTACTTTGTGACTGAATTAAGGATTTTGTGATTGACTAAATGAATGTACTTTGTTTAAAACTATATGACCATTTTGGTGAAAACTATGTGGCCATCTTAGTGAAAAGTTGTTGGGTTGTGACATGGTGAATGCTGTATTTTGATTTTCTGTGATAAGCTGTAACATTGCGAATGCTGTATTTTGATTTTCTATGAATTTTTGCTCTGATTTGTTATTGAATAAATAGAGAGTTCACTACACTATGTAATTATAACCTTGAAAGCTGTTCACAGCAACAGTTCTCTGGAAAGCTGCTCATGCATGGCTTTACACTACAAAAGGATATACTTTTGTCAAAAGGAACATATTAGATAAGAGATGCAGGAATTCAAGTTCTATATTATAAAGAAACATTTTAAGATGAAATCTACAAACCAAAGAAGAGAAGTATGGATTAGAATCAATGGTGAAAGAGACAGAAATGCTTTCATGGCAGCAGTAGGATGAGTTCAGGCAGCATCACAGTAGTGGCAGAAAGGCATCACAGTGTGCTGTTTTTCAGTCATTTCAATTGTGTCTGACTCTTGGTGACCCAATTCGTGGGTTTGGGGGTTTCCTTGGCAAAGATACTGGAGCTTCCATTTCCTTCTTCTAGCTCATTTTGCAGATGAAGAAACTTAGGCAAACAGGGTGAAGTGACTTGCCCAGGGTCACGCAGCTAGTAAATATCTGAGGTCAAAGTTGAACTAAGGTCTTCCTGATTCCAGGCCCATCTCTCTGTCCCCTGTGATATCTATTTGCCCCATCTTAGTGTAGGGACATGATACTTAAGCTATCCACACAAATGCAGCCATTCTCTGGCAAAATTTAATGAATTAACAAATTTCTGATGTGATTCTATGATCATTTTGATCTTAAAAAGGTGGAGAAAGTAATGAGGAAAACTACTACTCTAAACATGACCCAAACAATAAGCTTTTAAAGTAGAAATGCCAAGGATATTTGAAGTGAGCATTCCAACTTATATTTTGTAAAAATCAAAAGGAAAGAAGACCAGGCATAATCTAGCACACTATAGATAATGAAAGCTAACATTTTTTTTAAATTAAAAAAAATTTCCCCATTTAATAGTGTTTTTTTCCAATTACATGTAAAGATAGTTTTCAACATTCACTTGTATAAGATTTTGATTTCCAAATTTATCTCTCTACCTCCCTTCTCTCCCCTGCTCCCCCAGAAAGCAAGCAATCTGATATTTATATATGTACGGTCATATCAAATATATTTCCACATTAGTCATATTGTGAAAGAAGAATCAGAACAAAAGGGAAAAGCCATAAGAAAGAAAAAACAACAAAAAGTGAAAAACCATAAGAAAGAAAAAATACAAAAGACAACAAAAAGTGAAAATAGTCTGCTTCACTCTGTATTCAGACTTCATAGTTCTTTCTCTAGGTAAGGATAGCATTTTCCACCATGAGTCTTTTGTACCTGTCTTGATCACTGTATTTCTGGGAAGAGCTAAATCTATCATAATTCATCATCAAACAATATTGCTGTTATTGTGTACAGTGTTCTCCTGGTTCTGCTTACTTCACTCAGTATCAGTTCATATAAGTTTGAAGGCTAAGATTTCAAAGAATTCAAGTGAAGAATAAGTAGGATCGCATTAAATTCAATGGGGAAAACTAAAACCAAAAAGATGGAACAGTTTCAAAAATATAAATTCTTATGTCACAAGAAAAAATGAATTTGATGAGTTAAAGAAAAAAGTGCTAGTATTTAAATAAAAAGCAATGCAGACACACTGTGAACTTAATAATCAACTGAGATTTCAAAAAAAATATGAAGCTAAAAGCAATGGCAGAATGAATAAAGAGAAACATTATAGTGCCATAAGTACAGTATCTGGGATGGTAATGCTCAGAAATGAGACTGATGATAAATACAAAACAAAATAAAAAGGTCTTTGTGAAAGACCTTTGTAAAAGTATGATTTCATTGATTGAAGTCTACAAAACATAAAATACAAAACATAAAATTAAGAGATTGGAGGACCATTCATCTACTCATCAATAAAATCCACCATTATTAAAAAAAGATTAGCCTAATAAACCATACAAAAAAAAACAAATAAGGAAAATTCTTATTGTCCAGAAAAGGGGTCAAACTGTAGCATTTGGACCAATACAGTTTTTGCACAGCACACGAAAAGTTTTATTGCCATACAAAAACAAAAAAAATAGATTTGACCCAAAGGCTGTAATTCACTGAACCATGGTATAGATTATGATGTGTAATTAGATTGCCAATACATTTGAGGTAGTATATGAGTATGGATATTTGGGACAATCACTGGGGATGGACATGATGTTAAGCCTGAAAGTATTCGAAGAGGCATAAGAGAGCAGAATAGGTTACATTTGGTAAATTATGAAGTGCTTTTAATGATTCCAAGCTCCAACCTGATACAAAGACCTATCTTTTCAACACACATGGTCTCCTAGTGATGACCTATTGGTGTAAAGCTTGGAACATCACAATTTCTGAGGAATTCAAATTGATGGTTAACAAAAAGTCAAAGGAGAGGTTTATTATAGATGCAAGCAAATTGCAGTATACTTCCAATGATAACTTACTGATGTTCAAGAAATGGTATAAGGGATATAACAGGCTATGATAAATGGAAAAGGAGGTAGATGAATCATATGACACATGTGAGGAAGGATAAAAGAGAGGCCAAGTGTTCCATTGGTACCTACAATATATTTTTTAAAATATTAAATTTGAGGAGGGCTCTTGCAAATTGGATGGATCTTTGTGAAGGATCTATTAAAAAATCTGACAAAAAACACATAGGATGAAAAGATATATATGGGTTGTATCAATCGAGGGTGATCAATTTAATTAAGTAAGTTTTGCCATCAAAAATGAGCTCTAGACTGGGAAGGACAGGGCAGGAATGGTTAATAGGAAACTGAAATCCAAGATTAGTAAAACGCTATGAAGGGAATATTGACATGTCCTCATCAAATTCAAGTTACTGGGTATGGATTACTAAAAACAGATTGTGACAGGTTATTAGGCTGGTTAAGGTAGCAAAAACATCTAATGAATGTGACTTCTGAGCTACTATCACTGATATTTTAAAAACTGAGAAGAATGAGAGATCTCACATGACTGGAGATGGGGAAATATCTTAAAGTTTGAAAAACAAAAACAAAACAAAAAAGAGAACAGAGTTGTCAAATTACTGACTTGACTTCCATTCCTTATAAAATTCTAGGACATATACAAAAGGATGTTCGCTAAGAGAATGCATAAGTCCATCAAAATAAGTTCAAATCTCACTAAGCTTATATTTTTGACAGTATTACCACATCAATGTAATAATGCTACAGATATACTTGGATTGTATAACAAGACCTTTGACAAATATTCTTGGGGACGAGAGAGAGAGATGTGATCTGTATGACAGAAGTTAAATGATTTCAGAACTAGATGGGTTAAACGACTAGACAATGAAATAGTCCTTAATGAGTTGAGATATCAACCTGGAGGAAGATCTCTAAAAATTTTGCCTTCGGCTCTGGGCTTTCAAGAATTTTAACAATTATTTGGATGAGATATTGCAATAGCAAGCACCCTAGCATGCCCAGGACGGCTGCCAGCACAGGTTCTTTGACCTGCTTTTGTAAAGTAAAACAACTCAAAAAGGGTTAACAATCTTACTTTTATCAAGCATATATATCATTCACTTAGTTCAGGGGAAAAAGTCAACACCCTGAACTTCAGAAAATACAAACAGGAATTACAAGCAGACAAAAAATACAGACAGAGAAAATAATACAATTCAACAGATCAACAGACAGGGCTTCTAGCTGTCTGACCATTAAATACACACATAGTTACCAGAGAGAGAAGCACCAACATCTGTATTTTCAAAACCTGGGGGCTCAGTGGTTACCCGGAGTCTCATCTGGCCAAATCACATAACCTTTCCCATAAGTGAGCCCCCAAGCAAAACCTCACCTCAGATTGTGTGCATATATATGTATGTATGTATCTATGTATATATAATGTGTGTAATGTGTATATGTATGTGCACATGTATTCATATATATATGAGTATGACATCACAACCTTTGTGACCCACTGCCTAATTACAAAGTAACAAAAGGTGTAGGCCTTCCTAAAAAACAAGCCTCCCCTAAGGAAGTTTCTCTAGTTAAGCTCCAAATAAGGGGCAAGGAAGATCTTCAAATTCCCTTACCATTACAGATGTCAGATATATAACTATGAAACTCATAGCTAACATAAAGCTGGAAAGTATGTCTAACAAATTGGTTGATAAAAAAAGGATTCAAAAAGTTACTGAGAGGTTACAAGAATGAACCAAATCTAATCAAATTAAATGAACAGTCACAAATATCAAGTTCTACAGAAACCCACAAAAAAGCTAATACACAAGTACAATCTTATAACCTTAGAAACATGGCTAGAAAACAGTTCATGTGGAAATCTAGGTTTCTTAATAGATTTCAAATATAATGGTTAGTTCTTGTACCTAACAGGTTTTTAATAAATTGAAAAGGTGTCAATGATATGACAAAAAAAGTTACTATAAATTGCAAGTTAGACCAAAAATGAGAAAGGTATTAGTTCTAATGTACTATGTTTGGTTAGACCACATTTAAAGTATTTTATTTAGTTCCAGGTTCTATGTCTTAGAAAGAACAATGGTAAACTAGAGAATTTCCACAGGAGAAAAACCAGCCTAGCAAGACAATTAGAAACTATGATAAAGAGGGGGCAGAGTCAAGATGGCAAAGTAGAAGGAGGACCTCCAAATGGCTCCAGCTTCCACCATCCCCAATCAATGTAAAAAGGGGACTTTGAACAAACTTTGGAGCTGCAGAACCCACAAAATGACACAGCGAAGCTAACCTCCTGCTGAGGACAGCCCAGCAGGCTGGCAGGAATTGGCCAGTGCACCGCTCTAGGAGCTGAGCAAAGGCCCCTGTGAGCAGGAGGTTTTAACCCCAGGTTGGGTCTGACCAGCCACTGGCTGGAGGGACTCCACATCAGCAGCAGCTGTGGCCATTTCCAGAATTATCAACACACAGGTGCACAGGACAAAGTGAGAAGTCAATGCAGTCCGGCCTTTGGGACCCAGTAAATGGGAGTGCCTCAGCTTTTGCCCCCTGGGCGAGAAGCCACTGAGATGCCTGCACAGACAGCCAGTGACATGTGGCAGCTTCAACTCCTGGCCTGCAGAGTGTAGGGGAACCAAGCGACCACTCTAAAGGGTGATCATTATTGCTTTAACCTCCTTGGATCTGGATTGCAGTCTAGGGTGGAGGTCCTGGGGTGTGTGTCCAGCTTGCCAGAGCATGTGGAGACCTCAGAGAGGGCACCCATCTAATATCTCTGGCAGCTGAGACAACCCCAGCATTTGGGGCGAAAGCTCCCCTGTCTGGTGGCAGAGTCCTACTGTGGCAAAAAGCCCAGGGGTCAAGTGACTGAGGGGTAACATGACCAGGCAAAGGAAACAAAGCAGACAGAAGATTCCTACATTAGACTCCTTTTTTGGGGACAACAAGGAGCAAAGCATGGAAAAGGAGGAAGTCAGAACTCTTGCACCAAAAGCTTCAAAGGAAAATATGAGCTGGGTACAGGCCATAGAGGACCTTAAGAAGCAGATAAGAGAAGTGGAGGAAAAATTGGGAAGAGAAATGAGAATGATGTAAGAAAATTACAAAATGAGAGTCAACAGCCTGACTGAGGAAAATCACACCTTAAAAAATAGACTAACTCAATTGGCAAAAGAGGATCAAAAAGGCAATGAGGAGAAGAATGCCATAAAAAGCCAAATTTGCCAGAGGGAAAAAGAATCTCAAAAGCTCACTGTGGAGAATCATTGCTTCAGAATTAGATTGAAGCAAATGGAACCTAATGACTTTATGAGAAACCAAGATATTGTTAAACAGATCCAAACAAATGAAAGAATAGAAGACCACGTGAAATATCTCATGGGAAAAACCACTGACATGGAAAATAGATCCAGGAGAGATAATTTAAAAATTATTGGACTACCTGAAAGCCATGATCAAAGTAAGAGCCTAGAAATCATCCTCCAGGAAGTTCTCAAAGAAAACTGCTCTGATGTTTTAGAACCAGAGGGCAAAATAGAGGTTGAAAAAATCCACCAATCACCTCCTGAAAAAGATCCCAAAAAGAAAACTCTAGGAATATTATAGCCAAGTTTTGGAATTCGCAGATTAAGGAGAGAATATTACAAGCAGCCAGGAAGAAACAATTTGAATATTGTGGAAACACAATCAGGATAACCCAGGATCTGGCAGCTTCTACACTGAGGGATTGAAGGGCTTGGAATAAGATCTTCTGGAGGTCAAAGGAGCTGGGATTAAAAGCAAGAGTCACCTACCCAGCAAAACTGAGTATCGTGTTTCAGGGGAAAATATGGTCATTCGGTGGAATAGAGGACTTTCAAGCATTCTTGATGAAAAAAACAGAGTTGAATAGAAAATTTGACATTCAGATACAAGAAGCAAGAGAAGCATAAGAAGGTAAAAAGGGAAAAGAAATGATAAGGAACTTAAAGTTGAACTATTAACATTCCTACATGGAAAAACAATAATTGTAACTGATGAAACTTTTCTCAGTATGAAAATAGTTGCAGGGAATAGAAATATATATATGAGGGTGTGTGTAATATGTTTACAGGTATACATAGATAGAGGGCACAGGACCAATTTAATGGGAAGGGATGATACTTAAAAGATGAAATTAAGAGGTGAGAGGAATATAATGAGATAAAATGGGGAGAGGCAGAATGGGGTAAATTATCTCATATAGAAGAGACAAGGGAAAATGGTTACAATGGAGGGGAAGAACAGGAAGGCAAAAGGGAATGTGTCGACCTTATTCTCATTGAATTTGGCTTGGGGAAGGAATGAAATACAGACTAAATAGGATATCTCACCCTACAGAAGAGTAGGGTGGAAGAGGATGAGAGGGGGGATGATGGAAGGGAGGGCAGGCTGGGGGAGAGGGAAGTTGGAAGCACCCACTTTTGAAAAAGGACAGGATCAAAGTAGAGAATAGAACAAGTGGGAGGTGGGACAGGAGGGAGGGAAATATAGTCAGTCTTTTACAATATATCTATTATGTTAATGTTTTCCATTAGTTACACATGTACAACCTATACTGAACTGCTTATCTTCCCAGTAAGTGTGGGTGACAAGGGAGGAAGGGAATGAATCTGGAATTCAAAGTTTTAAAATCAAATGTTTAAATATACACACACAAACATATGTATATATATATATATATATATAATTATTAATACTATTTTACATGTAATTTGGAAAGAAGATATATAGGCACTGGGGCATAGAAATCCACCATGCCCTACTGGAAAATTCGAAAGGGGTGTGGGAGAAAATATGGGAGAGAGCAGATTGGAGGAGGGGATATCCTGTGGGACTGCTATTTTGGCGCAGTGGGTAGGGGAAAAAAGGGGAGAAAATTTGTAACTCAAAATCTGGCGGAAACATATGATGTAACTCAGAAGTTAATAAAGCATTTGAAAAATGGAAAAAAAAAAGAGACGATAACCCCAACCTATTCCTTCAGGGAAATGATGAGTCCACAGTTGTTATATATTGCATGTTTTTGGACTTTTTCAATGTATTAATCAGTTGTGCTGAATTTTTTTCTCTTTTTCCTCTCCAAAAAGTACTACATTAAATATGGAAGGGAGATGGGGGTAAGATACATGAAATACTATGGTGAAACAGAAAATATCAATAAAGACTTATTTTTTGGAAAAAAAAAAGAAACTATGCTACAGACATAACAGTTGAAGGAACTAAGGGAATTTATCTAGAAGAGAAAACTCAAAAGGAAAATTGATGAGTCACTTCAGGTATTAGAAAGGGTTTGACACAAAAACTCTGAACATGCTCCAGTTGGCACCAACGGACAGGACTGGGAGAAATGCATACAATTTGAAAAGAATTAGATCTTTACAAAATTTCAAATCTCAGAATGTCAGAGCTGGAAGGACTTCAGAGGTCAACTAGTACAAACTATACATGAATAGGAATTCCCTCTAGAATTTATTTGTCAATAATAGCTTGAAAATCTTGTGAGACTGCCCATTTTTTGGTCAGTTTTCCTTGTTAGAAAATTTTTCCTGATGTTGATGCAAAAACTGTGCTAAGAATATCAATTTCCCTGATAAGAAAGCTCTATTTCCTCAGAAATAGAAAGAGTTAAAAAGAAACAAAACATTATTTGAGATCATGGTGTTTTTTCTATTAATCTAAACATGACACTTTGGTAGTCTCTGGAGCAGGCCACACTTTGTATCTTCCTCTACTCCCAAATTTAGGTTCATTGTCTAATTTCCTGTAAAGTGTTCCCTAAGGAGCACTGAATTACAAGCTATTCTAGTCATAGGTATTTCCCCAAAATCACTATTTTTTTTTACATTATGCACACAAAACTTTCTTCATTGTATCACAGAATACTAGAGAGAAAAACTGAAGAAAATACCTGTACATCAATGTACTTCAATTTTTTGCAGTTATTCAGTCCTTCCAGAGCAGTTAATCCACAATGCCTGAGAGTCAGGAACTGAAGATTTGTACATTCTGACAACGTGCAAAGACTACAACCTGGCAAATCCTGAAATGTTACTGTCGTAACCTAGAAAATTTAATAAAAACAAGTGAGTTACATTGTTACTCCATTCTACTGAAAATATGCAGTTCTCAGCCTTGCAAATAATTTCTTTAAATGATAGGCCAAGAAAAATATTATTAAGCCCACCTTATGTAAATTTGTACCCTATATTTATCAATAATTCACCCTCTTTTAAACCATCACACTTTTTTATATTAATCCCCTTAATAGGTCAAAATAATACAAGTACTTGTTTATAACTAATAGACCTTCAAATGAAAAATTAAATTAAAAATAGAGGAAAAGAGTATTATTTTCCTATCAGTCTCATGACAAAATTTTCACAGGTTCTATTTATTTTATTTTCCTATGATCATGGCTTATAAACTTGTTCTTTTGTTCATGGACACTCTACATACCAAATATTAACAAATATTGGGAAATACCACGCAATTTTACAATGTAATAGAATGGTCATAATACTGATATCAAATCATACAGATATTATTCACATTATATATTTTTCTGATTTATATTATACTTCACTTTACTTATGGGATGTTTGGAGTATTTCTTTTCTAGTGAAGAAGAAAGCTATCCTATATCTGCTAACTGCCTAGAAGATACTGTTAATTTGGGGGGGGGGGGTGCAGATGAACAATATGAAAGAATTCCAGGAGTAAGGTTATACTAACTCCTCTCTTTTAGGAGTTGGGCTTTCTCCTGTATGGAACCCAGTCTGAGTTCTGAGTACAGGTTTCACTCCTTGTGCTAGACTGGGCTTCTTCTGGGCCACAGGTATCCCCCATGCCTCCCTCCAAAAAAGAGAACCAAAAAACCCTTTTATTCTTATGCAATTAAGTGAACCTATGTATACGCACATACCGACACATACATGATCACAGAAAATATATAGAAATGAATATCAGAAAATCTATGATTTAGAATATTTTAATATTTTAAGAAATAAGGATAAAATTATTCAGAAATGAAGACCTGAAAATTATTAAGAAAACTGAATTCACATCTAAATATCTATGGTGTGATTTTATATTAAACTGACTTTACTAGGTCTTGCCCTAGAAAGTGATATTCTCCCTTACCTAGCCATTACGGTAATCACAACCTTCTATAATGTTATGAATGATGATGTTTAGTATTAGATATGCCTCATGGAGTATTCTCAGAGACTTTCCTCCTCATTTAAATAGAAGTTGAGTCATTTTACTCTTTATATATAAATTTCTTTACTCTTTATATATAAATTTATAAATATAAAATTCACACTTTACCCTCTGGATTCCTTATAAATATGTGATCAAGTTTATCTGAACTAAATTTTTTTTTAATGTTACATATTTGTTAATGGTTTATATACATCATACATATATATGTATGTATATATATATATATACACATCATAATACAGATACAAATAATGATATAGATAGCTTCTCCATCAAAAAATACTATGGTCAATATAGAAATGGTCTAAGCCAGACTCACTATCCATTTGCATTGGCATATATGTGTATATGCATGTGTATGTATGTACATATGTATGCATATATGTATATGTATGTGCATGTATGTGTGTATATATATAAACTGAAAACAAAAAGTAAATGAAAAATTGTCAATAGTTTATTCAATTTAGCTGTGTAATAAAGAAAGCAAGGTATTTAGGTCATATTATAAAAAAGAATATTTTTCTAGGCTACACTAAGTTTAGATGTCCACATATAAGAATAAGTGTAGGTGGCCTAGGATGCACACTGGCAGATCCAACCAAGCTCAGAAGGCTTTGACCATCCATGGATGACCTAACAAAAATGTTAATGGGTGGCTAAAATATTATCAAACATGCTGTGCAGAGATGCAATATTTAGAACATTTTTGTAACTATAAATACCTTATGAAATTTATTATTAATATCAAGAATCCAAAATGCTAAAGGATAATGAGTTATTTAGAATATCATACAGAAAAAGGTGTTAATTGTCTACAATCAGAGATCTTTAAATTGTATGCTACTGAGCAAACTGTCATAATGTTGGAATGATCCAGGGTTACCAATTATCTGTAAAATGTAATCAATATATTTCATTTAAATTGTAGGGATAGTAGAGCTTTAGCAATCTGTTTATAAGGATTCATGTTTAATAAATTGCTACTTTAGATAACCTACTTTAGATAAGGTTTTACAAAATGAAACAAACTGCTTTAGAACAACAAGTGAGCTGTATATCATAAAATGAAGCTACCAAGTCAAAAAATCAACAGAAGGAAAGTTGTCAATAGGCAAGAAATACTAGTATACAGTTGAAGAATGAGCGCTCATAAATAAATCAAATACCGAACAAAGGAAAGTAAGGGAAACTGTTGTCTTGGTTTACAAAGAATCTGATGTATTAGTCATGTTTTAAAATATTTTTAAAACCTTGTAAATGATTTAAAATTTGCCTTCAAAATTAGTATGGTGACTGGTGGCCAAACTTCTGTAGTAAAAGTAAAGGAATTTGATCAAAATCCCTACTTCATGTTAAATTCACTTTAATCCCAAAGAGGGGAGGTACTAAAAACAAAAAGGCAGGACTACCATAAGGAAACAAAAGCTATCCCTTAATGATATTACCTTAAGTACAACAATGAAAAACTTTGGAAATCCCAGTAGGAAGTCTAAAGCAATACCTCAGATTCAGGAAAACAGAGTTCAACAAATATCACAAACTCAAAGGAAGGGATGAGTCAAAAATTATACCTTACTTAATCAAGGGGACTATCCAAAGTGCTTTCAAGATGGTTCCATGAAATGAACTGGAAACTAGTATATTTAGGCCATATTATAAAAAAGAATATTTTTCTAGGCTACACTAAGTTTAGATGTCCACATATAAGAATAAGTGTAGGTGGCCTTAGGTTCTCAGAGGTTATGTCGGGGATGCACACTGGCAGATCCAATCAAGCTCAGAAGGCTTTGACCATCCATGGAGTTGATGACAGACCACGGATTTTAGGAAGATCTTCCAAGCTAAGTTCAGATTTATCACCAGGTTGGCTATAAAGTGATGAATGCTATGGCCATAGTAACTCTAGAAGACCATCTTATGGAATTATAGAGGGGCTGTGATCTGTATCAGTGCAAAAAGTAGGCAACACTGATGATACTAATAATTCTCATATATATTTGTAGGGGGGAGAGTGTGAATCAGTAGTATCACATATATAAATGAAAATTCATATTCTGAATGCTTTAAGTATAAAAAGGAAACACTGCCATGAAGAAATTGGTATACTACCTGTTGTAAGGTACTCCATAGTCCACCTTGAAGAATTGCCACAGCATTCAGAGGAGGTAGCTTGCTAACAGAGCACTTCCTACGTCTATTTCTTTTCATTACTTTCTTTTTTTGATTCTCCCTGAAGATTTCAAGCCAGGGTCTACAGGTCTTTATCCAAGCTAATCTCTTTTCTTCAATTGAAGCTGAAACTGTTATCTTGCTTAGAGAATGAGTAGACATGCTTTTACTTTCAGCTCCATGTCCACAAAACTCCCTTGGTATTTCACTCATTACCGGTGGAGCAGTTGTGTTTTCTTGAGACACTGATGAGATTTTATTAGAGTCACCTGTGCAATCATTAGATATTGGTATAAAGATAACAGATTTTTTCTTGCATAAATTTTTTTCCACATTTAAAACGATATCAGAGGTGTTAAAAATTACAGTTTCTCCGTCTGTCAGAATATTTGTTTCTGAGCTTTCAACATTATCAATAGTTGGAGAGTCACTTTCTTTGGCTGGTACCATCCCACTCACACTGCTGATGGCATTTTTATTATTTTCTGCTTTTAGGAGTGAAAGCATGTGGCTTAATGAAGGTCTGAAGTGACTGTCCTCTCCATGACTTTTTCCATTCTTTTCCTTTTTTATTATTTCAGAATCTTCTTCCTTCTGATTCTGTTTGTTTCTATTCTGTTCCGCTTTATTTCTCACCCCCTCATCCTCTTGGGTTTCTTGTAATTCGTTTCCCTTGTTTTCATCTACTGAACTTACTTTTTCTCTTTTCTGCTCTAACTCTAGGTAGTTCATCACATTTTCTTTAAATTCATTCTTTTGTGATTTAGTGAAATCTTTGGCTAGCCTCTCATTTGGTTTCTTTTCACTTTTTAATTCATCCAGCTCTTGATGTTTTCCCAGATTTTCCTTCTGTTCTTTTTTAAATTCTGTTATGATTGGTTGTCTTGATATTTTTTCCCTGAATGGTTCTTGTTTTAATTTTTGCATAGCTTCTTGTTCAGCTACAATTATTTTTTTCAAATCATTTTCTGGTGCTACATGTTTGGTTACATCTTCTTTTTCACTGATTTCTTCTTCTGCTAATGGCTTTAAGGCCATATCTTTTTTCTTTGTAATCCCTTTGGCTTTATTTGCTTCTTTTTTATTTTCTTTTTTCATGAACAATTCTTTGGCACACTCTTCACTTTTTTTGTTTTCTTTTTTCACTAGTAGATCTTCTCTTTTTTTGTTTTCTTTTTTCACCACCAGATCTCTTTTTTTGTCCTCTTCTTTCATTACCAACTCTGCAGATAGCTCTTCTCTTTTTTTTGCTTCTTCCATTAATTTATGTTGTTCTTTTTTAAATTTTAAAATTTTCTTCTTTTTTTCATAATCCTCCTGCCTCTTCTCTTGTTCTTTTTGTTTTTGAATTTTTATTTCTTCTTGTTTTTTCAGTCTCTCTTCCATTTTTTTCTTTCTTTCTTCATCCTTTTGTCGGATTTTGTCTGCCATTTCCTTCCATTCTTGTTTTTGTTTTTCTAGAGTTTCTTTCTTTTTCTTTTTGTTCTTTAGACGTTCTTTTATAATTGATCCATATTTTTGATAAACTACAAATGTTCGATACTTAGCCTGGATTTTTATGGCTGCATTATGCTGCAGATCTGACAAACATTGTCTTTCTTTAGCCTTTAGGTCTTCCAAACCTCTTCTTTCCTCCTCCATTTGTAACTGCAGTCTTCTGATAAACTCCTAAATTAACACAGGAAATAAATAAATATAAATAAAATGATTAAGATAATAGACTAAACTGTCAAATACTGAAACTGGTTAATTCTAATAAAGTTACATGCACATTTTAAGGAATGGAAGTTATTTAATTGGTCAAAACATGAAATTTATTAATTCTTTCATAACACTAATAATCAAACCTCCTATTCTTGTATATCAATGAAAATCTAGGCAATATTATGTCATAGCTAACAGTGGAAAGTATTCAATAGTAGAAATTGACCATCATGGTTCTAGAGCAGAGAGAAACAGAAGACACTATAAAGAAATACCTATAATATGTGAGAAAACTTTTTTCAATAAGTTATAAGTAAATGAACAAATTCATTAGAGGATAGAGTATGAAAAATCATTATTTTTAAGACTGAAAGCTCCCAGGATTCTAATAAGTACTTTTCATCTTATTAGAAAAGATGTCTCCTGGGGCGGCCAGGGTGACGCAGTGAGTAAGAGCACCGGCCCCAGTGTCAGGATGACCTGGGAATCGAATCCGGGCACAGACACTTAGCACCCACCCAGAAACACATGGCCGTGTAACCTTGAGCAAGTTACTTAACCCCAATTGCTTAGGGGCAGCCAGGTGACTCAGCGAGTAAGAGCACCAGCCCCAGTGTCAGGATGACCTGGGGATCGAATCTGGGCTCAGATACTTAATACCACACCCAGAAACAACTGGCCATGTAACCTTGAGCAAGTTACTTAACCCCGATTGCTTTAAAAAAAAAAGAAATAAAGAAAAGATGTCTCCTTAATGATAAAGAAGCGGTGGCAGAAACATGATGTACCTTTGAACACTTATATGCTGTGTCCTAGACAGCGTAGAATTCTGCTATTTTCAGGAACACACACACATATTTGTGTGTATATGTATGCATATATGTGTGTGTATACATATAAACATATACACAAACACACACACATATGGAATTCCAAATATATGCATGAGATAGAAGAAACTTTGAATGTTATCAGAATATGCAATGTGATGACTTTTTATTTCTACTCTTCCAACTACCACAAAAATTCTAGGAGTAAAAAAAAAAGTATCAGAACAGCTTATTCTTATATAGCCTGAGGTGAAGGAGCTGACATCAAAGAGAATGGTCTCCACAGTGGCAAGAAAATAGAGTTTGAATCCCTAGAGTTTAACCGCCAAACTTAAACCTCTAGAGTTTAACCACTTCGGAGCATGGAATTTCCAGTCATCTTTGTAGCACCCCAATAAAGGTTTCCTTTAATGAATCAGTATGCTTGGACATTACCTACCAAAACAATATTCTGTACCTTTAGGGGCATAATTCATTTTATAAATTACTAAAAATTAAAAACAAAACAAAACAAAGGGGGGGGAGACATTTCCAATTGTAAAATGATCTTAATTAATATACTCTCTTGCTTAGGATAAGTTATTCACAATATTGGTCTTTTTCATCACAAAAGGGAAATCATACAATAAAAATGTTTATTTGGCAAGTCATTTTATTTAATGTTGACATTCAGTAAATTCTTAGAACTGTGGCTTTTTATAATGCTTAAAATCTAGATCAAATAAAGCAGCTTTACCTAACAACAAAACTCTAAGGGATCAAGAATATAAACTTCAATTAAGATTAATCAGCTCCCTAATAAAAACAACAAATAAAGTTACCTCATGCTCCTTTAAATTCTCTTGCCACAATTTCTGTTGTTGTTGCAGTTCAATATTTATCTTTTCTTCTTCTTGCTAAATAAATTTAAATCAGTATTACATAAAATTCACAATCTCAAAAATATAAATCATCACGAGTGATGCTGAACCTACACATATGCCCAACTACCAACCAGTGCCCTCATCTGGCCTCAGGGAACCCATCCTGCTCCTCATTTCTTGCAGCATTACAGCATTCCATCACAATCATATACTACAACTTATTTACTCATTCCCCAATTGATGACCATCTTCATCAATTTTCAAGTATTTTCCACCACAAAAAGAGCAGCTATAAATGGTCTTTTTCCTTTTTTTAAATCTCTTTACTGAGTCAAAGGGTATGCACAGATTTATAGTCCTTTAGGTATAGTTCCAAATTACTCTCCAGAATGGTTGTATCAGTTCACAATTCCAGCAACAATGTATTAGTCTCAATTTTTCCACATCTCCTCCAATATTTGTCATTTCTCTTTTCTGTCATATTAGCCAATCTGATAGGTTGAGGAAGTACCTCAGAGGTGTTTTAATTTGCACTTTTCTAGTCAATAGTGATTTAGAGTATTTTTATATGACTATAGATAGCTTTGATTTCTTCTGAAAATTACCTGTCCATATACTTTGACCATTTATCATTTGTATTTTTATAAATTTGACTCAGTTCTCTATAAATTTCAGATATGAGACTTTTATCAGAGACACTTGCTGTAAAATCCCCCCCAATTTCCTTTCCTTCTAATCTTGGCTACATCAATTTAGTTTGTGCAAACCCTTTTTAATTTAATGTAATCAAAATTATCCATTTTAAATCCCATAACGTTCTTTCTCTTTTGTTTGGTCAAAAAAATTCTTCCCTTATCCACAGATCTGGCAGGTAAACTTTTCCATGCTCCCCGAATTTACTTATGATATCACTCTTTACATCTAAATCAAGTTCCCATTTGTAGAATATGGTATAAAGTCTTGGTCTATACCCAGTTTCTGCCAAACTGCTTTCCAGTTCTCCCAATAATTTTTGTCAAATAGTGAGTTCTTGTCCCAATAGCTTGGATCTTTGGATTTATCAAGTGCTAGATTAACATAATCATTTATTACTGTGTATTGCATAGTTAATCTATTCCACTGATCCACCACTCTATTTTTTAGATAGTACCAGAAAGGGAAGTTTTGTTAAAAAAAAAAATCTAAGTTTCCCAAATATCTAAGTTTTTGAAACCCAATTTAAGCAACTGTTATTTTATTTTCATTTTGAATTTGACCACTTAGAATGAAATATGAAAAACTGAAAATTTTTTAAAGGGGAGGGACTTCTCTTCTACTCTTCAGAGATATTATTACCTTGAAAAATAAGGAAAAAACAAGATTTATTGCATATGATACTTATTACATGAGAATGAGAAAATAACTTAAACAAACTAAGATACTTGGAGTTAGCTTTTCAAAATGCGCGCAATATTTAATTGTGTGTGTGTACACATGTACTGAACTTCATGAGGAATTGTCATATATGTATTATTAAACTGGATATGGAAAAAAAAGTAAGTTCATACTCAGGAGCACTGGGAGTGGTGGTACCCCTTAGTCCTGCTTCCAAGTCTAGCCCTCACATCCATCTTCCAGGGAAGCAACACCCATGGAGATGGTGCCCATCAGTCCTACCAACTGATAGCCAATTGACACCTACAGGGCAGGCAAAAAAAAAAAAAAGCCTTGTTGAAGCAGCAAGGTGTCCTGAGGGAGAGATGAGAGGCAGTGTGTTCTAAACAAGTCAAGCCACCATCTTGACCACCATCCCCCCACAGACCCAGAAGGAGAAAGCCCAAGACCCCAGATTCAAGAGCCTTAGGAACAACAATGCTTCCGACCCAATAACCTCAGCCACCATCCTATGGAAATGAAGGCTGGCAACTACCCCTGCAGGTGATACAAGAACAGCTTCTGAAGATCCAGAAAACAAAGTTGTTGTCACTATTCAATGGTTCAACATCAGGAACTCATAAGATTTTATGAGGTGAAATGATATAAAAAATAAGGCATATTATTTGTACCCTAAAGACCACGGGACATTTTCCATATGACTTACAGCTGAAACCTTCCATATATGTTTTCTCCCCATTAGAAAATGAACTCCTAGGGGCAGCCAGGTGGCAAAGTGAATAGAGCACTGACCCTGAAGTCAGGAGGACCTGAGTTCAAATTCGGCCTCAGACACTTAACACAAAACTAGCCCTGTGACCTTGGGCAAGTCATTATAACCCCCAACTGACCAGCCTTACTCCTTCCAAAAAGCAAAAAAAGAAAAGAAAATGAACTCCTTGAGAGTAGGGATCATTTTAGTTTTCTATTTGTATTCCCAACACTTAGCACAGTGCTTTGCACAAAGTAAGTGCTTAATAAATAATTCATTCATTGATTCATTTATTCATTCATTCTTTTCTGATACCTATCACAGAAGCTGAAATCAGAAAATATAGGAGTTGCTCTTCTTATCTCCTATGTGATGTATGTAGTTATGCTTTTATTATGTCTCCCAGGTAAGGTGAAAATATTTTTTTATTACCAGATCTGTTGATTTTTCTTGCGTGAAAAGATTTCTCTAGAAAGAAAGCAATGACCTCTGATTAATTTACTTGTTCAAATGGATTGTTAAAAGCAAATTAATTCTCTTAACCATCCCTCATTTTGCTGAATAAATGATTTGTATGATTATTTTGAACTGACCTTTCCCTAATAGGACTCAGGCATACTTTATTGATGGAGAAAAAAAATAGTGGGGTTTTATCTTTAAAATATACAGAATGTGAAGTTAGAAATGAATTTGAAAAAGTTCTGTTTAGAAGTTTGTTCTTCCTGTAAAAATGCAAAACTGCATATATGCTTTTAAAAGATTTTGAAAGCTATAAATGAAAATGCTTTAGCTATGACTTTGAAATGGAAAATGTACAGTTTTGATATTTTACAATTTTTAGGCTGTTCTGATATTTTAAAATGAAACATATACATCAAAGAATGGGACAGGAGAATTTAGTTACAATAGTTACAATTTTTCAAAGCCCTATAAATTTGGAGTTAAATTTTTAAAAGTGAGAAAAAAGTACCCTCAACTTAGAAAAAAAAAATAAGTTTTCAGCCTTCTCAAAAAATACTTTGCCAGATGTTTAAATTCTTAAAATACTATGACAATACAAAGCTAAGTCCTAAAGAGTTAGTTATCAGAAGGGAAGGCCCAGAAACCCCTTATGGAGGAGATGGGGATGGGGCACTGAAGAGGGAGTTCTTTTCTCTCCCTTCTCACTGCTTCCCAAACAGCCATTATGCCCTAGTACCAACTTAGCCACAAGTTCTGCAAAAAACCTTGGCTAAAGTTTATGTAAGAATGAGAAATGTCTTTACTTTATAAGAACTACTTGATCTTCTAAAATATGATAATTAGAAAACTGGTTTTGAATTTTTAGTCTCAGATTTAAAATCTATATAAACTTTGTAAATTCATAAATAATTTCTCTTTATGTAAACTAATCATTGGTCTTGTAGAGTTTAATGAAATTGGAATACAATCATGAAGAGATTGATAATTATATAGATACATAAATATGTGTTTGTATATATAATTATATATTTACATAATTCAAAAGCTTCATTTTATATACCTATATATAGAAACATATAGTTATATAATTAATATATATTTGCATATATACATATATAAGATGCATGAAAACTGAAAATTTCTGAAAAGGTACCTCATTTCCTCCATTCTTTTGAGATATTAATGCACTATAAACATTATATATATAGCCACAAAAACGGGAATTAATATTTAAAATATGGTAATTTGTCCCCCAAATTTTTTAACTGTACTAACTGTTTATCTTAACTGTAAATTACATGATGTGTGTGTGTATATATGTGTGTGTGTGTGTGTGTGTGTGTGTGTGTAATAATTTGTGCTAACAAATTCTCTCTCTTTCTCTGATCTGGAAGTAGCCATAAATTTATGAAGCATATTAAAGAAGAAAGGATCATCTTTATGAAGATACTAAAAGGCTTTTGGATCATAACTTAGTTTTACTTAAAATTAAATTTGGTTCTTTTGGGGACACTTGATATCTCTATTAACTTTACTAATCAAGGGGACAACTGATTTCTCTATTAACTATATACTATTTACTGTACCCTTAGAAATCTGATTAATAGTATCCATGCTGCAATTATAAATGTAAAGATTGTTAGGGAATGGAATAACAAAAATGATGAATACTGAGATTTGAAATAAAACATCTTCATCTCCTCCTTGTCTTATATATTTATATCTCATCCATCTAGAAGTTCACAATAACTATCTGCCCACCCAACAAGTCCCTAATCTATTCATAGATGTACTGGAATTACATACAGGACAAAAGAGGGAATCATTGAAGGATAATTTAAGATGACTGGTTATTGTTGGCTATTTGGGGTTTTTTTTTTACTGACTGATTACTGCTTATTTACATACAAATATACATAAACACAAAACACATGTGTGAATATATGTATGTATATGGATGTGTACATGTGTATGTGTATATGTTTATGTATTTCACTGCTGTTAGAATTCTAAATTGGGCCATTCTGTTAAATAATTTGGAATTACGAACAAAAATCATTAAATTGTTCATATTTATTTTTACTGAGTGAGTCTAACACTGAGTTTACATCCCAAGGGAGCACAGTAAAAGTAGAAATGTCCCATATTTAACAAAATATCAATAATAGTATCATTTTTAACAACAAAAAGATGCAAACTTATGGAACCAATTATTGGGGAATAGCTGAACAAATTTACTTATGTGAGCACAATAAGAAAATTTATAACTCTAAATTCTTGTATCAGTAAAATTGAGGGGGGAAAACCGATCAATGAATTGGGAAGCAACTGAAAAAAAAAAAACCAACAACTAGAAAAAGAATAAATTTTTAGTCCCCAATTAAATACCAAGTTGGAAATCCTGAAAATCCAAGGAGAGATGAGTAAAATTGAAAGTAAGAAAATCATTGAACTAAAATAAAACTAGAAACTGTTTTTGTGAAAAAAAAAATAAACTATTATTTAATTTGATCTTGTAAAAAATTGCCGGTATCAAAAATGAAAAGAGTGGATTTGCTATCAATAAAGAGGAAATTAAAGCAATTATTAGGAGCTATTTTGACCAACTACATGCCAATAAATCTGACAATCTAAGTAAAATTGATAAATATTTATAAAATTATAAGCTGCCCATATTAACAGAGGAGGAAGAATACTTAAACTACTTTAGAAAAAGATATTGAATAAGCATCAATTAACTCCCTAAGAAAAAATTCCCCAGGGACTGATGGATTCACAAGTTAATTCTACCAAACATTTAAGGCACAATTAATTCCAATACTATATAAACTATCTGGGTGGCACAGTGAGTAGAGCACTGGCCCTGGAGTCAGGAGGATCTGAGTTCAAATCCGGCCTCAGGCATTTAACACAAAAAACTAGCCATGTGACCCTGGGCAAGTCACTTAGCCCCAACTGCCCTGCCTTCCCTCCTCCAAAAAGCAGAAAAAAAATTATAAACTATTTGAAAAAAACAGGCAAAGGAGCAATACCAAATTCCTTTTAAGACATAAATATGGTCCTGATACCTAAACCTGGAAGAGCAAAAACAGAGAAAGAAAACTCTAGACAAATATTTCTCTAATGAAGATACCAAAATTTTAAATAAAATACTAGCAATTGTGATCAGCAATATATCATAAAAGGCCTTGCACTATAAGCAGGTGGGACTCATAACCAGAATGAAGGGCTGGTTCAATATTAGGAAAACTACTGGCATAACTGACCATATCAATAACAAACTCAACAAAATCACATAATTATTTCAATAAATGTAGAAAAAGTTTGTGATAAAATATAACACTCATTCCCATCAAAAACTCTAGAAAGTATATGAATAAATAAAGCTTTCCTTAAAATGATAAACAGTATTAAAAACCAATAGCTAGTATCATCTGCAATGGAGATAAGCTAAAGTCTTCTGAATAAGATCAGGGGTAAAAAAGATTGTCCACTATCACCATTTGTTATCCAATATTTTATTAGAAATGCTAGCTATAACAATTTTTTAAAAAAAGAAATTGAAGGAATTAGAATAGGGGTGAGGAAACAAAACCATCACTCTTTGCAGATGATATGATGGTATACCTGAAGAATCACAGAGAATAAACTAAAAAATTAGTTGAAATAATTAACAACTTTAGAAAAGTCACAGGATATAAACACACACAAATCATCAACACTTCTATATATTACCAACAAAGTCTAGCAGCAAGATATAGAAAAAGAAATTCCTTTAAAATAACTCTAGAAAGTATAAAATACTTGGGAATCTACCTACCAAGAAAAAACCCAGGAACAATATGAACACAAATTACAAAACATTTCACACAAATGAAGTCAGATCTAAACAACTGGAAAAATATTCATTGCTCATAGGCAGATGAAGCCAATATAGTAAAAGTGACAATTATGTCTAAACTAATTTATTTATTCAATGCCAGACCAAACTACCAAAAAAATATTTTATAGTTCTGTAAAAAGTAATTAAATTCAACCAGAAGAACAAAAGGTTAAGAAAATCAAGGAAATTAATGAGGTGGACTAGTCATACTAGATTTCAACCTGTATCATAAAGCAGTAATAAAAAGAAAAACCTGGGATCGGGGAAATAGAGTACATACATTATACACAGTAGAAAACAACTACAATGTCCAAAGGGCTATAAAAATGTGCATACCCTTTGACCCAGCAATGCTACTTCTAAGACTGTATCCCAAAGAGATCATACAAATGGGAAAAGGACCCATATGAATTTTTATATGCTATAAAAATATTTATAGCAGTTCTTTTTGTTGTAGCAAAGAATTGGAAATCAAGAGGATGCCCAGCAATTGGGGAATGACTAAACAAGTTGTAGTATATTAATGTAATGGAAAACTATTGAGCTACAGGAAATGAGATGCAGACAGACTTCATAATAACCTAGAGAGAGTTATATAAACTGATGCTGAGTGAAGGGATGTAAGGGTTATGGGATTTAAAGATCTTCCATGCCCCATTGGACTTGCTGACATAGCAGGAAGGAGGTAGGGCAAGAGGAAGCAGAAGCCAAGCTGGAGTTCCTGCCGTGACTGGCAACGGTGGCAGCAGCAGCAGAGGCCAGTAGAGGTAGCGGCAACGGGGAGAGGGAGGTGGAGGCACGAACCCATTTTTTTGAGGCAGCCAGAATTTCCGCTAAGGACTCCTGCTGAGGTCTTCCAGGGACAGGAACTGTGGGGGGGCCGGAGCTGCTGGGAGCACACTTCCTGGACACTGAGCAGTTGCTGTGAGGGGGAGAGGAGGACCTTTGCCTGAGGTAGCCTGTTCCGTTTTAAAGGCTTGAGAATGTGGGTGCTTTCTACTTTATCTACCTGTGACAATTTCTTAACTACTCTGATGGCTTTCACTTTCTGGCTTTGGGACTCAGTTTTCTAGTATTTTAATAAATGTCCTAGCTTTATCCCCATGCAGAGAGCCTGGTATATTTTGTGATTAATAACCACATCCGCATATTTATAGTTACCGTAGGCATTGTGAATATTGCATTTTTGATACATTTGGCAACAAGGATGGGATCACAAAATATCAGGCCTTTATTTGGAAGCAGGGGGGCTTTAGAGGGAGAAATGCCTATCCCAGGATGGGAAGATTTGCCTTATTCCTCTCTAGCCAGAGAATGGGACAAAAGCACAGGGCCCTGTGGAAACTGGGAACCAAGGCTAAAAGATGTAGAACCTGTAGATTGAGAAAGATTTTTGCAAGGAATGCCCATAGAACCAGGCAAAGAACTGGCAGGAGTGTGCAGGAGAGGCTGGGTCCTGCTAACAAGTTATCGCTTTATGTGTAAAAGTAGGGATAAGCTGCTGGAGGAAAAAGCTCAGATGGCTAGGGAGTCAGCTGGTTTGCCTGAAGATTCTTCTGTGTCACAGCATTCAGAAGAGCAAACTAGAGGGACTCAGGTTGTCCAGGAACAAGCTACTGTTCATGTAGCTAAAAGGAAGCAAAAATCTAGCAGAACAAATGTGCATGCAGCTTTTGTACAGGCTGGGCAGAGTTAGCCTGACAGATGCCGGGAGAATGTGTATGAGAATAGAACAAGGTTAGATGAGGAGTCTTCTAATGTAGAAGTTCTCCCCATATGAAGAAGAAGACAGGAGAAATGCCAGGGCCAAACAGAGTCCAGGGAGATAATTGAGGATTTCACTCAACAGGAGATTACTGATACATTGAGTAGATTCACTCAAAGAATGGGAGAGTCTTTAGTGTCTTGGATAGTAAGAATCACTGATGAAGGCACTGGAGAAATAACACTGGAGAGTATGGATTGCTTAAAATCCATAAGTATCAATCAGAATCCATTTGTGCACCAAGCTTTTAGGAATCACCATATGGGAGGTGGCCTCAACAGAACTAATCTGTTAGCTTTAGCTGCAGAGGGATGCAGAAAACAATATCCTACTGACTCTATGTGGCCTGGTGGAGACAGACAATGGTACTCACTTAGAGATTGTATGAGAAAGCTAAAGGAGGAGGTAATGAAAACTGCTATCATGATTGGAGATGCAAATTCATATCATGATACCCCCCTAGGAGTTCCTCATAGAAATATCATAGCGAAGACGGCTCCTCCTGCTTATAAGCATCTAATTCTGACTCTATTAATTAGAGAAATAGGGAACCCTCTTTCAGAGGTGATGGATAAGATTTCACAATTAAGTGACTGACCTAGGGGAATAGGGACAAGATAAATTGCCTCAAGAGAGAAAAGTAAACGGCCAGAGGATTCAGAGAAAAAATAGACCCACAAGAAGGGAACTGTTCACTGCTCTATTAAGAGCTGGGGTGGACTTCAGAAGAATAGATGGTATTCCAACTGAAGAGCTGCATAAGCTGTACCAAGAAAAGGTACTTAACATTAGAATAAATAGGGAAGCAGGAACCACCCCTGCAGGTACTGCTGAATCTGAATCTTTGTATCTAAGTTTCCCCACCTTCAGGAGGAATAGGAAATAGGCCGAGACCCAGAGGAGATTGCAGACCCCATATTGGTTTAACAATATATTGGAAGAATGGATCAACTACTGTAACTAGGTCATTGCTCAATAGTGGGGCTGAGGCCACACTTATCTATGGAAACCCTGATAAGTTTAAACATGGAACTCCTATTACCATCACAGGTCTAGGAGACGCTGAAATATCAGCCAGACAGGTTAAAATAACAATGAAAATTGGGCAGTTACCTATGAAAGAATATACTGTGGTTGTTGTACCTATTCCTGAATACATCATTGGAATAGATATATTGAGAGGCATTACTCAGAATTTACCTGAAGATAACAATTTGCTGTAAGGAAGATAGGAATACAGTTTTAGTGGGAAAAATAAAAATGGACCTAATCAATTTACCTGAACCTTCTGAAGTAATTACTTTAAAACAGTATTATGTGCCAGGTGGGCAAGATGAAATTACCACTACTATAAAGGAATATGTTGAAGCAGGAGTTAGTCTCTACAACCACAAGATGGAATAATCCTGTCTGGTCAGTAAGATAATCAGATGGGACTTAGAGAATGACCGTGGATAGACAGTTGAATAAGGTGACTCCTCCTTTGTATGCTGCTGTTCCAGATACCATCACCTTAAAAGAAAGGATCCAGGAATATGATGGGACTTGGTATGCAGTTATTGACTTGGCAAATGCATTCTTCATCATCTCAACAGACCCTAAACAATGGGACCAGTTCGCTTTCACTTGGCAGGGTAGACAATATACTTTCACCCGCTTGCCACACGGGTACATACATAGCCCCACTATTTGTCACAGGATTGTGGCTGAACAGTTGGATGAATTAAAGCTACCTGGTGTACAGCTTACCCACTACATTGATGATATCATGATACAGGGAAAAGATGCAAAAGAAGTGGGGAGGAGTTTGACCCTTCTAATTGAGCATATGAAAACTAAAGAGTGGGAAATTAACCCTGCAAAGGTTCAAGGACCAGCTCAAAATGTAAAATTTGGGGGTATACAATGGAACAAGGGACTACGAGAGATTCTTCTGCAGGCCTGACAAAAGATTCAGGATTTTCCTACCCCTATCAATAACAAGGAGGCCCAAAAGTTCATGGGATTGTTTGGATACTGGAGGCACCACATTCCACATTTGAGACAGATTTTGAAACCTTTATATAGAGTCCCTTGGAAGAAATGTGAATTCGACTGCGGACTTGAGCAGAGTAAATCTTTTGAAGAAGCCAAGGCTGCCATACAATTGGCCCTAGATTTGTGGCCCATGCAAAATGGTTCAGTGGAATTATAAGTGACTGTAAAAGATGATTATGCAAACTAGAGCTTATGGCAAAAACAACATAGCCGATATGTACCTTTGGGATTTTGGTGTAGGAAACTCCCTTCATCTGAAGTCCAGTATACACCTTTTGAAAAGCAGTTGTTAGCTGCATATTGGACTTAAGTGAGGATTCTGGGCCATGAAGGGATATTAAGAGCTGGAATCCCAATTATGACCTGGGTAATGAGTACCCCAGCTTCTCAAGGAACTGGACATGCCCAAGAGGCTAGTATAATCAAATGGAAGTGGTATATTCAAAATAGAGCGAAAACAAGCAAAAGCAGAGTCTCTGCTCTACATGCAATCTGTAGCAAACATAGAAATTGAGAGGAATGACACACCCCCTGAGCCAAAGCAACAGTTGGTACAGTCCACTGTAAAATGGAATGAGGGATATGATGTATTAACTGAGGAACAAAAGAGACACGCATGGTTTACTGATGGGACAGCAAAATATTTGGGCCAAAAAAGACATTGGAAAGCAGTGGCCTATAACCCATGTGCTAGAAGGACTTTGGAAAGTACTGGGATAGGTGCAAGTAGCCAATATGCTGAACTTATGGCAGTACATCAAGCCATCAAAATAGAACAAGGAGGACAGTGTCATATGTTCACTGATTCATGGGCGGTAGCTAATGGGTTAGCTACATGGATGCCCATGTGGAAAAATCAAATTTGGAAAATTCATGGCAAACAAGTCTGGGAAAAAGAATTATGGGAAGATATCTGGAACATGTCTTTGGTCACTGACTTGTCAGTTTTTCATGTAGATGCTCACGTGGCCCCCACCACACCAGAAGGTGAGTACAATGCTCATGCTGATCAACTGGCAAAGATTGCTCCTGAACATACTGTCCCTACTTTGACAACAACTGATCATCTGGTATTAGCAAAACAGGTCCACCAAACAGCAGGCCATTTGGGGGTCCAGGCCACACACCAGTGGGCGCAAGATCAAGGTATCAGTATCTCTCATTCACTGTTAAAACAGATAGCAGAAGAATGTCATATATGTCAATTGGAAAAGGAGCAAACTGTTCCTCGGGTAGTAACTGGAGAGATAGCAAGAGGAAAAGTCCCAGCCCAAATCTGGCAAATAGATGATATTGGTCCACTACCACAAGATAAAGGATGCATATTTATATGTACTTGTGTTGACACCTATTCAGGTGAACTAGTGGCTTGTCCTTATAAGAATGCAACCCAGAAAAACACTTGTAAAACTCTAGATCTCATAAGTCTATATTATGGAACCCCAATGCAGATTCAAAGTGACAATGGGTCACATTTCAAAAGTAATGAAATGAAGTAGTATTGTATACTAAACAATATAGAATGGATCTATCATATTCCATATTATCCACAAGCATCTGGGTTAATTGAAAGAATGAGTGGATTACTGAAAGAACAGTTAAGGAAGTTAAATTCCAATAGTTCATATCAACATTGGAAGGATAATTTGTTCATGGCTTTACGTAATTTGAATAATAGACCATGGGAAGGAAGCACACCTCTAGCCAGCATGATGACCCCAAATCTGCAAATTAGAAAACAACAAACACATATGTGATAGTAATGGCAATTAAAGATTCCCCTGTATTGGCTTGGTTTTCAAATTGATTGTGTTAAAACCCAGAATTTGTTAATCCCACCTGTGGGATGGGCTTGTTGATGTGAAAAGAAAGTCCTGAACTGGGAGGAGCTGGTGATGTAGATTTGGAGAGACACTAGAGAGAGGCGGAAGATCTTTTTTCGAAGCAGCACCTCGTGGAGAGAGAGAGACTAAGAGAATTGCTGGTGG
>NW_027185889.1:3648676-3782593 GCF_028583685.1 Petaurus breviceps papuanus | reverse complement strand
CCACCAGCAATTCTCTTAGTCTCTCTCTCTCCACGAGGTGCTGCTTCCAAAAAAAAAGTTCTTCTGCCTCTCTCTTGTCTCTCCAAATCTACGTCACCAGCTCCTCCCAGTTCAGGACTCTCTTTTCACATCAACAAGTCCATCCCACAGGTGGGATTAACAAGCTCTGGGTTTTAACACAATCAATTTGAAAAACCAAGCCAATACAGGGGAATCTTTAAATGCCATTACTATCACACAGCCATGTCTCCTCAGTCCTTGGCAGCTCTGGGTGGCAGCTCTCAAAAATCCTGGGCATTTCAAACTGGCCCTCAGCAATCCTCTCAGTCTCTCTCTGCCTTCAAGATGAGGCTTCCAAAAAGTTCTTCTGCCTCTCTCTTTGCTTGTGTCTCCCTAAATTTACGTCACCAGCTCCTCCCAGTTCAGCACTCTCTTTTCACATCAACAAATCCATCCCACAAGTTGGATTCACAAGCTCTGGGTTTTAACACAATCAATCCAAAAACCAAGCCAATACAGGGGTATCTTTAAATTCCATTACTATTACAATATGTATAACCTTTATCAAACTGCTTACCTTCTCAATGAGAGAGAAGGAAAGGGAAAGTGGAAGAGAATTTGGAACTCAAAATTGTAAAAAAAATGGAGGTTAAAAATTATTTTTACATATAATTGGGGGAAAATAATATATTTTTTAAAGAAGAATCTCTAGCACTGCTCTTAAGTCTAGTGGCTCAAGGATCACTTACAATTTTAGCAAAGATACCTTTTGATCCAGAGATTTCACTACTTGCCATATACCCCGATGAGGTTATTAATAAATGCAAAGGTTTCACACACACCAAAATATTTGTAACAGCACTTTTTGTGGTAGCAAAGACCTGAACAAAAGTTGATGTCCACTGAGTGGAGAATGACTAAACAAACTAGGGTATATGAATGTCATGGGATATTATTGCATGGAAGAATCATCAGAAATGGTGCATACTGAAAAGTATATAAAAACATCATGAACTAATAACAAAGTAAATTGAGAGCAGAGCCAGGAAAACAATATACACAATGACACAACCCTGTGAAGAAAAAGAACCATGAAAAAATCAAAATGGAATGGGATATTGTAAAGAATATGTTTCAACTATTGGGAAATTATAAAAAATAATCTTGGTACCAAAGAAGACAAGATATGAGAAGACATCTCCCCATTCTTTTGCAGAGATTCAAGTCAATTGGAATGGAACATTGTATATAACATCAGATTTTTTCAATGTGTTGATAGGTTTTCCTAATTTTTTTCTCTTCTTCCTTTTTCTCTTTATAAAAACTATTATAAAGGATAATTCTTGGAGATGAGAGGAAATAGATAGGAGTAGGAAATCTAGGTGATCTAAAAAAACAACAGATATTAATCAAAAATCTCTTTTTTAAAAGGAAAAAAAGTCTAGCAAAGCTCAATAAAAAGAAAATTACAAAATTCGTAATTATTTACTGACCACCACCTCCAACAATTCTTATGTGCTTGCTTTTAGTGCCCTTGTGCTTAACATAAAAAGCAGGTGCTGAATAAGATAAGTTCAATCTCAAGCACAGATAATGATTGTGAGGATATACCTTTTTAGGGATCTTTATTATTTACAAATTCAGTTAGGTGGTACAGTGGATAGAGCACCAGGCTTGGAGTCAGGAAGACCTGAGTTCACGTCTGACCTTAAGCACTTACTATTTGTGTAACTCTGGGCAAGTACTTAACCTTTATTTACCTCAGTTTCTCATCTTTAAAATGGGGAAACACTGGAAAAGGAAATAGCAAATAACTCCAGGATCTTTGCCAAGAAAATCCAATGTAGTGTCATACACAACTGAACAATAACAACAATAACAAATAACAGTAACATCTGTGTTACCTTATGAATACTTTCTATTTTTTTCTTTTCCATTTCAAATTGCTTCATCCAACAATGTCTCTTTTCTTCTTCCTCTTGTAACTGTTTTTCCTCTCTATTTCTCTGAGCTCTGAACTTTTCAGTCTCTTGGTTCTCCAATTCCCGCTGTTTGTCCTCCCATGCCGCAAAAGACTGTCGACATCTTTCCTCAACTTCATAGTACCCGAGGCTTATTGTGTCAGTATCATCTATACTCATATTAATATAAAAAATATTTTGTCTGTAAATTCTAAACTATTTAAAATCATTCCTCCTAAAGTGTAGAAATAACTTAATTGGAACAAACATGCAAAACACATCAGTGATATTTGGGTCAAAAGTATTTAAAGAACAAAATAGAGGTTTAAATGAATATGAAACTTGAATTGCAATCAGGATGCTAATGGGGTTTATTGAAAAGAGGTCTAGAGCAATGGAGATCTAGTACTAATTACTTGTGTGACCTTGGTCAAGCAATTTATCACACCAGTTTCCTCATCTTTAAAATGAGTGGGAAGTGCTAGGTAACCTATCAAGGTTCTTCCAGCCCTAACATTCTTAGAGTCTGCATAAAACAGAATCTGCTTAGATTCTCTTTAAAAAGTAATAAATTCATAAAACAAAAGTAATAAATTCATAGCCAGTTATGCATACTGAAAACCAACAGTGCATCTGAATTTATGATGAAGAAGAATTAATTTAGGAATTGTAAAGAAGTTAAGAGTACATATTTTTAAAGAGTACTAGCCCTAGAGTCAAGAGGACCTGAGTTCAAATCCCACATCTGACATTTACTACCTGTATGTCCTTAGACAAGTCATTAACCCCTCTGAGTTTCAATTAGGGTCCTGAGAGTCAAGATTCTATGATCTTATGAAATAAACTTAACCAGTGGGATTTTAAAAATCACACTATAGCTTTGTTAAGTCTGAAGGTTACAAAATAAACATACACACATGCAAACAACAAAAATGTTTAATTTACATGTTCTGTATAATTAGCAACCTTGTTTACCAAAGGTATCAAGCACAGTATTTAGATATTTACCTGAAGAAAGAGGCTCATCAACAGGTAAGTTACAAAAATTAGGAAGTTGAGTGGAATTAGGAATTTTATCACGGGTTGAATGTATCTGTAATTCTTTATCTATTTCAAATAACATCTAAATAGATAAAAAAAAAAAGGGTATCCATAATTAATGAAAATTTGTGGAAGTCTATGAAAAACACTTTAAAATTAACAAAAACATTTTATGTGAAATATTATGCTTAAAATATGTATTAAAAATAAACATTTTGAGACTTTGTAATAGAAAAATGAACTTGAAATAATGCCTTTACAGAACAGCCCTGCCTTTTATTTTTGAAATCTCCATTTAAACAAGAGAATTTGGAACCAATTTCCCTTTAAATTTTGATTAATTATCAATCTACAGGAATTTCACAACTGCCTTCTATATTGCAAATGTATGTTTCTTTCCATATGATCCTACCTTTACCTTCTCATTTGCTGATATATGCCTTAATAGTTTCTAATACTCAATCATAATGTCTAATTAAACTGTCCCAATATTTTGAATACAGAATTTGTTTTTTTGTCCCTTCACCTCTACTCAATTCCTACTTTAGTATCTCAATCAGGTGACCTTAAGGTCTTAAAGACTATATGAGAAGATAAGAGCACCAGGTCTGGAGCCAGGAGGACCTGAATAATTCAAATGTGACCTCAGCACTTACTAGATGTATGATCCTGGGCAAGTTACTTAACCCTGACTGCCTCTAGAAGAATTCTAATCTGTCACTGAAGGGAAAATCTGCACTAAAACAACAATCATAGATCTTTGGAATAATTACATATTCTCCTTTCTACCTAACGTTCTGATATTATTCCTTTTTTTCTGCTTTTCTGTATTTAATTTCTAATTTTCTATTCAAAGGTCCCCTAATTAAGTCTAATTGAAGAGAAAGAGTGTACTGTTTTCCTATCTTCATAAAATACATGATTTTATCTCTACCCTTACATCATTTTTTCCCCTTAGAAACTCAAAAAATAATTCTATAAATGCACAGCTTCTTTTGTTTTATTCATTTCATAATCTAAATTCCCAATATCTGTGTTTCCAATATGCATATCCTGAGTTCATGTTAATTACATTGCTTCTAGTTATAATCCTAAAACTTAAATTTCAGTTTGTTAATGTTACATGTCAGAGAAAAGAAACAATACCTTGCTTTATCTAACACAGTCCTTTTTTTTTGATCTCTCAAACAATATAATTCAAAACCTGTACTCAATTTTGTCTTCCCTTATTCATGGAGACATCATGATATGGAATCATTAGGCAGATCCAAAATTCAAAATACAAAAAAAGGTAACTGAATACCATCAGTCAAGTTTCAGTAGCATACCTTATTCTTTAATTCTAATGCATTTTCATGATACTTAGATGTCAACTCATCCATAAAATCTGTAGGATTGTTTGAAACTGCTCCATAAGTAGAACCTGGAAAGGGGGGGAAAATCCATAATCTATATCTATATTTCTACATATCTGTTCAAATTTAAAACTATAGTTAAAATTTGCTAAGCTATCAAACTTAGTTTATTTTTCTATAATCTTAAGGTCTGTGATAAAATATATCATTAAATACTTAAAACAGGGGAGAATGAAAATTAAATGCAATCATGTAAAATTTGGGTTGTCTTTACATGTAAAAAGTAAATGAGCCATGATTATAAAAGCTAGGTTTAAACTGTATCACTATAAAGTTCTGGGACTACCTAATCCTTGGCTATCTATCCTAGGACATATTCCATTAACAAAATCACCACCTATTTGACAATAAAAGGGAAGAAATATATGAAGGGTTGCCATGTATAGATTTACTCAGCATAGTTCCAAAAGGCAGAAATAGAAACCAAGGGTAAAAGTTAAAAGTAGTGGGGATAAGTGAAAATAAAGAATACCTATTTGATAATAGAGCTAATAAAAAATGGAAAAGACTGTCTTGTACAGCAAGAAGTTTACAATACATTTCTTTTCACAACACGTATTAAGGCAGTGGGGAGATGAGGATCCATCAATTCACTGTAGTGGGGATGTCTGCATTCAGTGAGAAGTGACCTAAATGAACTTCTAGATACTGTGACAAGATTCTAGAATTCATTCTAACATTAAATAGCAGTGTGGATCTTTGGCCAAGTTCTGGTTTCCTCATCTGTAAATATAAATCACTTATTCTCATTCCCATCTCTTCATTCACATGGCCACTTCCTACTCTAGCCCTTTATCACCTCTTATGAACTACTACAGTAACCTCATTGGTCTCCCTTCCTCCACACTGTCCCCTCTTTAATCCCTCCTTTATACAACTGCCAAAGTAACTGCAAAAGCACATGAGACCATGTCACTACCCTGCTCAAAAACCTCTAGTGACTCCCTATGACCACTAGAATAAAATACAACTTTTTCACATTTCAAGTCCTTAATAATCTAATGTCAGCCTACCTTCCTTCATTCATTTCACGTGACTCCCCACCATGAACTCTTCAGTTCAGCCAAACTTCCTCACACAGGAAATTGTCTTTCACATTCTTACCTTTAAATGAAATATCCAACGTACCTCCTTCCCACTCTATTTCTCATAATCCCTATCTTCCTTCAAAGCTCAACTCAAGCCACACCTCTTACATGAGGCCTCTCCTGATACCTCCCCTTTCAAAACAAACAAAAGTATATTCCCTTTGCATCTAGTTTGTATTTACATATGTATTTATATGTGTGTGCATGTATGAATGTGTGTATATACATGAAGCTTCCACCAATAAGACATAATCTCCTTTAAGGCAGAGACTACTTTATTTTCGCCTTTGCATCCCCAGAGCCTAGGACAGTGTCTGACAAAAAAAAAAGGTACTTAATAAATGCTTCCTGAATAAGTATTAATTGGCTGATAATCTCTAAAGCCCCTTTTAGATCTAAAATTCATTCATTTTATTTGTCTAAGACAATGGTGTCATACCTGCTATGAGGTCTTTTTTTCTCTTCCTCTAAAATGTTTTTCTTCTCACTACTAAGTGCCTTACAATGAAGTTGATTACATTTAGTTAGGCTCTTCTTCACATAGTATATTATCTGATTATTATATAAAATATTTTCAGATACTGCTCTGATTCCCCATTATAGTGTAGAAAAAAAAAATATCGCTGGATTCCTGAAGGTTATGTCAGTACTAAACTAGCTTTGGTAGATAGGCTGGAAACACTTCAAAGGCATCTCTTACCAGGTCCATAATGAACTGTTAGTCAATTTGCATATTTATTAAGCACTACTATATTCCAGGCACTACGCTAAGTGCTACAGATACAAAATGACAGAACTTGCCCTCAAGGAGCTCACAATCTAATGAGGAAGACAACAAATTTGTAACATGTACAAGTATGTACAACCAAATATGTATAAATTAGCTATATACAGGATAAAAGGAAGCAATATAGAGAAGGAAGGCACTAGAATTAAGAGGGGTTCGGAAAGACATCCTGTAGAAGATGGGATTTTAGCTGGGAACGAAAGGAAGCCAGGAAAGTCAGTAGGTAGAGATGAGAAGGAAGAGTATCCTAGGCATGGGGGGTGGGAGGAGGGGCAGCTAGGGAAAAAATGCCCAGAGCTAAGAGATGGAGGATCCTGTTTATGAAACAGTAAAGGAGGCCAGTGTCACTGGATCAAAGAGTATTTGAACAATAAGAAGACTGGAAAGGTACATCACATACGGGAAGGGGGGTGGCTGGTAAGAAGGGCTTTGGATACTAAATGAAGTGTCTTATTGTGTTTTTTTAATCCTTAAATGTTAAATACTTTGTCGTGTTATTTTCATGCCAAAACTACAATGATACATACAAAAGTATATTTTAGAAAATGTGTGTCATTTTCTTGGCTTCAGATACTTAATTGTAAGAATTGTATCTAATTGTATTAATATAATTGTAACCCTCTAAGTATATATCTATTGGCCAGAATTTTATCTAATAATATAATCAAATGAAATCACTACATAAATATCAGCTATTAGGAGTAGTAGTATTATACTATCACAATTAGGATGTAGTTTATGTACCTACAAATTAAGGAAGATATGAAAAAAGTGGAGAGATTTCCAAACAGAACTAAATAACTAAATAGAGAGAGGGCTTGGTTGTCCTCCCTTATGCTGAACTGAAAATGTTATCTCCAAGATCTTTAATGACCTCTTCCCTCCCAAAGTCAAAGGCCTTTCCTTAGTCATTGTCCTCTTCTTGACTTTGCCACAACATTTGACACTATTGCTTGCCCACTCTTTTTTGCTATTTTCTCCTTGCCCAACTTCCTAACATTCTTCTCTCCTGATTTCTCCTCCTACCTGTCAGACAATTCCTTAATATCCTTCTGTGGTTCATTTTCTCCTTCCTCATCCAAACAGTGGGCATCCACAAAGGCTCTATTCAAAGTGTTCTTCACTACATATACTCTCTCCCTTGGTGATCTCATCCCCTCCCATGGCTTCAATTATGACCTCTCTGGATGACTCCCAAATCTCTATCTAAACTGAATGCTAGATGGAGAGCTCTACTATGATGTTCCACCAGTACCTCATCTTCCTCCTAAAGCCTTTCCTTTCCTCTCAGCATCCCCAGTTCTATTGATGGCAGGGCCATCCTCTCCATAATCTAAGCCAAATCTCAGTCATCTTTGACTCCTCTGTCCTTCCCCCTCACCCTTCACACCCAATCTTTTGCCAAGTCTATTGATTCCAACTAAATAGAAGTCTCACATCTATACCTGCTTTTTCACTCTAACACACAATATTCATTCATGCTTTTATTACTCTCACTTAAATTATTGTAAAAACTAACCGGTGTCAGTACTCCTGCCTACCCTCATTCCTTCAGAGTTGCCAATTACAAAATATATAAATACAAATATATAAATATGTGTGGCGAGAGGGAGGAGGGAGGAGAGTAAGGAGGGAGAATGAGAAGGGAGAGGGAAAGGGAGGCGTGAGGAAGGAAAGGGAAATGGAGGAGGAAGAGGGAGAAGGGAAGAGGAAGAAGAACTGATTCCTTAGCCCAAGTTTTAAAATTTTCTAGAATCTAGCTCCAAGAGTATGGTACTTTCTATGAGGACTCTTCCAGAGAAGAAAATCCTTTGTAGCAAGAGATCTGAAAAACAGATTCAGTGTGAAGGGAGGAAAAAAAAAATGGGCAAGTTTTGGGATTTTTCCTTTAAAGGAAGGGTTTTGTTTTGCCATACTTCCTACTGTCACCTTACCCTCCCACCCACATATACATATTGTTTTTGTTTTTGTCTTTTTTAAAGAGAGTATTCTAAAAGCTACAGCCAGGGCTCAGGAAGAGGGTGATGGGAAGGGGTGGGAGAAGAGACACTTTTGGGCTATAAGCTAATAGAACATGGCATAGTCTACTCATGCTTTTTTTAGGAAGAAAATAGCCCTCCAGCTAAGGTGTCCAGCTGAAACCAGAAGCTGCAAATGGAGAAAAGCTCCACAAGCCCTGCCTCATTGAGCCACAGGTGGCAGTGCCCAGCAATGACCACAGACCCAAAGGAGTAATAATGAGCAACAGCCACTGGGGACCAGCAGAGAGCAATGTCCAGGGAAGATGCTATGCTTCTTACAAAACCAGGATGAATGTCTTGACCTCAGCAGGTGATATGGGCAACTCCAAAGCAATGGAGTTTTGAGTTTCCTCCTCCATGTGTCTGTACATGCCATACATGTTCTTTATGGGAATACATTTATGTGTACATATTCCCTATAGGTGTGCATTCTTCCTAGATTGTATGCATATTTGTTGGAAAGTATTCTCCAAGCTTAGGGAAAGAAATGTTTTATTACTACTTTTTAGTGCTATTTCATTAAATGAAATATTTCACTGTGTAGTCATTGTGTTCCCTTGTTGACTAGCAGAGACAGATTATCAATTGGGGCTCCTGAGCTACTATGCTAAATAGATATAGAGTATCTTGTCCAAAGGACTCACCATGGATGTTTGGGATATCTCCAGGAACTACAAATGACTAATACTTGGACAAGGGTGTGGATTCCCTTAACTCTGCTGACTAAATGGTTTACATTTAAAAGTAACCTCTCGATTCCATATTGGTATGTCAGGTAATGCTGTATAACTCTTAAGCAGCATGCTGTAGTAAAAGAAGTTCTAGACTGGGGATCACTCAGAGGACCTGTGTCCATTCCTGTCTTGGTGACTTATTAAATGTAGGAGCTTGGTAACGCTCCTTAATCTTTCTGAACCTCGGTTTCCTCATGCATAAAATGAAATGTTTGGAACAAATGATCTATAAGTTTCTTTCTAGTTGTAAATTTATTATCTTATGCTATTAATTTGTTGCAATAATGGTTGGGTTTTGTTATTATTATGTGCTATGTTATATATGAACAGTGAAGCTGAATGCTTTGGAGAAATCTGTCATAATAGGTGTAGAACAATTGACAATGACTAATATTGATGAAGAGAAGAAAGTTAACAAGCTGCATAAGAAATATTGCACAGTGAGCAGGATGCTGAATTTGGTTTAAGAAAGACTTGGGTTCAAGTCTCACCACTTATACTATGTGATCATGGGTAAGTCATTCATCTGAAAAATGGATAATAATGCCTATAGAATATAGACCTCACAGGGTTGTCATGACACTAAAATCATAGATAGATGTGTGTATATATATATATGTATGAATACATATATACATGTACCCATGTATATAATGCATATATGTGCACACATACGGTGAATCATGTGCATGTGTGCACGTATGCATATATACATATGTGTGGATATTGTTTTGTAAACTTGAAGGTACTATATAAATGTCACATATTATTAAATTTATGCAGATAAATATGTATCTGCATATATTAACATATATGTATAAATATAACAATGATTGCAAATACAAATTGACTGTCTGGGGCAAATCCATGGGATTGGAGTTGCTTCCTACCATTTACTCATGATACTACTTTGAACTTGGCTTTATATGTCATATTAAATATGTGTTAACATTGGTGCCATTACTGCTGATACAGCTGGCAGGGTGATGAATTAGTAATCCACTGAATCAATAATTATAGCAAGGAGGAGGCTAGGCCCTGGTGTCAGGAGGACCTGAGCTCAAATCCGGCCTCAGACAATTAACACTTACTAGCCATGCAACCTTGGGCAAGTCACTTAACCCCAATTGCCCTGCCTTCCCCCCTCCAAAAAAGCAAAACAAAAAACAAAAAACCAATTGTAGCAAACTGCTTAATGTGGTGCTCACACTTCACAAATTAAAGTCATTATAACTGTTTTAAATGGTACTTCTGATTATTGAATGAATTCCTTCAAGGCTCAGCTCAAGAGCAGCCTTTTCTATGAAATATTATTCCCAATCCCCTCAATTGATGGTGCTCCCTGTGTCTTCAGATTTCCTTATTTTATGATTGTTGTGTTTCCACCTCCAAACCCCATTAAATGTAGGTTCCTTGAAGGTATCAACTGTTTTGTTTTTGCTCTTATATTCTCTGGTGGTACATACAAGGTTAGAGTTAAGACAGAAACTGTCCCAGTATTTGTCTTCAGATACTACTTTGTTATTAGTTGTCTAGTTTCTTTGTCTAGGTAGTTTTCACTGACTTAAGAGTTACTGGAGTGGCCATTCACTGAGTGACCATTCCTTCTTCTCCCTTCCTCCTATTTCACATCATGCAGACATCTTCCTGCTCTAAATCGTCCTTCACTACTGTCTCACATGAGATTTCATGATTCCTTCTTGCCAAGGCAAACCCTTGCTCCCAGGTTATCCTACCTTTTCCAAAAGATTGTTCTTTCTATCATCCTCATTTTCTCACCGTTCTTCAATCTCTTCTTGCCTGCTGGGTTGGTTTCCTGATACCTATAAACATGTTCATTTCTTGTTGTTGTTGTTTTTTCATTTTAGAGGGCAACTGGGGTTGAGTGACTTGCCCAAGGTCACATGGCTAGTTTTTGTGTGTGTTAAGTGGCTGAGGCAGGATTTAAACCTGGTCCTCCTGACTCCAGGGCCAGGACTCTATTCACTGCGCCACCTAGCTGCCCTGAACATGTTCATTTCTTTAAAAACAAAAACTCTCATTTGATCCAAACATCCATATTAGCCTTATATTTCTCCTGTCTTTTATGGCTACAATCAGCCTCCACTTCCTTTCCTCTCTTCTAAATTGTTTGCAATCTAGCTTCCAACCTCATCATCCAGGTGAAAATGTTTTCTCCAAAGTTACCAAAGATTACTTAATCATCATATCTCATGACTTTTTTCTCAGTCTTCATACACTATCAATCACCTTCTTATCTTTGATACTCTCTTCTCTCTAAGTTTTTAGGACTCTTTTCTCTCCTTGTTCCTATTGTACCTGTCTGACCACTCCTTCTCAGTCTTCCTTGCTTGATCATCATCCAGGTCACACCCACTGACCAGGAGTGTCCCCCAAAGCTCTGTCCTGGGCCCTCTTCTTCTCTATCTCCATACTATTTCACTAGTGACCTCACTGGATCCCATGGATTCTATTATAATCTCTGTACTAATTATTCTAAAATCTAATTATCCAGCCATAACCTCTTTCTTGACCTCCAGTCTCATATCTTCAACTATCTTTTGGAACTCTTGAACTAGATATCGTATAGATACCTTAAGCTCCATGTGTCCAAAACAATTCACTGTCTTTCCTCAAAAAAAAAAAATTCCTATTACTGGTAAGAATACCAGTATCTTCCCTATCAATCTAAGTGCCATCCGCTATTCCTCACTGGCACTCACCCACATATCGTATGTGATGGCAAGGACTGTCCTTTCTATCTTCACAATACCTCTCATACAGTCTCTTCTTTGTACTGGCAGACACCACCATATTACAGGCCTTCATCACCTCACACCTGAACTATTCTAATGGTCTTCTTATTATAATAAATTATTATAACCGTCTTCCTGCCTCAAGTCTTTCCTCATTTCAGGTCATCCATCCTCCACTCCATTACAAAGTGATCTTAAAACACAGGCCTCACCATGTCACTTCCTTCTTCGGTGAATGCCAATGAGTGGCTTTCCTATAAAATATAAAATTCTCTGTATGGCTTTTAAAGCACTTTACAACCTGACCCCTTTATACCTTTCCAGTCTTCTCACACTTTACTCCCCTCCATGTACTCTGCAATCCAGCAATATCAGCCTTTTCTTGCTGTTTCTTGAACATATTACTCCAGCTCCTGAATGGACCTTTTGATTGGCTGCCCCCCATGTTTGGAATGTTTTCTCTCCCTTTTCTTCCTCCTGGCTACAGGGACTTCCTTCAAGACTCAAATCAAGTCCCATCTTCTACAAGAGGCCTTTCCAGGTCTCCCCTGCCTCCCACTGCTAAAAACTTCCTTCCCTGTGAGATTCTTCCCAACAAAGTATACACCCTGTATGCATGCACATATGTACACAGTTGTTTGCACATTATTTCCCCCATTAGAATGTGAGCTCACTAAATACAGTGACTAATTTTGCCTCTCTTTGTATCTGCAGCTCTTAGTGAAGTGACTGGCATCGTCTGCTATGTAGTAAGTGTTTAACAGTAGTCAGTTTGTTGACTGACTGATGGAGGGTCTTTGCTGATTTGTCTTTATCTTAGCTCTCTAATTTATTCTTATTTCAGTCTCCTTTCTTCCAGGGGTTAGCATATCCAGAGCCCTCAGCTTTTAGCCACTTGCTATGCCTCTACTAGCCCTAGAGCTCAAGGGTATAAAAAAGGCAGATGACTTTAAAGGACTATTTCCCAATACTTCACCAGGCTGTGTAGCCTACCTTGAGGGCAAGGGCACTGGGTCTGGTGGGTAGCTGGAGATTCAGTAAGTAGAAGGGTGGCTACGGAGAGATTGTTTTACCACCTCTAATCGGCTGCTTACCCTGTGTGTTAATTACCCTGTACTGTTTCCTTCCCCTGAATTTCAATTACCTTGTATGACCTTGCAATCACACTGTTGTTACTCACGGTGTCTGGTAAATGGGTTTTCCTTCCTAGGAATGCTTGGCAATTCTCAGAGGGCTAGGACATATTTACAACACTAGCACGGTGCTGTCTTAATAAATGTTTGCTAAACTGGATTGGTTAGTTAGGAATAGAAGTTTTAAACCGATAATTTTTGCAAAATTATATTTTATTCTTGTATCACACTGGAAAATATCAGGGAAATCATTTAGTACTTAAGTGAAAGCTCTGCTTACTTGAAATGTCAGTATCTTCGAAGTCCTGGAGAAAAAGATTTTCAGCATTTTTACTCCGATTCTTTATGACATTAATACAATAAAGAACTGATTCAGGCAAATCTTCTCCCTGAAAATGGGAACAGTAAAATCAAATTTTAAAAAAATGCTCCTTAATAAAACTATGCTGAGCATTCACTGTTCCTTTCAACTCTTTCAATTTTATGAGCAAATCTTCATTAAGAAATTACTCTTAAATTCATGCCAAATATGATGGGGGTTTTAAGGAGACAAAAGCTTTATTGATACATTTATTTTTCACTTCCAGGTGCTTCTATATTTCTACAAACAGAAAATTTGAAAAACAGATTTTGAGCAGAGACTATTCTCTAATATGTTTACTAAACGGTGATTACATTTGTACAAACCAATTATATGCAATTTAATTTATCCCCATTATGATTCAGTTTACATTCTCATTATATTTATTTCTTCTTTAGCCTCTGTGTTCCTCATGGAATTAAATCTTCTAAAGTCCCAAGGTTGAGTTCCTTTTCTAACCAATTCCTCTGGAATTGCCTTTGCAGAATTCTACCCCATCCACTCCCCTTTTTCTTTTTCTCTGCTATGTCTCACTCCCAGAAGTATCAATACACAAGGGAACAATTTACAGGCTTAGTATAGTAGAGTGAATTTCAAAGTTCCCTTACATGGTTTAACTGAATTGCTGAAAGGTTTTTCCATTGTATTTGCATTATATATGCAACTCCTATAAGTGTTCAGCTCATAGTTTCTATATTTACTATTCCATGACTTAGAAAATGTATTTCCTATACTCTTTTCTATACCATCTGAGACATATTTAATTTACTATCTAGTGAAAGTGCTTGTATTTTGTATAAATTGACAAGAATAAGACTATAATAATCTACTGCAGACTACTTGAAATTGAGTAGAATTCTATGTAAGATGGGTATGTCTTAACCCTATCCACCCCACTACCCCACACCCAACAGAGATTTAATTACAAAAGTACTTTGTTATAAGGCAGTCTTGCCTACAAGGTAATCACAAAACCTGAACTACAATTCCACTACAAGTTTGGGTTGTAGTGGAAATTAAACGATTTTTTCATTGGTTTAATTTAATGAAGATAAATTTATTCTTCCTGTGGCTTTTTATCTGTATATCTAAACCCAACCCAGAAGTCCAGTCCCTCCCTCATTGCTGCTTGGATATTCCATAAGCATTAAAGACTTAAGAAGTTCAAAATGTCACTCATTATCTTTATAGTATAGCTCTCCTCTCTTCATGACTTTGCTATTTCTTTCTGGTAGGCATGAAGTTTCCCAACCTCAGAGTCATCCATCTCTAACTGGCTCCCTTTCTTCGTTCCTTCTGCCCCTCATGTCCAAATGCTTGCCAAGTCTTCTGTATTCTATGTAGATTCTATGTTTAAAATACGTCCCCACTGTTATCACTCATAGTCACCACACTGGTTCACACCATCATAAACTCTCTGGTCTCCTGGCCTCATCATTCCTCAACTCAAGAAGCTTCAATGGCTCCCAATTACCTCTAGAATAAAGTACAAATTCCTCTGCTTGGCTTTTAAAGCCCTTCATAATCTGGCTACAAAAGATCTGTTATTCAATTAGTGTTTAACCTCCCTCTATTAATGTAGATCACAAACCTTCCAGCACTTAGTAGATGGTCCTCCCTGTGACCAAAAGAAAATCATTACCTACTTGCTATCCTTTGAGTAGTCTCTCAGAATTCAGTTAGGCAGTCTTCACAGAACAGACATAAAAGTCATCATTGCCAGTATTTTAAATATTTTCAGTTTGGTAGAACCTGCCAAAGCTACCTAACATAGCCTGTGAAAATTCACAGTCATTTGTGGACCATTATGAAACTTCAAAATAGAATTTGGGCAAAGTCTGTTCTCTAATAGATTTCCTAAATGGCAATGTTTTAATAATGAATGCAGTCAAAAGAATTATCCATTTAGAGATAGACTCAAAGCCTGACTGTTACTTTATACTTGTGTGATGTTGGTTTGGGCAAGTCATTTCCCTGTAGTGGCTTCAAAACTCCCATTTGTAAAATGACAGGGAAGGATTAGATGAGTTCTTGGGAGCTTTTCAGGTCTAATAGCGTCTGTTGCTATATTATTTCTAAAAAGCTTAATGTAACGCAGATGAGCAAAACTAAAAAAATTAATGAAACTTAGAAGCTAGACACTTACTGGATCACTCTCACTGCCAAACTCAAAGGAGGAGTCTGTGTCATCTCTTATCTCCAAAGATGAAACACTGATCTTATCCAATTCAGCCTGTATTTCTTCTTCCAGCTCCACTTCAATATCTTTGTCATCCCACATTCTTAATAATAAAAAGCAAAACCATGAAAACAAAAACAAAGGACACAATGACAGTGAAATCTGTTTAGACTCAAATATATCTCTAGTTAAACATACTGATTTCAAAACTTTCTGGCACACTTCATGTAGCACAACTTGCAGCTCCTACTAAAGTCATGTTCTAATATGTCTTAAAAATGTATAGGTCCATCTCAATACTCAAAGGGTCTGACAGTCAAGAAGGGCAAACTACTACAAGTTCTACCAATGTGGAAAAGCTCTGAGTATGGATCCAGGAATGTATCTGTCCAAAGACCAGTCTAAGCAAGTCATAGAGCATCATCTCCAGCACTGCTACAGACAGATCGATTTCTCAGACATAAATTCTCCAGGACCATCTATTAAGATTTGGGATATTTTTATGCAAATTGGTGAAGAGAATACTAACACCTACAAAAATCACAGATTCTGGGAGTATTTGAGTACAATTCTATAAAACTTGATTCCAGGTACAGAATGTCTTTATATTATAAATGTTTATGTATTTCTATATATGTGTGTAAATATGTATGGATGTGTGCATGTGTATAATATATCATGGTAGCTAGGTGGTACAGTGGATAGAGTGCTAGGCCTGGAGTCAGGAAAACTCATTTTCCTGAGTTCAAATCTGGCCTCAGATATGCACTAGATGTGTGAGTCTGGGCAAGTCATTTACTCTGTTTGCCTCAGTTTCCTCATCTGCAAAATGAGCACAGAAGGAAATGGCAAATGACTCCTGTTTCTTCATCAAGAAAACCCCAAATGGGGTTATGAAGAGTTAGGTATGACTGACATAACTGAACAATGATAATAACATGTGTATATATTATATAGATATAACAGAAACCAAGTAAAAATTTTAAATATGAAAAACAAACATGTATACATATATGTAAATGTGTGTATGCATATATTTATTCATTCTGTGTATGTATACATCTATATATTTTTTCATATATCTTAATCTGTGTGATTGTATATACATATATACACATATGTTTTCCATATTTAAATGTTTCCCTTGGTTTCTATTATATCCATGTCTACATAATATATAAATCTATAGCTATATAATATCTATACACATACCACATACACACACATATATTTGAAGGCAGCTAGGTAGCTCAGTGGATATAATGCTGGGTCTGGAGTCAGGAAGACTTGAGTTCAAATCTGAAGACACTCACTAGTTGTATGACCCTGGCAAGTCATTTAAACTCTTTTTGCATTAATCCACTGAACAAGGAAATGGCAAACCACTCCAATATCTTTGCCAAGAAACCACAGGGTTCTGAAGAGTCAGATACAACTTAACAACTGAACAGCAAAACATACACTATATGTATGCATGTAGGCATCTATGTATATAGGAATATTATACTTACATATGTATAGGATTGTGTATATAGACATATTTTACAGATATATGTGGATGCGTTGCATGTGTGTATACATGTATACACATATCCACATGTGTATACATACCCATACACACAAATACATGTTAGTGCACAGCATACATGTGCATATACTCATGTGTGTACATATACACACTGTGTACATACATATGAGTACACACATAAATGTATATATATGAATATAAAACCTATAACTAAATATTTTTTAAAAGAAGCAGAAAAAAAAACCCTTGGGAGGTGCTACTAAGTACCTGAAAAAGCCCTGGATCTCAAGTCAGATGCCTGGGTTTCAAGTCTTGCTTTTGTGCCTGCCAGTTGGGTGACTCTGGGCAAATCTCTAGACCTCTTGTGGCCTCTGTTTTCTCATCTGTAAAAAGAAGGGGTGAGTTTAGAAGACTAGAGAACTTTAAGCTCTACTTCAGCTCTATTGAACTTTGGGATCCCAACAATTTGACCTTGTTTTTCTTATCCAAGTTACAAAGGAGCAGGCCGTTAGGTGGCGCAGTGAGTAAAGTGCTGGCCCCAGAGTAGGGAGGACCTGAGTTCAGTTCTGGCCTCAGACACTCAACACCTACACAAAAAAACTAGTCGTATAACCTTGGGCAAGTTACTTAACCCCAATTGCTCTCCAAAAGGCAAAAACAAACAAACAAACAAAAAAAAAAACCAAGTTACAAAGGAGCAAGAGACAACTCAGTAGAGCAGAAAGAGATCTCCCTTTCCTTGTTTGAACATTGGTTCAAATCCTAGTTCCACTATTTACTAACAGTGTGATTTTACATTCAATACTTTCTTCAGTAAAATCCTTAAAATTTGCAATACCCACTTGCTAGAGACTGCAGACTATATTTGTTGGAGGCTAATTACTAGTTTCCTCCAAAAAGATGTCATGGGAAGAGATTATTGTTGCTGCTGTTGTTCCTCCCTCTACAGGTGAAATTCCATAGGTCTAGATCAAAAAACCTCAAAAAAATCAAAACAAAAAACCTCAAATAAAGAGGATAACTGATTAATTTACATAGCTTCTAAGGTAGATAAAGTACCTTAAAAGTATTCTCATATAGTTTCCTCAGTGCTTTTCTCACAAAAGAACCTATAATGTAGATTGAACAAATGTGATTATCTCTTAGTGATTACTTTGGCTAAATTAAAGTTAGAAAGTGCCTGGGGCAGTTTTCAAATCCAGGTCTCCAGAATGCAGGTCCAAATTCTACTCCATTCCTTTCCTTTTTCTTCCTTCCTACCTTCCTTCCTTCTTGTTTTCTCCATTACAATGCAAGCTCCTTTGGGACAGGGACACTTTGATTCTTTGTGCTTGTATATCCAGTGCCAGGCATAAGTATGCAATACTTGCTGACTGAATGAATGAAACACATATAATGTTGGACTTTTTGGAAGAGTTCAATAGTTTTACTAAACTGTTTTATTCTTTTATAAAGGATGGCTCTTTATGACTAGGAGAGGAGACTTTAGTGCTGGGAAGGATTTTAGAGACTCAGTTCCCTCAGTTATAAAATAACAGCACCTACCTCCCAAGATTGTTGTAAGATCACATATATTTGAAGTGTTTTTCAAATCTTAAAGTTCTACATAAATGTTATTATTATTATTATTACTATGTAAATGGAAAGAACAACAGTGAAGCAAAATGGTACCAAAGAAAAGACACTAGACTAGGAAGTCAGACAACAACAATCTCTTGTTCTGCTATTTACAATCTGTGTGACCTTAGAAAGTCAGACACCTCTCCTTTCCTGGTTGGTGTCCTCATCTGTGAAATGAGGATGTGGACTAGATTGTCTCTAAAATCCTTTCCAGCACTAAATCTACGATTTTATGAATTGAAATATGAAATGATAATGACTAAGCTCATCACCAAAGAGGAGATAGGAGAAGGCACCCCTGCTGAATCTTTACAAAGGTTGCAAGGTGGAGAGGAATTAAGAGGGAACTATGGGAGAATGACTACTCAAAGTTGGTGGCTCTTCTTCAACTCCCCAAAATGGACTCTCCTTTTCTAGCCAAGGTCCAAACTGGAACAATAAAAATAATCTGACAGACTCATTCATTCTAAGGCAGGAATGACAAAAAATGGCTCAATTTCAACAACAGTCATAGGATCACATAAAATCCTAGATTTTTAGGTTGGAAGGCACCTTAGAGACCACTGAGTCCAACCTCTTAATTTTGCAAGCCTTAAATCCATGAAATAAATCTGCCTTACAATTTCAAGCATTAGCTAAGCTAAAAAGAGAGCCATCTGAATAAATAATGGGGCTTGCTGGCACCCCTGAGAACTCACATGTTCAAAAGGGCTCTTCCAGAAAAATAGATTATCATGTTTATTTTCACTAAAAAATTAGTTATAATTAGCTATAAAAATTAAAGTTGGGAAAGTCTGTTTAAGCCACCACTATCATTTTGGAGATGAAGAAACTGAAGCCTAGAAATATCAAGTGATGGATATCAACAAATGAACAAAGCATCTAAAACAAATCTAGGGTGAGAGACAGCAGAAGACTCCACCTCATTCCGCTGAAAAGGTGTAAGGTCCACGGGTGCATATTTTTGCACATATCTTTACACATTTTTCACATATTGATCAATTTTCCTGATTTTGTCTCTTTTTCTTTAAAAACATCTATTATTTGGGATAGCTTTCTGGCAGGCACAAGATACTGTGAACAAAACTTGGTGATGTAAAAAAAAGAAAGATAACAAGAACAAAAATCTTAAGAGTGTTAGCTCTGAACTGTAGAACCTGAACAGGAAGCTTTAGAGCTGGAAGGACAAGAGAGGTCATCTAGACCAATCCCTGTTTACAAACCCTGTGTGCTGAAAATTAACAAGATACTTAAAGAAATTGTGTAAAAGTGAAAAACAAGATGAAATAAACTGTAGTGAAACTCTGCAGGATCTTGATTTAGAATAAGAGATTCATGGGTGGAGGGGGCTTCCAAACCTCCTTATTTTACAGATGAACCTGAGACAATGGAAGTGATGGGCTCACGGTCACAGCAGTTTACTGGGCAACAATGCCTGCATTTCTGGACAGAAGCAGTTTCATTCCTTTAAGGAGAAGGAAACCTTCCCAGTTCAGCAAGGATTTGAGCCAGGTGAGTTCATAGGACTCCGAAGGCCCTTAGAGAGCACCTGTCCCGACCCTTTCATTTTACAGAAGAGGAAACTGAGGCTCAGAGAGTTGAAGTGACTTGCCTGAGGTCACAGGGGAAGTTAGTGGCAGAGGTAGGATTAAAACCCAACTGCTCAAAAGCCAAACACAGACCATTTTTCATACCACGTGGTAGGAGTAGACTTAGGGGCAGGTGGGGAAGCGTCTTCCTCTGGTCCAAGCTTGTAAGAACCCCTGCGTGTAACATACCCGACAAGTGGCCATCCAGCCTCTGCTTGAACACCTCCAGTGACAGGGAGCTCATTACCTGCCAAGGTAGTCCACTCCACTGAGGCAGCTGAGGCAATTTAGACCTCACTGGTCGGCCTTCCTCCGCGGGGGGCCTCAGGGAGGGCTCCGTTCCCCGCGCCGCCCCCTCCGAGGCCCACCCACCCCGAGGCCACCTCCTCCGGAAGCCCTTGGGGAACCGGACCCGGGACCCCAGACCACCCACGCTGGCTGGAACCTTAGGCCGCTGCCCAGGTTTTTACCTTCTCTGGAAGAGAAGAGTCCATTGCCTCCAAACAAAGCGTAACCATGGCACCGACCAACCGCGGGCGACCAGGGCGGGACTTGGAAGATAGGGTCTGCCAGGGCTCAAAATAGAATGAGTTCGCTTTTGTTCTGCAGAAGGCTCTTGGGATGGTGAGGGACTGGGATGGGAGCTGGGGGTGTCACTGGAAGGCAGAAGCAAAAAAGGTGGGCGTCCTCCCCTCCCCCAACACGCTTAGAAAACCGAGTCTTTCAATATGAAATGTGTTTTGCATGACTTCACATGTATAATACCTATGATGCAGCTCGCTTTCTCAGAGGGTAGAGGATGGACGGGAAAGGAGGGAGGAAATTCAGCGCTAGATATGAAAATAATAACATTTTCTGCGAAGATATCAAATAAATAATAAATCCATTTTTATAATAAGTGAATAAATTATTTTAGGAGATAGAAATAAATGATAAACTTTAAAATGTGAATGATTAATAAATTTGAAAAATAAATTTAAGGAGTTTTAAGAAATAAAATGAATAATAATTTTTAATAAAAAGGAAATTACCAGATTCATTTAAATAAAATAAAAAATTTGTTGAAATATAAATAGATTTTAAGGGAAGGATAATGAATAAATAATAAATTTAGTTTTTAAAATAATTGCTTTTAAAAATATTTTTGAAAAATAAATGTTTAAAAGATGAAAATAATCTGTTTTAAAAGAATTTAAATAAACATTAAACGTACTTTTAAAATTAATAAGTGAGTAAAGGAAGAAAAAAGAAATAAAGTCTTTATTTATATCAGTCTTGATATCCAACTTTCTTGGAGTATATACCAGGAGTACAATCACTGGGTAGAAATCCTATAGACATTTTAAGCACTTTATTTGCATAATTCTGAATTGCTTCCCAGAAAGATGATTCTAATTTGAAACTCACAGCCACTGGGGAAGGTGACACAGTGACTATAGCACTCCAGACGTTTTCCCCTTGTGTGACCCTGGCAGTTCATTTCACCTCTATACCTCAGTTTCCTTATCTGTAAAATGGAGATAATAACCGTCCTTTAAGACCCAACTGAAATCCCATCATCGACTGGAAGCATTCCTAAGTCCCTCAATTTAATGTATAGCTTACTCTGTGTGTGTGTGTGTCTGTATGTTTGCATGTTGTCTCCCTCCATTAAATTGTAAGCTCCTTGAGGGCCTTTTGCCTCCTTTTGGGCCCCCAGCACATAGGATGGTGCCTGACGTAGGCACTTAATAATATGATTGATTGTGTATGTAAAGTGAAATATTTGGAAAGTATTTCAGTAAATGCTATATCTATTATTATTATTGAATGTTTATTATTAATAAATAAAATTATTGATTTTTTGTAATGCCTGAATTTTCCCTTATAACCCATCCACCTTGCCAAAATGTCGTCCTTTATAATATTTATTTTTAGGGAAAAAAAGAGAAAAAAACAATCCATACATTAAAAAAAAAATCTGATCTTTATGCAACATTCAACCCCTAGAACACTATTACCCTAACCTCTGCAAACAAGTCATATTTTTTAAATGGGACCAAGGCTATTCTTTGCAATTCTGCAGCATTCATTTTATTTTATTTATGTCTTTTTTTTTTTACAATATTTATATTTTCTCTTGTATTTCTCCCTTTTCCCCATCAATGAAAGAGGTCAAAAGAGGCACAGAGAAGGGTAACAAACAGAGAGACAGGGAGAAGAGGAAAAAAATTACCAAAGCCAATCAATACATTTTTTAAAATCTGACATGGTTACTGTGGCCAGTGCAGTTGATGGGCTAGCGAGCGGTGAGAATAAAGAGATAGTGTTGTAATCAATAGTCTGTTTATTACAGGACCATTTCATACAAAGCCAAAGTTGCAAGGAGCTCAGAGTTTTTATGCCCCCTCAAGAGAATGTAGACACCCCAAAAGAATGCAGACAATGTAGAAAGATCCTCCATCAAAGGAATGCAGACAATTGTAATGTAATGCCAAGCAAAGGCAACTTCCCAAGGTTCAAAATACCAGCATAGGTGCTCTCCATTTTATTCAGTGACAAACCAAGAACAGAGAAGGTCAAAACATGACATCATTCAACAGCATTTACTAAGTGTGATTAAATAATCTCCAAGGACTACCCCACCCCAGGACCTTCCAATCATTCAATCAATTACGAAGTCCCTGGTCTAAATACTTCTCCACCCCTAGGCTATACCTTCATTTAGTCCACTACAAAGCCCCTCTTCTCAAATGGAGATTAGTTTCCACACATAAGTAAAGTACCTTCATTTGTCAATCACAGAGCACAAAAAGGTCAAAAGTTCCCCACCCCTGGATCTCAATTGAATCTACCCCAGAGTTACATCAAGTTTAAACACAGCACTTAATACCCAAATGGAAGTCTTTTCTTCATCTTGACACGAGGCAAGTTCTCAGCAATCTTAGTTCCTGGGGAGACAAAGCTTAGCAAGGCCACAAGATAAATTGCCAGTCCCTTCATTAATTCATCCTCTGTCTGTAGAACAGTCCTAGAACCCCTGAAAACGTTAGCAAAACCCTCTCCCAGGATTTCTGTAAACATACAACAAGAAAATCCTTCTTCAGAGCTTCTGAACCAACAGAAAGGTTCCCAGACCCCTGCAACAACAGCACTGTCCCTCACCAGTGGACAGTATTCACTCTCTGTCTGCAGGACAGTCTCAGGACTTCTTAACCAAAAGCCAGGTTCCAGGACTTCTTCAACAACAGGACTGTCTTTCACCAGTGGACAAATCTGGCAAAACAACATCAAAACAGACAAAGTACCAGCAAAACAGCCATGTCTCCTCAGTCCTTGGCAGCTCAGGGGGCAGGTCTCAAAAGTCCAGGGCAATTCAAAGCGGCCACCAGCAATTCTCTTAGTCTCTCTCTCTCCCCACGAGGTGCAGCTACCAAAAAAGATCTTCCGCCTCTCTCTAGTGTCTCTCCAAATCAACGTCACCAGCTCCTCCCAATTCAGGACTTTCTTTTCACATCAACAAGCCCATCCCACAGGTGGGATTAACAAACTCTGGGTTTTAACACAATCAATTTGAAAACCAAGCCAAAACAGGGGAATCTTTATATTCCATTACTATCACAACAATATAAAAGGACCCTCCCTTAATCTTGCTCACTATTTACCCTTGCTTAAGGTTAGTTTATTTATTAGGGTATTATTCTAGGACCATATCTGGAGGCATAAACAAAAAAAGATTACACGTCCTCTTGCTTATCTGCCTTGTAACCTTGTAGGCAGTATAGGACAGGGGAATATACCTTAGCAAGGTCAAGGGACCCCAAAAAGTTCCCTACATGATACATCCTCCTGCTTGTCTGCCCTGTAACCTTTAAGGTAATAATATAGGGGAGGGAAACATTTCATTAGCAAAGCGGAGAGACTTCTGAAAGTTCTCTACATATGGTATGCAATGTTCCACTCTCAAAGATCCCCAACTCTTTTGCTGATGTGTGTTCTCCTATCTCTTCATTAAGGTGAAAGCTATTTGTAATTTTGCATCATTTATTTTCAATTGTTTTGTGGTTGTTGGCCCATTTACATTATTGTACTCATTTATTGGTTCTTGGTTCTGGTTACTTCACTTGGCATTAATTCATGTCTTTCTGTATTTCTCTTCATAATTGTTGTTTCTTACAACAGTAATATTCCATTAGATTCACATATTCTAATTTGTTTAACTATTCCCCCATCTATGAGTATCTACTTTGTTTCTAATTTTTTGCTACCACAAAAAAATTATTCTATAAATAAAGTGGTTTGTACATCCTTTCTGGGTGGAAGGGTATGGAAGTTTTAAGGCATTTTATTTTCCTAGCCCTAATTCTAAGTTGCCTTCTGAATGATTGTACTAATTCATAGCTCCACTAACAATGTAAATAGTCTATCTTTCTACAACCCCTCCAACTTCTTGAGTGTTCCCATATTTATGTTATCTTTACCAAATTGCTCACCCCACTATTGTTAACCAAGTCGTGAGAACATTGTGTGTAGTACCCTGAAGAATATTCCATCTCTAGACAGAGGAACAACTAGGGTTGAATGTCTTCACTTGGATGACATTGCCAAATCACTAGATTTCTTTGAATCTCAACTTCCTCAACTGTCAAATGAGGGACTTGGAACTCTAAGATCAATTTCAATCCAATAAGTATTTTTTTTAAATCAATTTTATTAATGTCTCTTGGTTTGGTTTGGTTTGGTTTTTTACCTGCATTGATAAAAGGAATTTCTTCATCTAGAACTTCCTATACCCAGGGTTCTCAAAGTCAGGTGGAGGTCCTCAAGATCGTTTTGGATTCATGAGGTCTAAACTATTTTCATAATAATCCTAAGGCATTATTTACCTATCAAAATTTTCAAACTACATATGTGTTGGAAACTAGATTTTCTTTTGATATTTCAACCAAAGCAACATATTTTAACAGGTTGAATACAGCAGCAGATATGGGAATCCAGGCATTAGAGAGATTTGCAAAAGTATTTAAAAACAATTCCCCTCTTCTCATTATTTCCTTTTTGTGTTGGGAAATATAGTTATTTCCTATTAAAATAGATTATATTAATGTGTAATTACTTTGTTATTGCTATTTTAAAATTAATAAAGGTATTTTTAGTTATTGATTTTAACTTTTACTTTGATAAGTATCAATAGATGTAACACAAATAAAAGTTTAAGAGTGTAAAAGGGGAGGGGAAAGAGCCAAGATGGCAGAAAAAAGGCAGTGACTCACCTGAACTCTCACCATTTCTCCTCCAGACATCTTTAAATAATTCCTCAGAACAAATTCTGGAGAGCAGAAACCACAAAAGGATGGGGTGAAACATTTTTTCCAGCCTAAGACATCTTGGAAGGTCAGAAGGAAAGCTCTATCACACTCAGGTGAGAGTGGAGCATAATACAGTGCAGGCCACACCACAGGAAACAAGCAGCAGGCTTTTGGGGCAACTGAATCAGTGACAGCAGTAGCTTCCTAAGCCCTCAGTCCACAAATGGTAAAGGGATCAGACAGCTGGTTAGAAGGAAAAGGACAGGGGTCCCTTGGGAGGCAGGACTCTGTTGCATGGTTGTAGTCCTGGGTGGCAATCCCAAGGCAAGGAGGAGTGCTGGCATACCTGAGTTTAGGACTACAGAGGAGAAGGGACCCTAGTCACAGTTCCAAAATAGAAAAGAATGCTCGTGGTCACTCACAGACCAGAACACAAGCCAGGAGAGTAATAAATAAACAACTCTCCTTAGCTCATACAACTTTGGAAGAACTGAAGCTTACAGAGTCCCCCAGAACTAGCTCTCAAAATAGCTACACAAAAAGCTTAAAGTTTGGGACAGTACCCCTGACACCCCAGGAGCAGAGCCCAACTTTAATATAAAACTAAAAGTAAAGAAATAGGTTGGAAAAATGAGCAAACAAATAAACAAGAAAGATCTTGACCATAGAGAGTTACTATGGTGACAGGGAAGATCAAAACATAAACCCAGAAAAACAAGAATCAGCCTCCTAGCATATTATACTTCTAAGTTAAATTAATGAATGCTACTTTAAGTTTGTTTGTTTAATCCAGTGCGCTCTTGTGATTGTCTAGTGTTTAGCCTTCTCTTTGTGTGTAGGAATATGTTACCTATTCCCCAATTTATTCCCATGGAATACCTTTTCTACTGTCTTCTTTTGGGAATATATTCAAATCATGAGCCATAATCTCAATGATAACCAAAATCCTCCCCAAGGAGCCAGAGCAAGGGATTAATAAACTGGGAAAAATATGGGAAAAGGAAGTCCCCCTATAATTAAACATCAGGCTCCCAGGACTGAGCCTAGACAGAGCAGAGAATGTGTTACCCCATCTTCTTGAGAGGGGGTATTAAGCACCAGTTTTCAAAGTTACTCTTTTTAAGTCAAAACTGTTTCTTTCAATTAACTTTGCCTGAGCTACTTTGATACAACTCTATTTCCACAGATTCTCCCCCTCTCCAAACCCCATAATTTTCTACTTCTATCTCTCAACACTTTACCTAGTTTAGAATTTTACTTACATTATTGATTTCTGTTTCTTCTTTTTAGTTAGCTGTCTATTTCTTCCTTTCCACCTTGTCCTAAGCCTCTCTGTTAAAGGGGTACTTCACAATCTCTATCCTCTCCATCTTCTTTTTTGCTTTCTTTTTTCTATGTCTTTTTCTAAGAAATTGTTCTTTGCTTTGTTCTCTTGATTAATTCTCTTCTCCTATCTTTTCTGAAATTCTGTTCTCTGATTCATGGTCTTTACCTCTATTTATTCTCTTTGATATTTGTTATTCATGGGATTCAAGTTTCTTAAGTATTTGGTTAAAGCCCCTTTTCTAACCAACTTCTAAACTATTGTCTTTATAGATCTTGCCCCAACAGCACCCTTTTTCTTCTGGCCTTCACTCCTAAAAATACTATTTCTTGAAGAAAGAGTAATGTTGGATAGAAGCAGTACTAAATGATAGAAATTACCTTCTATCCTAAATTGTTAAGTTCAGTTCTGCACTCTGTCCTGCCTATAATCATTCTCCTTTGCATTGCCTATGCCATCGCATTTCTATGTCAGTGCTCCCTCTTCTTCCCCCAAATATATTTTAGGTCACACATGCCTTCTTTTTAAATCTGGGGGATTTTGATGGAGGCATAACAATTTCAGAAGGTAGTCTACCAATTTGTCAACTCTAACCAGATTAAAGCTGTTATGAAGTCCCCATCTCCCACTGTAGGACCTACACTTTAGGTTGAGATCTCATCTTTACGTTCTCCCAGATTTAAACGCACTCCACCCCACCCCACCCTTCTTCGGATCCCTTCATTCTCTGGTAGTTCCTTTTCCATTTGAAAGGATCATTGTCCCTTTGCTGTTTACCCATACATAGACTTAGAAAGGACATATCACTCATTCACTCTATACTCCTTCTATTCTCATGGCTAGAGTACTGGACCTGGGGTCAGAAAAACCTAAATTCAAATCTGGCCTCAGATACTTACTAGCCTTGTGCAAGTCACTTAACCTCTGTTTTCCTTAGTTTCCTCATCTGTAAAAATAGGGATAATAATAGCATCTGCCTTCTAGGGATTTTGTGAGGATAAAATATAAATATACATATATATGTCAAGTGTTTTGCCAACTTTAAAGCATGAGGTAAAGACTACTTGTTATTATTAATGTTACTATTGTTATTATTACGGTATGTACCCTCCCACTCAGCAATACTTTCAGCTGAAAGGGGATTGTGAGACATATTTATTTAAGTTTCACTTACATATTTATCTTTTAGTGTGCTTTTTAGGTCTCTATTATCCTCCTCCTTTCAGAGTGTGGAGAAAACCCCAAAAGCCTAGGTGCTCAGATACCTGTGGACTTAGAGATAATAAGATTATCTCCAGAAGGCTGTTGAAATGAGATAACATGGATTTGTGATAAGCCAAAGTAAGTCTTGCTCTTCAACCAGGGATCAAAAAATGGAGAAAGGTATTTCTTTTTTTTTTTTCCACTTCCATATGCTCATTACCCCCCAGGAGGAAAAAAACAACAAAACTTCTCTTCTATTTTTAAAACCTGTGACCCCATGAACTGTTATTGATAGTGAATACCAATGTGGGGGAAAAGAAAATATAAATAACCATTATAAATAACCTAATACTCCAATGCATTTAAGATCTCATAAGGGTGGATGAATATCATAAGATATTCATAATATCTTATAATATCATATCATATAATATCTTATAATATCATAAGATATTGAAGAGAATATCATAAGATATTCACAGCATATCTTGCTTTGTTTTGTTTTGCTTTTTGGAGGGTAGTTGGGGTTAAGTGACTTGCCCAAGGTCACACAGCTATTTTTTTTGTGTTAAGTGTCTGAGGCTGAATTTGAACTTGGGTCCTCCTGACTCCAAGGCCAGTGCTCTATTCACTGCTCCACCTAGCCACCCCTCACAGCGTATCTTGTTTAATTCTAGTCATTTTCTTCCCATTACTTTGCCATTGAAAGTCCCTATAGCAACCATAATCATAAGCCATCATTTTGGGGAGACCTACCTGAGTTCTCTTGACACCGATTGGTTACCAGTGGAGCACAAAACTTTCCATTGGTTACTCCTCACAATTTCTCACTCCTCACAATTGGGCTATCTCTTTTTCTGGATATATATTTTTCTGATGACATATTTTATACTGTTTAGCTTCCATAATTACTTGTTCATAATGTGTCATAACTCGCTTTCCACAACATAGCTTTTATATTCACAGTATGATTTAAAGTTATCTTTGTCGTCATAGGATTCTTGAGCTGGAAGGGACTTCAAAAGCCATATAATTATAATTATAGTAATAATAGTTATTATTTTATAAAATATAATTATGTATCACATTATACATAAATAATATATAGCATAGAGTATATATAACATGTATGATATCTAATATATTGTATAATATAAACCTAATCAACAATGACAATGTTTATTATTATATAGCACTATGTGTCAGACACTATACCAAGTTCTTTAAAAATATTATCTCATTTGATCCTAAGAACAGCCTTTCAAAGTGGTTACTGTTGATGTTTAGGATTTAAGGGTTCTTGAGACCCCAAAATATCAACACACCAGGTCCTGCCAAATGAATTTGACTCAAGTCTTCTCTCAGCCAAAGTAAAGCAAAGTTTATTAAAGATTCACCACAATGGGTAGACTCTTAAGGTGCCTAAGTATATGTGAAGCTTGTATTGACAAGTGGGCCAGAATAATCTGACACAGAGTGAGTCTTGCTAGATTGGATTCTCAGGCCTGTTATGGAGGCACGATGAATCTTAAATACAGAAAGAGTGTGGGAGGATTTAGGGGTGGTCTAGAAGAGTTTGGGGAGGGTCTTGAGGAGGAATATAAGAAGGATTTTGGGGGGACTGAGATCAGACTCCAGTAATGAGATTAAGGATGGGAAATAGCTGAAGGCTACCTGGAGATGGAGATGGAGAACTAGGCTAGTTTAAGGGTAACAAATTTGGTTATAGATATTTTGATACGATCAAGGGTGGGAAGTAGCTGGATAGTGGAGGGCTTAGGTTAGATTAGGTTAAGAGTAACAGAGATTTGGGCCTACTTATAATGAAAGGTTTATGGCATCTGGCAAATGCCTCATCAAGTGGGAATATTCAATCAGAGTTCAAGGAGTTTCCCAGAGCCTGTACCCCATCAGTTACTATTCTTATGCCCATGTTAAAGATGAGAAAACTTAGACAAATAACAGTTAAGTACCTTGTGCAGGATCACATGACTGAATTTGAACTTGGGTCTTCCCAGCGCTATCCACTGAGCAACCCAGGTGCCTTAGCTGTCCATTTGGTATAATGGCTTTTCATTAAAAAAAAACCCTTACTTTTTATTGATATCTTTTTTTTACACCATCCTCATTCCTGAATATATCCCTTCCTTTCCTTACCCAGTGAACCGTCACTTATTAAAAAAAAAATAACATAAGGAGAAAATAAAACAGTTCCATATAATGTGTAGACACACACACACACATTAATCAATGACTTGAATAAAGGCATACTCATCAAATTTTACCCATGACACTAGGATAGAAGGGATATATAGCTACTTGTACTGTGTGATCATCAGGATCCAAAATTTTTGACAGTCTAGAACATTGGGAGTGAACCTAAAAAACCAAAATTAAATAGAGACAAATATAAATCTTTCAATTCGGTACCAAAAAAAATCAGCATCACAAATATAAGATGGTGGGGAGGGGGATAGATGGCATGGTTGGACATCAGTTCTGAGTAAGATCTGGCCATTATAGTGAACTGCAATCTCCGTACAATAGAGTAGTATAACGTGGTAACCAAAAAACTAATGTAATCTTGAATTAGATTAGGAGGAGCATAGCTTTCAAGAATAGAGAAATGAAAGTCCTACTGTATTCTGTCCTTATGAGACTTCTCTAGGTTGTGGTGTTTGTTTCTGGGCACCACAATTTAAGAAGGATATGATGAACTGAAGAGTGACCAAAGAAGGGCAAATGGAAAGGTGATTGCCTTGATTCCGGGACATATGAGAATCAGTTGAAGGAACTGGGTACTGTTTAACCTCAAGAATTTGGGGGGGAGTCTGAGGGGGGAGGGAGGGACAGAATCCTAACAATATGAGCTATCTAAAAGTGGAAAGACTTCCTTGGAACAGCAACTTATTTTCTTTTTCCCCCTCTCTTTGTAGTCATGTGCTGGACAATCACCCATTGGGTATGTTCCAATATGGGGACTCTCTTTGTACACAGATTGAGTGAAATAACCACTCCAACTCTCAGACTCTGTGATTTTTTTGACATTATCTCAATTGCAACTGAAGCTTTGCCATTGGCATTGCAGTGATTCAAATAACAAAACTACTGGAAAAAGTACTGAGGCAAACCCAGCATTATTATTCAGAAGCAGCTAAATCAAAATAATGTGTCATTGAAATGAGACATACTATCAGAACTTCCATGAGCCTGTTTCCATTTTCTCCATATTTCTCTATGTAGCTACATGGATGTGTTTCCAGCCAACTGAATGCAAATTTGTTTTAAAGAAACAAGACAACATTTCTAAGTAACAGAGTCAAATTAGTACATGGGAACAAGATATTTCAATAAACTACTATTTTTGTCATCAAAATACTAAGAAAGATGGAGCAAGAATGAAAAAATGAAATATTAATTCTGAATCATTTTCTTAATCTCTTCAATGAACTGTTCAGGGTATGTGCATTAGTAATTATTTAGTATATAGTACGCAATACATCTTTGAACTGTCCATTTAACAAAAATCAAATCAATGATTCTTGATCTTTTTTAGGAAATGAGACTCGTGCTTTTTTGTGTTTTTTTTTTAATTTTTTTGTGGCTTCTATTAAATGTGGACTCTCCTTCCTCTTTCTCTGCCCTTCCTCTCCTCTTTTCCCTCCCCACATTGCCTTGGGGATGTTTTATGTATGTATTCCGCACATTGCTTTTACAAACAAGGATTTGCTTATCAATGCTTCCATCATTTAATCAGCAGGTGGCAGCATTGTACTGCAATTAGTCTATGCCTTCTGTCCATCTAGCAGCTCACTGTCAGATAATTTTGGGAAAGGATCCAATTCTGCACAGGAGCAAGAAAGCAGAGTAAGGGGAGAGAAGGGATTCCCTCAGCATTTGGGATCAGTATCTAGGATAATTTAGTTCTGATGTTTGCTCTTCATGTAACTTGGCACAAATCATCTTGTGGTTTGTTATCTTCGAATCTTTTGTGGTTTCCTATCTTTCATATCCATTATCTTTAATCTCTGAGCCTTAATTTCTTCATCTGTAAAATGAAGGCATGGTTCTAGATGATCTTCTGAGGTCTTTCAACTATGACTTACAAGTTGCCTTCCCATTTTAAAATCATGGTCCTAAGAATGACTCCTGAAGTCAGAAACTTTTGGTTGTTATTTATCTTTTCAGTTAATTGTCACACTCAGAGAAAGATATCCTAGGCTGGTATGAGGCATGAGAGCCATGTCTATGACCATTAAGTGATTTTTTTTTCTTTTAAAATCAATTGTATTCACATACATTGATTTTTAAGTGAATATGTGCTTATGTTTTGCTAAACTTGAAATTGGAAACCATCCAATATCAAATTTATTAATTAGGGTGATGTTTGTACTTTTCTTGTCATCAGAAAAAGTTTATTTAAAATGTGTTCTCCTTAAATTTAGTGTAACCATTAATACCTGTCAGTAAGACAAATCATGGTTAAGTCTCACAGTTATGTATTTTCACACATCATGTATTTCTCAAAAAGGTCAATTTGAAGTGTTTTCCCAGAAAGACAGCTTGGTATGATACATCTGCAAACATTAATTAAGTCTTTGCTAGAAGCATAGAAGGCACTGAGAATTAGTCAGAGGGTTACCCTAAAGGTATTTGATTCATTCTGCATCTCTTCTCCTTTCCAAATGTATGGTACATATAGGACTTAATCTTTATGGTATCTGAGTGTGTTTGGTATGAGCAAGTCTGTCTCTTCTTCTGACACAGTAATGTAGACATCAAATGAGAACCATTACATGTCTCTAAGCTATTAAATTCCATAGGCTTTCAACCTAACTTTTTATCCTTTCATATTATTCTAGAGCCTACACTAAAGCACTCTCCATGATCTTTCCTCTTTTCCATTGTTCCTTTCCTTTTACCATGAGAGCGGTGCAGAGGACTTGTTTGTTTGTTGGTATATTTCTCCAGTTGTTCTGCTGCTCTTTTTTCTCCTTTATTTTCTTTTTCATTAAAAAAAGACCAACTAGTATGAAATTCTAAGCTTAAAAAAAATCAAACATTTCCCTAATGAATTCTTGGATCATCATAATTAGCTCTAATTGAATTGCATAGGAAAAACTCTTCCCTATCCTCTTCAAGAGCTAATCCTCATGTCCATTTCTACTAGAATTGTAAATGAAAACCAATTATGTGTTTCTGGTGAGGTCTCAGGACATGATTTTAAGACTATTTGACTTTGATATTTGAGAAGATTTGACTTTGCTTCAGTGAACCAGTATATAATTAACCTAAATAAGAAATATAGTAATATTAATAACAAAATTAAGAATACCTAGAATTTTATAGTGCTTTTAGGTTCTGGCAGGGAAAAAATGTCTAGAAAGACTCAAGAACACAGCCCTAAGGACAAAACAAGGTGGCTCTTCAAGGTAGTGATGCTTTGGAATAGAGAAGGATTTTTATCATTTTCTATTTCACAGAGATCTGAAACTCCAAGTGCAGCCACTTCTCTATGACATCCATGACAAGCGGTCTGACAAGCTAGATATGCTGGTGTACATCTGTAATCCTTGCTATCAGGGAAGCTAAGGCTTTTGATCTCATTTGATCTTTTGAGCTCAATAGTTCTGAGCTGCAGTGGGCTAGGCCAATGGAGTGTCCAAATTAAGTTAGGAATTTTTATGATGTGCCACTGATAGGACATATGGGTGGAGCAGGTTGCTGAGGGTGAATCAACTTGGTTCAGACACATAGCAGGTCAAGGTTCCTGTGCTAATTAGTGTGGATTTGCCCAGCATTTCTAGCCTGGGTGAGATGAGAAGACCTAATCTCTCTCTCTCTCTCTCCCTCTCTCTCTGTCTCTCTCTCTGTCTCTCAAACACACACACACACACACAGAGTCTAACAGCCTCTGCTTTAAGACCTCCATTTTGGGGGAACCTGCTTCATCATGAAGCAGTCCATTCCACATTTAGACAGCTCTAATGTTTCCATAGATTCAGCCCAAATAAGTCTCTCAGCAACTTCCACCTGTTGCCCAGTTCACTTCAACAAGCATTTGTTAAGTGCTTGCCAATCAATTAGTTAATTAGTCTTTCAATGAGCACTAATGAAGCATATAAGACACGCCTGACACTGTTAGTGACTGATAATTGGTTGAAAGACTGCAAGGTTGTAAAACAGGGTGATTTAAAGGATAGCAGCACCTCCAACAGAAATAGGGAGATTGAACAAAGGATGGGTTTGGGGAAAATGGGAGTTTTTTATTGGAAATGTTGAGTTTGAGATGTCTATGGATATTCAAGCAGATATGTCCAACAGGCATTTAATAATGTAGGATTGGAGGTCAGAAAAGGGAATAAAGGCAGATACATAGTTTGAGAAGTCATGCTCATAGTGATGATGATTAATCCAGTGGTGAGGGGATAGAGGTGAAATTTATAAGGAGAAAAAAGTATAGAAGGTGAAAAGAAGCAAACATTGGACAGAACCTTGAATAGTTCCCACACAGTGAGGAAGAATGATAAGATAGAAAACAGAATAAGTAGGGAAATAGAGAATAACATCATGAAAAACAAGGGTAGAGAAAGTATCTAGGGGAAGAAGTGCTTGTCAGTCCCAAAAGGTGGAGAGTGGTTTACGTACTATGAGGACTGAGAAAAAATTGAATTTAGAATTTAAGAGCATGAAAGAGTTTAGAAAGAGTGGTTTGAACAAAACAGACAGGTAAGGAGCCAGAGAGCAAGAGATTGCAGTGAGAAGTAAGGAGGAGGTAAGGAAAAAATAACAATGAGTAGATCCTTTCTAGAAGTCTTGATAGTGAATAGAAAAGACGAGATGAGAATGTTTTGTTTTTATTGATATTGCCCTGTACATATCTATGTGTCAAGGAAGGATCCAGTGGATGAAGACAGATTGAAAATTAAAGAAACAGAAAGAGCTCTCAGAGGAAATGAGAGGGGATGAAAGAACACAAGAGGAAAGCTTTGCCTTGGCTAGAAGTACTGTCTCTTTATCAGAGATTACAGCAAAGGAAAATTGAATTTGGGGTGGTGAAAAGAAGTTTTCATGTGTATAGTAGGGAAGAAGAAGAGTTAAAGTTAGATGACATCTGTTTATCAGAAATGTAGTAGGTAAGTCTCTCAGTTGGGAAGTGGTACAGGAAGTCTGAGGAGAAAAGTTTAGAATAGTCATCTGTGGAGAATGTGATAGAGTCAATCATGGAAGAATAAAATAATTTTGATGCTGGGGGTCCCATTAAAAATTAGGCAAAATAAATTTGCAGTGGATCCAGTCAACATAGCTGTGTGGGTGATAGACCAAAGAATCATACTGAGAAGAGGTCACAAAGGAAAAAGGAAAGTGAAGAGCAAGCAGGGTCAGGAAAGGCAAGGAAGGGAAAATATACAAGAAACAGGGAGTGGTCAACAGTATCAAAATGTGCAGAGAGGGCAAGTAAGACAGGGAATGAGATAATGTTATATATAGTAGTTAAAAATCACTGGCAAGTTAAGTGGAGAGGTCTGGAAACCAAGCTGTAAGGGATTAAGAAATGAGTTGGAGGAGATGGGGAGAAGAAAGGGAAGTAATGGGTTTAATTGACATTTCCTAAAGTTACTAGGGTTTGGTTGTAAAAATAGATAAGATCACTTCTTTGGAAAGTAACCATCATTTCTACTTCTGGTAAGAAGTAGGAATACCATCACCTCCCCTTCGTCCTTTGAAGCGTAAAACTGTCATTATGACAGAGTAAGGTAGAGTTCCCATAAATGTCAAGATAGCTAAAGAACCCCATTACTACTTTATAATGCTTCCATGATCCAAAACACCAGAATTTCTCCCCCTAAGTATAACCTTCTAGGGGCGGCCAGGTGGCTCAGAGAGTAAGAGCACTGGCTCCAGTGTTGGGATGACCTGGGGATCAAATCCGGGCTCAGATACTCAGCACCACACCCAGAAATAACTGGCCTTGTAACCTTGAGCAAGTTACTTAACCCCAATTGCTTAAAAAAAAAAGTGTAACCTTCTAGATTTTGTACTCATTCTTCCTAAACCTGTTTTTCATTCTCATCATGACCACAAATCCATTCACCCCTTCCTCTTCTCCATCACCCCAAATTTTGCCTCAATTTCTTCTCTTCCCAATCTTGAATGGAACCATAAATCATGAGATACCATAGAATTTCTTGTCTGTTTGTCCTTTCACCAATCATGCTTTGTCACATGCCAAACACCTACAATTTGTGTTACTACTCACATACTACAGAACATTCCTGGAGAATCTAACAACACAGATTAGTTTGTCCTACACATGTCATCTATATATCAAAATCTTTTTATTCTTCTCTGATTGCCACTATCATTCTCCACATACTAGTTGTTCTAAAGCATCTCAGAAGTCTTATACCATCTTTTCCTCCTCTGTCTTGTTCTTAATGGAGAATTGTAGCAGAGAACTTAAAATCCTACTCTTCTGAGAACATAGAGGTCATCCTAGTACGTTCACTCTCCTTCCCTTCTCCATACTTTAAAACCCTTCTTTAGCATTCATTATTGTCTTTTCCTTTGCAGATAAAAAGATAATCCCTCCTGGTCAAGGCCAACCTCCCTCTCTCTCTTTCTCTCTCTCTGTTTCTCTTCCCCCTCCACTCAATACCTCCCCACCTCCTACAATTATACCAAGTTCTCTCCCATTTAAAAAAAAAAAAGCAAAAACTCTTCACATGATCCTGATTCTATCTATCTATCTATCTATCTATCTATCTATCTATCTATCTATCTATCTATCTATCTATCTATCACATATACATGTATTTGCATTGCTTCTGCTTGTTCATCCACACTCAAATGGCACTTACTTCTTAGCCCTTTGCTTCTGACCCAGCCATTTGACTGAAGCAGCTGTCTCCAATATAATAAAATGATGACAGCCAACATTTGTATAGTTTTACAAAATTATTTTGCATATACTACCTCATTTGATCCCACAGAAACCCTATGAAGTAGGTGTTATTATTATCCTTATTTTTTTCCATTTTTCAGATGAGGAAACAGGCTTAGAAAAATTTAAGTGACACGATCCAGGGTCATACAGCTAGTGTTTAAGGGAGGATTTTAATTCAGTCTTCCGATTTTAAGGTTAGTGCTCTATTCACTACACCACATAACATGACCAATGATTTCTTTGAATCTCATTCTAATGATTTTTGCTTGGTCCTCATTGCACTTGACTTCTATACTGGTTGAGGCATTGTTAACCACCCCCCTTTCCTGGACTTATGATACTGCTTGCTTTGGGTTCTCTATCTTATCTGGTAGCCATTTCTTAGCCTCCTTTAAGTGGTTCATCATTCTCTTACAAATACTTGTTGGATGACAGACTAACCCACTTAATAATAATAGCTAACATTTACATATAACTTGTAGGGATTCCAAAATTATCCAATCTGCAAGAAAAACCACTGAGGCAGAGCTCTAAACCAATAGCACTTTATTAAAGTGACTAGGATTCCCTCTAATGAAGTGGACCTCAAATTTTCCTCACAATCTGAGATGCCCCCTTCTCCTAGGACCTTAGTTTTATAGTGCTTGATACAAAGACAATACAGGTGAAACAGACTAAAACTACAGAGTCTTCTTAAGTGGATAGACCTCGACCTTGACCCTCCAGGAGGGTCTACACAAAATACAGAATCTCACTGGTTGACAAACAGACTATTGAGCAGCTCTTGACAGACCTATCTTGACCTTAAAGGAGGTACTAACAAAGTCAACGAGCAGGCTCATGGGCTGGGATAATAAATGAATATCAAAACATCTTCACAGGCCACTGGGCCAGTAGAAAGGCAGATAACAGTCCTGCAGCCAGGGTCACTCATTGACCAAACATCTCCCCATGTTGGGCAATAAGGGCATAATAAAGGGTGGAGGGGTAACAAAATGACTGGGGGACTTTCCATGTAATTGAGTTACCTCTGTCACACTGGGCTTGGTCCCCTGTCCAGCAGGAAGAAAGGGTAGGGGCCCTCTAGTTAACTTTCTATGATTAAGCAAGCAAACTCCATAGTAAGTAACCTTCTGCTTATGCAATATACAGTTTGGGGCCTTTCATAAAATGTTTGAGGGGCCTTTTATAAAAAGAACCTGTCCTATTTGATTATTCCTGATTAATTGATTAACTAAATGTATATTGATTAATATAACATATTAAGTGATCAACTAACTATGTATTGATAGCAGATATGATATATTAATAAATACTAACAGTCACCACCCCTATGAAATCACTAGGTGATTAATACTGATTGGGGTAAAATAGGGATCCAAGCATCTATTATATGTTTAATGTGTGTTAGACACTTTATAATTATTATCTCATTTGATTCTCACAACAGCCTTGGGAGGTAGGTGCTATTATTACAGATGAGGGAACTGAGGCAGACAGAGGTTAAATGACTTGTCCAAGTTCACACAGCTAGTAAAGTCTGAGACTGGATTTGAAAACCAGTTTTCTGACTCCAGGCCTAGTGTTCTATCCACTTTGCCATATAGCTGCCCATCTCTACTAAATCTAAATGTTCTCTAAGATTTTCCTCTGAGATCCCTTCTTTTCTCTTTCCACACTCTTTATTTTGGTGATCATCAATTCCTACAGATTCAATTACTACCTCCATGTAGATGATTCCAAATCTACAGATCCAGCCCTAATCTCCACCCTGAATTTTAGTCTCACAACAATTCCCATCACATTACCCTTTCTGTTTCTCACTCTATTAGCTCTCTCCAAAATGTTCTCCACCATGTTCCCCATCTCTGGTTCACTAGAGTTAGCACTGGGTCATGGGTAGAGCATTAAACTAGGAGGAGTCAGAAACAACATTGATTTGAATTTTACCTCTTACTTACTACTACTTCAGTAGTAAATATGGGTGAGGCATTTATAAGTTCAATTTCTTTAATTTAAATTTCTCTTTAAAGTTCAAAATCTTTATCTAGGTGGTATCACAGTAGGTAGAGTTAGGACGTGGAGGCAGGAAGACTTGAGTTGAAATCCTGCCTCAGACACTTATTAAATGTGTAACCATGAACAAATAACTTAAATCTTTCTTGGTCTCAGCTAATTAGCACTTTGAAAGTCTTAAAGTGCTATACAGATGCTAATTATTACTATTATATATAGCATAATAATATTACATTGCCTCACAAGTGGGTTGTGATGATCAAATGAAATAATGAATCAAATTACTTTGTAGACCTTAAACATATATAAATTCCTCTTGCGTTTCCTCAAAGAAATATATAGTCTTAATGCACAGTTATTAATGCACTTACTGCATTTTTTACACTTTATAAATATTATGTATGCATTATATACATATACATGTATATACATACATATACATTAATACACTTAAATGTACTTTTTTTACCTGCTATCTATTCCTTTCTTTTTTTTTTTTTTTTTGCCTTTTGGAGGGCAATTGGGGTTAAGTAACTTTCCCAAGGTTACACGGCTAGTATTTTTGTGTGGGTGTTAAGTGTCTCAGGCCAGAACTGAACTTGGGTCCTCCCGACTCCAGGGCCGGCACTTAACTCACTGCGCCACCTAGCCGTCCTTTATCTATTCCTTTTTAATGTTATACACTTCTATAGCCATATTCCAATTATGTTCCAACAAAGCATATTCCAGTGAGGTTAAGTGATATCTGTAAAAGATATGAAGCTCTTCCTTGCATTAAATAACTTCATCTAGGTGCAAGGGAGTGTAGGGGGTAGAAGGATTGACTTGGATTCATAAGACTAGAGTTCAAATCCTGCCTCAGACACTGTCATCTTGTGACCCTAGCCAATTCACTTAACTATTCTTGCCTTAGTTTCCTCATTTGTACAATAAGGGTGTTGGAACTGATGATATGTAAATTCCGTTCTGTCTCTAAATCTATGATCTTATGAGATATTACTATTATATACCAGTACTATTCATTTTTAAACATTTTTTTTTGCCTTTTTTTTTTTGGAAGGCAGTTGGGGTTAAGTGACTTGCCCAAGGTCACATGGCTAGTTTTTGTGTTAAGTGTCTGAGGCCAGATTTGAAAGTTTCAGATTTTTTTTTTTAAGCAATCAGGGTTAAGTAACTTGCTCAAGGTTACACGGCCAGTTATTTCTGGGTGTGGTGCTGAATATCTGAGCCCAGATTTGATCCAGGTCATCCCAACACTGGAGCCGGTGCTCTTACTCGCTGAGCCACCTGGCCGCCCCTATTTTTAAACATTTGATATCTGTGGTTGTATAGGTGTGTGTGTGTGTGTGTGTGGTGTGTGTGTGTGGTGTGTGTGTGTGTGTGTGTGTGTGTGTGTGTGTGTGTGTGTAAAGGTGGTCCCTCCTAGCTAAGGCCTCCCTCCTCCTGCACTCTTGCCCTCTCATTTCTTTTGGGGTCTTCCTTCCTTTTTTTAATAGATAGAGAGATGTATAGATAGATAGATCTTACCTTTCCTACTATTGACATTCTTGGGGTTGGTCTCCAGCTCTATGACACCCGCCCGTCTCCCATCATCACCTAAAACTTCTCCACTACTCCTATCACTTTGCTTACAAACTTTCAATTTTTCCTCTTCTGAGGCTGCCTTAGCCCCTCAGGACACTAACAACCACCTGAGTACCATTAGTAGCAGTTGTACTTATACCACTGGAAAAATTCCATGCCATCATCTACAGCGCCAATGTGATATTCACAGTGCCTATGATGGCTATGAACATGCTGGTGTAATTCTGAATGGCAAAATATAACAGACTCTCCACATGGAATACAGAACCAAAACATTTATTCAAACATCAGAAAGCCAAATCCCAACACCAGAAAGCCACATCTATCATAGCAACAAAGAAATATTTACACAATAACAATGCGGAGGGTCCTATCATCCTCAAGCCTTTCTGCTGCTAGGGCCTTCCCACAAACAAACACAGCTCTCTGCCTGCTTCCTCTCTCTCCCTCAGCTCTAACTACTCTAACCAACTTCCTCTGGGCTCTGCTCCACCCCTTCCTTTTCCACCACTTCCTGCTCCACCTGCTTGGCAAACTCCTCCCACCACAGATTCATGTGACTCAGGCTTCCATGTGACTCAATCAGGTCACATGGGCCTATTAATGAATGGTAAAGATCTTCCTATTAAGCAAAAATACATTAACAATACATTATCTTCCCTCCCAATCACTTTGTGACTGTGGCAGGTCCCTCAGAGGGCAGGCTCTGGACTTAGGGTAAATGGCTGGTGAGTAAGAAGGCTAATTCTACCCCTTTCATTTTGGGTAGAGTAGCTGGGGACATTTCTCCTATATAGTGCTCTAAGAGTTGCCATTCCTGGTTCCACCGAGCTCTGGATTACTTTGGGGAATATTTCTGGTCATGTGGTAACCTCTAGTTGAAAATTTTTTGTGTTTTACCATGACATGGCAAATCCTGAGAAATTCCTTATTTGTTCCCCATCTCTGCTATAGAATAGGGAGCACACTGAGTTTTGTCAGTTAATAGAACAGAGAGCTTCTGGCTAGGTCTCTTGGTTGTGACTCTTCTGTGTACCAGTGAATTGTAAAATGTCTGATCAGCAATAGTGAAATGCCTAAAGCAGCAAAATTACTTTACATTCTGATGAATGTAAGTCTTATCCTTCTAACAGATTGTACCAGTAGCTACAAGTTGAATTAACAAATCTTGTTCTGTTAATGCATGCTTGGGTGTTTTTATGTTTAAAAACCTGTGTGTGTGTGTGTGTGTGTGTGTGTGTGTATGTGTGTGTGTGTCTAGGACTAAATTACCTGTCTCATACAGTTGGGTTGTGATCTTCATCAAAGATCTCATTATATAATTTTCCCCCAAACACATCCTTCTTCTAAAATTACCTATTACTATTAAGAGTGTCACCATCCTTCCAGTCACTCAGATTCACAATCTCAGTATCATCCTCTACTATTCCTTCTCCTTCACCATCATATCTAGTCAGTTGACAAATCTTGCTCTTTCTCCCCTTATAACATCATTCACATGTGTCCCCTTCTGTCCATTCAGGTAGCCACTAAGCTAGTTCAGAATCTCATCCACTCTAGCCTATACTACTGTAATCGATTCCTAACTGGCCTCATTGCCTTCAATCTCTTCCCACTTCAATCCATCCTCCATGCAATTGCCAAAGTGATTTTCCTAAAGTACACATCCCAGAAACCCTAGTCAAAAAACCCTTTCTACCCTTATTCCAAATCTTTGTCAAAGCAACTCAACACACTACCATCCCTTCTGCTCTTCTTGTGCCCCAAATTTTCTTGTAGTCACTAGCTTTCATCACCTTGACCCAAACTCCCCACAGTATTGATAAAAAGTCCCCCTTCCTCCCCTATAGCTATTAAATTCCTCCCTTGAGGCTTGGGGAAAGGATGTATGAGCATATATAGTAAGTTCAACATGTAGCTTTCAAAGAATATCCAGTTTGTTTTTTTCTCTGGCCTTCTGTGTCTTCTTCCATACATTAAAAAAAATGCTTGAATGAATGACTCTTTTTTTTTCTTGACAATTCTATCAGTAGTTTCCTCATTTCATCACAGCCCCCAATAAAAAGAAGAAAAACAATATTTGCCAAGGAGAACAAATCAATACATTTCTTGTATCCAAAAATTTCATTTTGCATCTCAAATCCATCACCTCTCTGTCAGGAGGCAGGTAGGATACTTTATCATCAGTCCTCTGGAATTGTGGTTGGTTATTGCATTGAACAAAAGTTCTTTCAAAGTTAAACTTTATAGTGTTGTTATTGTATAAATTGCTCTCTTCATTCTCACTTCACTCAGCATTAGTTCATACAAGCATTTCCAGGTTTATCTGAAAAAAAAAAAAACCCTTTGTCTTTTCTTATAGCCCAATGGTAATCCAGTATATTCTTGTACCATGATTTGTTCAGTTATTCCCCAATTGATGGAAATCTCCTTAATTTTCAGTTCTTTGTTAAAACTAAAAGATCTGTAAATATTGATGTACTTGGGACTTCTTTTCCACTTTCTTTGATCCCTTTAGGGGGATAGCCCTACTAATGGTATCACTGGGAGTGAAAGACTATGCATACATAGTTCAGTGACCATAAGGGCATAGTTCCAATTGATTTACAGAACAACTTGACCAGATCACAGCTCCAAGAAGAATACGTTAATATCAGACAGTGAATAAACATTTACTAAGCACCTACTAATGTGTGCCAGGCACTGTTCTAAGTTCTGGGGATACAGAAAGAGGTGAAAGAGTCCCTGCCCTCAAGGAGCTCACAGTCTAATGGGGGAAACAACAAATAGACAAACATATAAACAAGCAATATATAGCATAAATGGAAGTAAATGAGAGAGAAGGCACTAAAATTAAGTGGGTTTGGGATAGGCTTCCTTTGGAAGATGAGATTTTTGTTGGGACCTAAAGAAATCCAGGGAAACCAGTAGGTAGAGATGAGAAGGGAGGACATTACAGGTATAGGAGATAGACTGTTTCCCCCAGTTTCACTTAACAATTATCATTTTCCCAGTCTGATAGGTACAAGGTAGAGTGTACTTCAATTTTCATTTCTATAATTATTAGTGATTTGGAACTTTTTTTCTCTTAAAAAAATTTTTTTTTTGCTTTTTTTTGGAGGTGAGAGGGCAGGGCATTTGGGGTTAAATGACTTGCCTAAGGCCACACAACTAGTAAGTGTTAAGTGTTTGAGGCCAGATTTGAACTCAGGTTCTCCTAACTCCAAAGGCTGGTGCTCTATTCACTGTGCCACCTAACCACCCCAATTTGGAACTTTTTTTGTTATTATTGTTAATAGCTTGTATTATTTCTTTTTAAAACTGCCTATTCATATCCTTTAACCTTTGACCTACTGGGGAATGACTCTTAGTCTTGTATATATTTTATCCAGCTACTTACATATGTTCTAAATGAGACCTTTATCAGAAAAGTTTCATACAAACACCTTCCCTTACTGGAAAGTCTATTTTCTCTTTCTTTCTTTTTTCCTTTTGTAGGGCAATTGGGGTTAAGTAACTTGCCCAGTTACACAGCTAGTTTTTTTTGTGTGTGTGGGTGTTAAGTGTCTGAGGCCAGAACCAAACTCCTGACTCCGGGGCCTGCGCTTTACTCACTGTGCCACCTAGCCTCCCCTATTTTCTATTTAAAAAAATGGAGAAACAAATAGAAAGCACAGATTTTCTCCTCTCTGGGAACATAAAACCTGTTTATCAGAAGAAAAATGAATACTGTGTTTTCATTTTATTTCAAGGATAAAAGGACTCCAGATTTTCTGTCTTCAATTAATGCAGTTAATACTTTCAGCCCTGATGGAATCAATCAAGTTGATGGTTTCAGGGACTGGGTAGACTCTGCCTGCAGGCAGCTAGATCTCTCTCTGAATAATAAACTTGTTTTCAGAGGACTTTGAAACAAAGAGTAGATTAGGGTCATGCCTCTCTTCTTAACCTTTTTCATTTCTGGATTTGAAAAAAAAATTAAGGTGGAGAGACATCTGACTGTAGTAGCTAAGCAAGAGATTAGAGAGTAGAGCAGCCTGTTGTTGTGTTGACTGTCCTGATTTTTATTGTGGGCCTGCTGAAGTCATTCTGTTTGCTTCAGAATCCTCCTGTCTTTGCTCCTCAATACCAGGCACTGCTGACTTTGCTCCATAGCATTTTCTCGACCATGCTCCCCTGTTCCACTCCTTTTTATGCATTGGCTCCCCCATTAGAATGTAAGCTCTTGAAGGGCAGGGATTCTTTTTTTCTGGCTTATATTTGTTTTCCCAGAGCTTAGCAAGGTTCTTCATCCATAGTAAGGAACTTAATGAATGTCTGCTGACTCGACTTGACTCATATTAATGATATTCTTGTCTAAGTAGTTAAGAAATGGTGTGATAGTGACTACATGTAAGTAAAATCATTAAAATGAATCTAGATACACATAAATTCAGTTCTCCAGTAACTCCAAACACTTCTAACAAATGTTTTTAATTTAGAGTGGATCTTGTTTATTGAATCACAGTACTTGAGGGAACTAGGTGGATTCATTAAAGGAACACTATAGAATTAGAGGATGAAGATTAAATTTCTGACTTTACTACCTACCAGCTGTGTGCTGCCCAGAGCAATCACCAGTGTCAATCTTCCTGACCTATGTCTTGCCACTGGACTCTGAAAACTGGAGGAAAGAGGGAGGCTAATAACTTTCCACAGCCCTGACTCACTTACATCCAATTTACTTGCAAGTCATCACCCTCATAATGCCATTGGTTCTCTTTGAGAATGACGGATGAACAACAATAATGAACCTAAACAGGCTACTTCCTTTCTCTCTCTCTCTTGTTTTTCTCTGTATCAGTTTCTTCATCCTTAAAGTGAGGGGGTTGGACTAGACCCTTAAGGTCCACATTATCTCTAAGTCTTTGATTCTCTGACCCTATGAAAAACAAGGAGAAGAGGACGTAATTACATGAATCATTAATTCTATTTCCCATATGAAAAATTAGAAATCAGACCACAGGTTTAGAGTGGAAAAGGGTTGTAAAACTTGTCCAATTCCCTTGCTCATCTGATAAAGAAAGCAACACATAGAGGTTAGTTAAATGAGTTACCCAAAGACATACAGGTAGTTAAAGTAGAAGAGCTGGGGTTTGAGCCCAGGGCCTTTGTTTTCTAATTCAAGTGGGGTTTTTTTGTATTTATATTTCTAGATGTAGGGATTTCTTTCCAGTACAGTTTGGAAGGAAGAAAGAAATGGTGGAGCTGGGCCTCTTCCTTATAATGGTAGTTCTGGGAGGAACCTGCCAATCAGAAGGAAAGACCCCAGAGATAGAGGGTACTTCCAGTGTGAGAAGTCTAGAAGTATAGTGAACTTCCAGGGAGAAGAGGTTTCTGTGGCAAGCATGGTAGAAAAAGTCTACAGAGTAAGGAGTGCCACCTGGAAAGGAATGAAGATCATGCTTCAGCCCCCTACCATTTTTACTAATTGTTTTGTGGACACCTCTCCCCTTTTGGTAATAATGAGAGCAAAGATTTTCTCCTAACATTTGTGATCTTCCCTTCCATTTCCTGTTTTGAGATTTATATCATTCGATTCATCTAGGAATATGTCCGCTCATTGGTACTTGGACATTGTTCTTTTGATATGGATCTCACCAACCAGTTGGAGGGAGAGATACTTCCATGTGAGAAATAGTCTAAGGGTATAGTGGGCTTCCAAGATAATGATGATGTAACAGAGAAAGAAACTCTGTACACTCCCTAAAGTTAATATCAGATCCATCATTATTTCTCATGCACACCTCAGTGCTAGCCTATCATGATTCCTAACAAAGAACATTGGAATGAAATACTGGGGAACCAATTGACTTACTCAATAAGACTGTTTTTTCCAGATGAAATGGGCCTTAGTATTGGGCAAGTCTAAAGGACTAACACTAAATTTTCTTAATTGCCTCTTAGCTATAGGTGAACTGAAAATTTAATATGTATGGTAATCAGGTAACAAAAGTATAAATGCTAGATATCAAACACCATACTTTGGCACAAACAAACATTAATGGCAAACTAGTCATGGTCTCAGGACAGGAAATCCTAGGATTCACATGGAAATCTCAAGGATTTGGGTCAACATTAAATGACCAAGTAGTAGGATTATATAAAGTACTTTAGGGCAATAAATTTTCAGTCATGCTTCTGATTGTGGGAAAGGTATATTCCAGTGCAAGAGATCAACAGTAGAGCCAGGATTAAGAAAGGAAGGAAAGAGAATTGGATGGGTGGAGGTAACTAAGGAAACTTAGAAAAAATACTGAGATACCCTCATTCCCCAAGGACTATGAAGAATTCTTTGATATGTTGGAATATAAATATGCCAGACACTTCAGTGTTCTATATTCCCTTGTCTTGCTGATCTTCCACAGTTTGAACCTAAATTTAGAAATCCCCAGACTATCTTGATCCTGCAACCATGTCAACAACCTTTTAATATCATATGCTAAAAGCATAAGCATCAACTTCACCTAAATAACTTGACTGACATGATGGGGAATACATTACAGGGGACTTTTGCCAGGGTCATTTAGGTGCTGACTTACTCATAACCTCCAATGCAGAGACATCCAAGAAAATAGGGAAGAATCCAGAAGCTCTTGCCAAAGATAACAGCTGTAACTTATTTTCATGCTGTTCTTTGATATAACATTGTCTATGACTTAAAGGAGTTTAATTCAGCCAATCAATAAAAGCATATTAAGCCCCTTTTAAGTGCACTACATATACTAAACTCCAGGGATACAAAGGCCAAACACAGTCCCTGCCCTTGGGAAGCTCACAGTTTAATGGGGGAGACAACATGTAAACAACTATGTAAAAACAAGCTATAAACAGGGTGAAATGGAAATATTCAACAGTGGAGGGACACTCAAACTAAGAGGGATTGGGAAAGGTTTCCTATAGAATGTGGGATTTTTAGCTAGAACTTGAAAGAAGCCAGGGAGGTCAGGAGGCAGAGACAAGGGGAGAGAGTGTTCCAGACCCAAAGAGCATTCCCCTCCCACCCCTATCCCTATCTCCTGACAATACAAGGAGAATGCAAAAAATTGAAACACTGAGTAAATGGACCCAGAATGGCCTGAAGTTGTGGATTTGGTTCAAATGAAGAATCAGAATATAATAGTGCTAATTATGCCATTACTAAGATTAAGGAAAGTTAGGAGAACATTAGCATTTAAGGCTACAAGATGAAAGTTGGGTCCAATGACTGTCAGACATGGCTATGCATGCCTCTCTTAGTCCCTCGCTGTCATAGATCCTAGGTGTAGCAGACTAACATAAATGGTGAATATATTGCCATGTTGGAAGAGCATTGATCATTCTTTTCCCAGAACCTATTTTTATATCCCCAAAGCTAGAAGCCACAAAAACATAGGGTTCACTTGGAGAACTGGTAAAAACAAGTCTAAGTGATTTGGCTCCATAACATTGCCTCCACTCTGGTGCAGGCCCTCATCACCTCATTCCTGGACCATGGCAACAGACTTGTAGTAATTCTGCCTGATTCGAATCTCTCCACACTCCAGTTCATCCTCTATTCAGCCTCTAGAGAAATTTTCCTTAAATGTAGGTTCAATCATTTGGTGTCATATTCAATAAACTCTTTGGATGCCAGGACTACTTCCAGGATCAAATACAAAATTTTCTGACATTCAAAACCCTTTATAACCTACTTCCTACTACTTAACTCCCTTACAATTACTATTTGATCCAGTGACACTGGCTTCATGGCTGTTTCATGAAAAAGAACACTCCATCTCTCAGCTCTGGGCATTTTCTCTGGGTGCCACATATGCTTGGAGTGCTCTCCCTCCTCATCTCTGCCTACTAGTTTCCTTAAAGTCCCAATTAAAATCTTATTTTCTATAGGAAACCTTTGCAACTTCTTTAAATGATGCTTTCTATTAATCATTTTCCATTTATCCTGTATGTAGCTTTTTTGTACATATTTGTTTGCTTGTTGTCTTTCCCATTAGAATATGAGGCTCCTTGCGGGTGGCTAGGTGGCACAGTGAATAGAGCACTGGCCCTGGAGTCAGGAGGACCTGAGTTCAAATCTGGCCTCAGACACTTGACACACTTACTAGTGGTGTGACCTTGGGCAAGTCACTTAACCCTGATTGCCCTGCCTTCCCCCCTCGAAAAAAAAATATGAGACTCCTTGAGAGCAGGTACTTTTTATATGACAGTTACAGAAGAGGTATCTCTATCCCTCACTATGGTAAGCTCTTAATATTAGCCTTGGACACACCTCCCAACTCTTCTAGGTCCTTCCTATAGGAACTAATCACTTTCTTAAACATTTTTTATGGCATTTTCAGTTACTCAAAGTATTTTACATGTATCTCTTTTGATCCTCACAACAACCCTGGGAGGTGTTAATGCTATCTTCATTTTAGAGATAAGGAAACTGAAATAGGCAGAAGTTAGGTGATTTGAACTTAGGTCTTTTTGAGTCTAAGTCCAGAAGACTATTCACTGTGCTACCTAGATTCCTTAAATGATTAAAGATGGAGAACTTTAATCATTCTTTTGCTACCACTATTCAGTCAATCAATCTGCATTTAGCATTTTGGTGCTATCAGGACAAATATGAAATAATCCCTGACCTTAAAAAGGGTACATGTATATAGAGTATAGGAAGCTGGGTGGTATGTCATCAGTCTTTCAGAATTGTATTGATCAGAGTCCTAAAATCTTTTGAAGTTATTTGTCTTTACAATGTTCTAGTTATTGTATAAATTGTTCTCTTGGTTCTGATCACTTTGCTCTGCATCAGTTCATACAAATATTCCTGTTTCTCTGAAACTGCCCTTTTCACCATTCCTTATGTTACAATAACACATTACATTCATTCAGCATAATTTGTGTAGCCTTTCCCCAGTAAATTAAAGGCCCTCTAGCTTCCAGTTCTTTGCTACCACAAAAAGATGTACTACCTGAATTTTGCATAAGTGAGCCCTTTTCCTCTATCATTTATCTCTTCAGAATATGGACCTAGCAGTTTTCCTACTTTTGAGGCATAGTTTCAAATTACTTCCCAGAATAGCTAGGCCATTTCACTTGTACTGAGGTTTGAAGGAAATCATTGATTACAGGTGTAGTGATCTGGTGGGAGGGCATTCCAAGTATGAGGGACAAAGCATTGTATGAGGAACAACAGATAGTGAAGTAAATCAATAGACTCTTCAGATTTGAAGGTGTCATATTTTAAATACCAAACAGATTTTATCCTAAAGATAAAAAAGAAACACTAGAGCTTATCCAGTAGGTGCATAACATGGTCAGATCTGCTCTTTAAGATGGTGTTTTGGACACTTTTGCTTAAGATGGCAATGTAAGATATTGTCAAGAAATCTCAACCTCCTATATGATCTCTAGCAGATATTTTAAAACTGACCCAGAATGAGCCAGTGATAAAAAGAAAACCTGAAAATAAACATAAACAAATACCTCTATCCAGCCTAGAGCTACCCCCACTGAAAACTGGTAGAAACAAGGCAAGGAGCCACATCAGAAAAGCTAGTAACAAACAGACCCGAAACTACTCCACATTCTAAATAGGACTTCCAGATACATCACTAGAACAAGACAGAGTCCTAATACCAGCCACTCTATTCAGACCATCTGCAATAGCTACATACTAGATGACAGAGGAGACAGGAATGAACAAGATCTACTCAACCCATTCAAAAGTGCCAGAGGGGAATGGTTCAGTTACAAGATTCCAGGACTCACTTTCCCCTATTAGAATGTAAGCTCATTACCGGGAGGTAATATTTCATCCTATGTACTCATATGCCCAGTGACTAGCGCAGTGCCTACTTGTCAATAGATAATCAGAATCTCTAGCCTCTTCCTACAAGTATTGCCTTTCTCCCCAACCTCTCCTTAATTTGATACTATGAATACAGGCTCTTTGAAGGTAGAGATTACTTCAATTTTGCCTTTGTATTTCCAGCACTTAGCATAGAGCCTGCCTACCATACTGTTGTTGGTCATTTGTTTAGTCTTACCCAACCCTTGTGACTCTGTGGACCATATTACTCAAGGTCTTTCTGTACTTTACTACTTCTCAAAGTCTATCCAAGCTCATGTCATTGCTTTCCTGACACTATCAATGTAACAAAAGTATTTAAGCTTCAGTATTTGCCTTCCAGGGAATTATCTTAATTTCTTTAAGTATTGGCTTATTTGATCTCCTTGCGGTACAAGGGAAAGTCTTCTTTTAGCACCACAATTCATGCCCATTTTTAAATGAAACATTCCCTGGACATATATAATCATCTCAAATTTCTCAAAGAAATTTCTTGTCTTGCCATAGTGGACACTTAATAAATGTTTATTGATTAGTTGATTGATTGGTTAAATAAAACATTTATTGAGTACACTTTTGTAATGGGCAGAAAATATACCCCTCATGCTACATTTGTAATTTCATGAAAATCTGACAAAATTTTAGGGATGAAAATATTATCATATATACTTGTTTTCTTCATGGTTGCTTATTTTAGTTGTATGTTATAATTTCAGGGCATAAATAACTAAATAAATATAGAATAAAATATACTAGATAATGGAAAGTATTTATAAGGATACTTTAAAAGAAAAATACAAACTCTAGCATTTATTTTGTGTTTCTTATACTTAACATTTTAGAGTAACAAAAGAGATTTATTATCATCATCACTACAACCACCACCTCCAATGGAAAGGTGAGCTAAAGAGGCATGAAAAAAGCAACATGCTCCAGATCATCAACCCTGCTTCAAGTCTGGCCCCTGAAGCCTTATTTTAGCAAAATAAACTTGATTGAGGTAAGAACTGGAAAATGCCTCTGTGGGTTATGCATGATCCCCTCTTCTGCAGACTACATACTAAAGAACCAGGAGAAAGAAAGGAAGGAAAGAAAGAAGGAAGGGAGGGAGGAAGGAAGGGAGGGAGGAAGGAAGGAAGGAAGAGAGGAAGGGAGGAAGGGAGGAAGAAAGGAAGGGAGGAAGAAAGGAAGGGAGGGAGGGAGGAAGAAAAGGAAAAAGGGAGGGGGGAGGGAAGGAATCAAACATTTTTTAAAGTGTCTATTATGTGCCATGTACTGTGCTGTTACATATATATTAATTCACAACAATTAGTACATATAATTAATTGATCCTCATAGCAATCCTGGGAAGTAGATGCTATTATTATCCCCATTTTATAGTTGAGGAAACTGAAGTATACAGAAGATATGTGTGTGACTTGCACAGGGTCAAAAAGCTAGTAAGATTAAGAGGTCAAATTTGAATTCTATTCTTCCTTTCTCCAGGCCCAAAGCTCTATTCATTTTCCCATCAAGGCCTTAGTCTTATCAAATGCTTCTACATCATGTAAATAATAATTAAGAAGATTCAATACCATCTGTTTTGCCACCACAGTGGAAGATCTTAGTATCTCTCCTTTTACTTGTAGTTAAAACCAATATATGTTGTTTTCCCCTATCAAAGTATAAAATTCCTAAGAGCAAGAAACTTCCTTTTTAATTTGCATCTCCAACACTAAGAATAGGGCCTTGCATGTAATCATAAATGCATTTTCATCTATCTATTCATTCATCTTCAAAAATTTCAACACAATGACTTTATGAGTAGGTGCAATAAAGCAGTGCCAAAATGATAATCAATTGATCAATAAACATTTAAGTATCACTGAGGACCCAGAGCTGCATTAAGCACTAGGAGTACAAAGAAAAAGCAAAAAAATAGCCTCTGCCCTCAAGGACCTTACATTCTTAAGGAACTAGACAACTTTTACATAAAGCAGTACACATAAGATGACTACAGAACAGAGAAAGACATTAGCAGCTGAAAATCCTCCAGAAACTTGAACTATGTATGCCTTAGAGAGAACCAGGGATTCTAGGAGGCCGAGTTTAGGAGGCAGAGCACTTCAGCTATGGGAGGCAGTCGGGGCCAAAACACCAAGAGGAAGCATCATGGATGAGAAGCAGCAAGTATACCAGTATTTCTGGACCAAAATAACTTAAGAGACTATATAATTAGAATTTAAGAATTCAAAAATAAGTCCTAGTGACCCTTATTCCATCAGGTTTAATAATAGAAAGGAGTGTTCAGGGGTTTTCTTCTTAGATTGTAGTGCTGCTATTGAAACACTAGGTGACACAAAGTCCTAGGCTACTTGTCAGGGAGAAGAAAAAAATATAATAAGCAAATTGCATCTTTTTGCTAAATATATAATCACCTAGCATTTATGGAGGTCCACTTAATAAAGAACATGGAGCCATATTCTCCAATCATTTATATTAAAAGTAGTGCTACCAGCACATAAAAATTACATTTGATAGGAGGCAAAGACAGAGTCATTCTAAATGTTTCATAAGAATTTACACAATACCTGTCAAAAACTCTGAATGATATTGGCAAGAGATAGAGCTGGCACTTAGTGGAAGTCCCTCCTAACTATTATACAAGCTTTCAACTGGTTTATGTTCCTGGCCCTAAAGCACTTGGGCTTATACAACCAGGTGTAATTGCCTTTAATTCTCCTGCGGTGATTGTCAAAGCCTCAGCATTTACCTAAGTTGCTGATCCCTATTGCTCTATTCCAAAATGGCCTATTGATGTATTTGCGTTGAGTCACTCTGCCTAGGGGTTTGGGATTTGGAATAGTTCCTAAACATGTCCAGGTTGTAGGAAGCTACAGCAATGCTACAGATTTCACAGTTTGGGAGTTCTGAGATCCCAGGGGTGACTGTGCCCCAGAAATAGTACTTTGTTTTTTTAATGTATTCCCTTGTGCAATAAGGAGACATTTGACCCATTAGCAATTGGATATAGCATATGGCATATTTCTTGGCTCAGCCTGAGCCTAGAAGATTGACCAAAAATGCTGCTGATGTTCAAACTGCTATTAAATAATCAACCAGTCAGCAAGCTATTAAGTACTTACTACATACCAGGTGTTATACTCTATCCTGGGGATACAGATACAAAAAATAAAGCAGTCTCTGCCATCAAAGAGCTCAAATTGTATTGGAGGGAGGGAGCATACACATATAAGTAGATATACAATACAACCAAAGTAAAGACAAGATAGTTTTAGACTGGAAACACTAGTTGCTGGGTGAACCAGCATGGGGAGGGCAGCCAACATCAATCAAGAAAATGGGTGATGGGGCTTCCAGGTGGCGCAGTGAGTAAGAGTGCCGGCCTCGGCGTTGGGAGACCCAGGATCAGTTCTGGCCTCAGATACTTGGCACCCACACAAAATAACTGACCGTGTGACCTTGAGCAAGTTACTTAACCCCAATTGCTTTAAAAAAAAGAAAAAGAAAATGGGTGATGGAGTGTTGTGAGTGAAGAACAGCAAGGTGGTTCCAGAACACCTGAAAGGAAATAATGTGTAATAAGTTAGGAAACATAGTGCCTACTATGTGCCAGGTTGTGAAAGGCTTATAACACCAAACAGAGGAATTTGTATTTTAGCCTAGAAGCAATAGGCATCTTTTGGAGTTTGTTGATTAGGGTAATGATGTAGTTACACTTGTATTTTAGGAATTATTTTAGAAGCTCTGTGAAGGATGGCTTAGACTAGAGAGAGGAAAGGCTTGAGGCAGGGAGACAACTTTGGAAAATATTTCATACTCTACCTGAAAAGCAATAAGGGCTTAAAATACTATGGTGGGTCTGTGAGTGGTGAGAATCAATCAATCAATTGGCATGCATTATATATATTTTAAGTACTGGAGATAAGAAGGCAAAAAATGAAACAGTCCTGGTTTTTAAAGAGCTTCTATTTCCATCTAGTATCTTTGCCAAGAAAATCCCAAATAGAGACACAGAGAGTCAGAAATGAGTAAACAACAAATATTCTATCAGGAGACATATATGAGATATGTTGTGCAAGATTAGTAATCAAATGGATTTGTGGACTGTAGCAGCAAGCACCCCAGCATCACCAGGGTAGCTATCGATACAGGTTCTTAGATCTGCTTTTCTAAAGGAAAGCAACTCCAAATGAGTTAACAAGCTTACTTTAACCAATCAAACATATATTGTTTACCTAGTTCAGGGGAAAAAGGTCAGCACCCCAAACTTCAGAGTATACAGACAGAAGTTACAAGAAAACAGAAAAACATGTCAAGCAGACAGGCTTCCAAACTGTCCAACCATTATATCCATACCAAATCACAGTTACCAGAGTGGGAAGCATCAACATCAGTGTTTTCAAAGCCAGGGGATTCTCAACAGCTGCCCAGAGTCTCATCTGGTCAAGTCACACAATACTTCTCAAAGTGAGCCCCAAAACAAAGTCTCACATCAGGGATTATATAGCCTTCTCCTGGGTCAGAGAATGTAACGACCGGCTTGACCCACTGCCTAATCACAAAGCACCAAGGTATGAGTGTTCCTGAAAAACAAACCTCCCACCACAGGCTCCAGGTGAACTTAACCTAGGGGCAGGGAAGATCTTAAAAATTTACATTCCTGTAACATGGACTGAGGGAGAATGAGGAATCAAGAATATCTTTGAGGTTTCAAATCTGGGTAACTGGAAAAATGGTGGTACCTTCCACTGAAATAGGAAACTTTAAGAAGAAGAAAGGCATTGGAGGAAAGATAACAAGCTCTGTTTTGGAAGTGTTGAGTTTGAGATGCCTAACAGGACATCTTATTTGAAACATCCAATAGGCAGTTGGTGACCATAGGACTGAGGCTCAATGGAAAGACCTTAGCTACTACAAAGAACATTGATGAGCAGAAGTAAAAATATAATTGAAACATCTATTCTCCCAGAATTTAAGGCCTTAAAATACTGACTGTTCTTATCTACCTTTGTGTACCTATTTATCTCTTATCTCTTCTCCACAGGGGGAGTCTTTTCTCTTTTGCTCAGTTTATTGCCTATACTTCTTAAAATGGATGTCTAGTAAATAACTAACACTAAACACATCAAAAACTAAACTATTCATCATCATCCACTCCCTACCCCCACCAGCCTTCTTTTTTCTTGGGCAACAAGGGCATTTCCCCTCACACACACCCCTTACCTTGAAAGAAAAATCTGAGGCATCTTCCATACCTTGGGATCTTTTGTCACACTTTCAATGTTCTGCTAAGTCAAATCTAGTTACTTTAAGTGCCTACTATGTTCCAAGCACTAAATTCAGAGGGTACAAGGAAAGGCAAAAACAGCCCCTCCCTTCAAGGAGTTCATTCTAATGGTGGAGACAACATACAAACAACTATGCACGTGTAAGATATATACACAATAAGTGGGAAGTAACGACAGAGGGAAGACCTGAACATTGAGTGGGATAGGCAAGTACATCTTGTAGCAGGTGGGATTTCAGTTAAGATATGAAAAAATTTGAATTGTAAGGGGACTTAACAGTGATTCTCAAACTTTTTACTCTCAGGTCTCTTAAAACTCTTAAAAGTTGTTGAGAATCCCCCAAAGAGATTTTGTTTATGTGGGATGTCTATCTGTATTTATTGTATTACAAATGGAAAGTCATAGTATTATTTTGAAGATCATTTTCTCCTTGAGAATTCTCTGGAATGGTATCAGGGTCCCCTGGGAGTTTCTAGATGATACTTTCAGAAACATCAATCTAATTCGTTCCTCTTTGTAAATGACCACTTCATCTGTAAAAAGTAACTCTCTAGTCTTTTTTTAAAGACCAAAAATGCGAGAAAATGACTGACTATAATCCTAGGCTGCCTATCTTTACTTTTAAAATGTTCTCATTGCTGGGAAGTTTTTCCTTATACTAAACTGAATTCTGCCTCTCTGCAAGTCTGTCCATTACTAACAGTCCTGCTTCTGGAACCAAACAGAACAAGAGTGATCCTTCCTTTACTTGTTGTTTTGTGTTGTTTCAGTTATGTTCAACTCTCTGAGACCCTACTTGACAATGCTATAAATACTTGTCATTTCTCTTGTCTAGTAAATCATTCCTGTATATTTTGATGTGGCCCCGTCCAACTCCATGACCATATTCAAGCTCCAGACATTGTTCTGTTCCTAACAACATATCCAGCTCTGTTCCTAACCAATACTGTGCCTTCTAGAGAAATACTCAATGTCTAGGATGCCTTGTACAAATCACTTTAGCCTCAATTTCACCATCTGTAAAATCGTGGAGTCTGACTGCATCACAAGTCCTTAACCTTTTTTATGTTATGAACCCCTTGGGCAGTCTGTTAAAGTCTATAGGCCCCTTTTCAGAACAATGTTTTTAAATGCATAAAATAAAATAGAATTGTAAAAAAAATCCAACCAATTATGTTGAAATACATTTATTAAGAAAAATAAAACACAGGCTCCAGGTTAAGAAGCCCTGAACTTCAGTCCCTTCCTGACTAAGTATACAATCATCTCCTTATTCATTGGTCCCATCATTCTGCTCTCTTCTGTGGAAAATTATTTCTATCCTTAAGGTCAAATGTTTTGATCTAACTTTTCTTGTTCTCCCTAATGTGATAATAATAGTAATAACAACACCAATAATAGCTAGCATTTATATGGTATTTACTATAGGCCAGGCACTGTGTTAAGGGCTTTAGCATCATTATCTCATTTGTTCTTCATATCAACCCTGGGAGGTAGTTGCTATTATTATCCTCATGTTACACATAAGAAAACTGAATCAGTTGTTAAATGACTTGCCCAGTGTCACACAGTGAGTAAGTATCTGAAGCTACATTTGAGCTCATGTCTTCCTGACCTCTGCCACCCAGCTATGCTTTGTTTTTGCTTTTATCTCATTTTTAATCTTCATTTATTCATTCAGCTTCACTTTTTTGCTATGTCTTTCAAATCCTCTTCTAACGCACCTTTCCCATATGAAAAGACAGTGTAATATAAGTGGAAAGAACATAGGCTTTGAAATCAGAGTCCCTGTGTCCAAAATCCACTCTGTCACTTACTACCACATAGAGTGACTTTGGGCACCTCCCTGTTCCTTGGTTTCCCTATCTATAAGATAAAAGGTTTATACTTCATGATCTCTATGGTCCCTTCAAGCTTTAAATCTCTTCTGTAATTTTCCTTTAAGTAGAAAATAGATGGGCATTTCCCTTCTTCCCTGGTCTAATTCTTATGCACAACTTAATCACTTTCCAGTACACACAGAAGGAATACTTATGTTTGTACAGTACAAATGTTTCATTTTTTTAAACTTTTATTTTTGCTACAATCTTGATTTTCCTCTCAGTGGGTTGTTTTATATGTAGTCTAATCAGCTAGTTTAAAGTAATTGGTCCTTGAGGCAGTAGGCTGATTTGCTTTAATTTTCATCATATATGCACCACTATAGTGGGATTTTAAAAAGATGAAATCAGGAGGAGTTCCTGAGCCTGGGCAAATACAGACAGAAAAAAAAGATCCATGTTCATTTCAATAATATCTTAAAGGCATTCAGAGGCTGGTTTTCAAGATACCTCAAAGGTGGGAAAGTTCCAAAAGCACAGATGACACTTTTATGAAAATGAAAGACAATCAGGAAAATATCAGTAACTACTAGCTCAAGTACTTTTCATTTCTACAAAATTTTTATAAGGGGGAGGGTGTGATTCTCCCACTCCAGAAAGAGAAGGATTAAAAACACAGCCCAATCTGTGGCTAATTCCCCTAGGGTTATGTGCCAGCAACCGTGCTAAGTGCTGGGGATGCAAGAAGAGGCAAATCATGTAGTCCCTGTCCTCAAGCAACTAACAGTCTAATGGGACAGACAACAAGCAAATAAATGTGTACAAATCATATGCAGAATAAATGAGAAATAATTAGAAGAAGGGAGGCAGTAGAATTAAAAGGGGTTGGGGAACAGGAAGACTTATGCTTGCCTAAAATTTTCTATAATAATGTGGAGAATCTAATCAGAAGAAGAATTTCTTATTGGTGGAATTTATCTCTTAACGCCTTCCTTTTATAGATGAGGTAACTGAAACCTCCAAAGGTTAAGGGATATGCACAATGTTCCACAAAATGGAAGAGTGGGATTAGAACCCAGACCCTCTGATTACAAATTAAGCACATGACCACAGTGCATCAAATTTCCACAATTATATCAAATGACAATTAACTAATTTTATCTAACTTTGGAACACTATCAAGCCTCCTCAAGAAAATGCCTAATAGTATGAAAAATTTAATCATCCACATTGTACAAAGTAATATATATATATATATATGTAATGAGTATATACCATTGTTTTAGCTTCTATCTTTCTATTTGCTTCTATTATCCATCTTTATATTTATCTGCTTTTATCTATGTATCTATCTATCTGTTTCTATCAGCCATCTATCTATATCTCTCTCTATCTGTCAGTTTTGTCCTGGACATGTGATTTCATCTTTGCAGGGAATTCCTACTACAGAAACTCCTTCCATTTTTCCAGGTCAATATCCTTTCTGCATTCTGTTTTCTTAGAGAATTGCTTGGATCCTGAGAGGTTATTACTTTTCTTTAGTTAAAAAAAAAAAAAGAGCCAGTAGGTTTCAGACATGGTGCTTAGACCCAATTCTTCCTTACTTCAAGCTACTACTAGCCCACTATTCACTATGCTACAATAACATACTATCACACATATGCATGCATATGAGTGCATGCACAAATGTGTGTATACATATATAATCCACAATAGAAGGTGGATGGACAGTGACCTGGGATCAATATTGAATAGACTCATTGGATCATAAATCTTTAGTTGAAAGGCATCCCAGAGGCTGTTGTGTCCAAGTCCTCATTTTGTGGATGAGAGAATTGAGACTCAGAGCAGCTAAATGACTAGCCTAAGGAGACATAAGTAATAAGCAGAAGAGGCAAGATCAGGTAAATGGTGGCCCACTAGGACCCTGAATTGAAGTTCCAGGTGCAGCAGTCCAAGCTCATTGCTCTTTCTCTATACCATACTGAGGAAGGCATTTTGCTACATCAAATTTTGAGAATTTCACACTGTTATTACTGATGGTACATTGTTCATTGCTGTAAAAGTCCATCTCACCAGTATTTTCCCAGTGAATTTATGCCTGTGAAACATGAAACTCCACAACCTCCAAAGAATCAAACTGACAGATCACCAAAAATGGAAAAAAAAAACGTACATTGTGGGTATAAATGAGCTTTAACCTCTCACCGGTGATGACTTAGATGTAAGCAATGACATAAAAGTCAATATCAGGAACATATATGACCAGAATAGGAGATGAGTTGGTCAAGTAGAAAAGATGAGAAACAATAATTGGACAGCCAAAAAATTGGACATTTATTTAAGATTAGAGGAAAGCCTTTGATGCATTGGGTGGATGCTATATGGAGGATTTTTAGGAAAAATCAAACATGGGGGTGGGAGGGAGGGAGAGAGAGAGAGAGCGAGAGAGCGAGAGAGAGAAAGAGAAAGAGAGAGAGAGAGAGAGAGAGAGAGAGAGAGAGAGAGAGAGAGAGAGAGAGAGAGAGAGAGAGAGAGAGAGATGCACAAGGATAAATACATGATGTCGGGGTTTTGATCTGAACTCCTGGAGGGTATACTCATTTCACTGATCTCACAGATCCTTCTAAGTATTTTAGTTCTGCTCAGCATAGGAAAGCACCTTTGAAGAATTAATCAATCAGTTGATCATTAGACATTTATCAAATGGCCACCATGTGCCAGGCACTGTATTACATCTAGGGATACAAATCTAAGAGTGAGATAGCTCTGATTATGTTCATTATCTATGGATGATGAACTCAATCAATAAACATTTATTAAGTAACTGCTATGTGCCAGAAACTGTGCTAAATGCTTAGGGATACAAAAAAAAAAAAAAAAAAAAGGCCAAAGACAGCTCTAGCTCTTGAGGAGCTTACAATCTATCAGGGAAGATAAAGCAAGTTATATACAGAATAAATTGGAAATAATTAACAGAAGAAAAGCAATTCTTCCCTTCTATATTAGTGGTACTTGAAATAGACTATAAAAGAGATACCCTGTCTTTGGCATAACTCAGGGAGAGCCTTTCATCACCATGGCTCTACAGAGGTGTAGATTCCTTTGGCCCAACTGGTGAAGCAGTGCAGGACATTATCCTTTTAAGAGTCATCTCGTTTCAGTTTGGTATTGCTCATATACTGCTCAGCTCTAAATTTCATACTGCCTTGGGTTCAAAATAGGAGCATTTTTTGGATCATTATAGTGATCAAATGAAATATCATGTAAAGTGTACTGTAAATCAAAACACTTTATAAATGTTATCATCTCTGGCTTATGCCCCCATCCTAATTTGAAGCTGGGAAGCATTAAAGTTGAATTTATGTCTAGATATCCAATTTGCTATGAAACTATAACACGGCAGAAATCAAACATTGAAATGAATATATGTATATATAAATACACATATTATATATGTATATTTAATTGGGACAGAATGGAAGCTCCAAATATATGCCAGCCACTGTATTAAGTGCTAGGGGTAACAAAGACTGCCCTGTTCTCAAGGAGTTCACAGTCTATAGGGGAGACAACGTGCAAACTACATACAAACGAGCTTTATATAGGATAAATCAGAGATAATCAGCAGAGGGAAGGCACTAGCAATAAGGGGATTGGAAAAAGCTTCCTGTAAGAGGTAAGATTTTAACTAAGACTTGAAGGAAACCAGGGTAGCTGGAGGTAGAGATGAGGAGGAAGGGAAAGCATAATTTATTACTCTTTTATAAGTGAGTAGAACTTACATTCTAATGTGGAGAAGGGGTTTACACTTCAGTGAAATCAGCCATGTTATGGCTGGAAAATACTACAGCAGTCATCATGCATCCCCACCCCTCTATCTGCTCTTGGAAGCCTAAATGAGAGCACATTGAAACCTTTGGCATAGGTATCCTTGAGTTTTGTTGCTTGAAGATTGTTCCAGTAACTGTACAACCTCATCTTACCCACAGTTTCCCTAGAATCAGGTGCCTTCTTTCTTTGTTTTGTGGTGTCTTGGCTACATACAGGGATCCTTCTGATCTTATATGTTCTCAATATGGTTTCAGATGCTTTTCACTCAAATTCCATATGCGAATTTCCTCTTCTTCCTTGAACTTGCTCTTCATTCCCAAGCCCCTTGAACCACAAGCCTATGGTTTCATAAGAAATGGAGTTCTAGGAACTTGTCCCACTGAATGATCACTTCCTGAACTCAGGCATCTTGGGAGATACATTCTCCATTTTCTACCTTGGTCATTCCTTCTATATCATCATGTGGTATTTGTTTATACATTTTTTGTATACCAGTATTTCAGAACACTGGTATTTTATTTAGCTTCTTTTCTTTGTAATTTGGTAGTCTAGTTAATAGATACTATGTGATTTAGAAGAGTGAAGGAAAAGGATATAGATATAATTTTAATTATGGGGAAACTGAGACAAAGAAATTATTTCGCTTGCTAAAAATCCCAGTGTGAGAACTGTGGTAAAGAAAATGAAAACTCATATTTATAACCCCCTTTCTAGCCTCCTTTCTACCTCTATTTAATCAGTTAATCTTACCCTTGACTTTTCAACTCTATCTAAATGGTTATACTCTATCCAAGATCTGCATGTGACTTCTACTGACATTAGTAGGAATCAAAAATGTAGATCAAGGGCCTCATAGCCTTAAATGAGGTTTATGGTGGGTCAAACTTCTTAACATAGATCTGTGGGATTCTTTCATCCTCTTAAAGCATGTTTAACTTTAGACACAAATTGTCTGCTTTTCAACAGTGCCAACTTCAAAGTAGAGCATGTCTAAGCCAACTATAAAATGATTTTCTCCTTTCAAAGAGTAATTATATACTGCCATACGAACATTGCCTAAGTTACAGAAAGCATTAAAGACCAAACATTACTTCCACTGATGGTGAGTTTATTGGAGCTGCATTGGCAGATCTCAGGCCAAAATCCCACTGGCAGCTATGCTAAGCTATGTAAAGGCTTGATTTTGGCTGGACCAAAGAAAGCAGAAACTTGATTTATTTGTATAATATGGATTTCGACCAATATAATTTTCATATAACTCGCATTCAGAAAATATCCATCTAGGAAAGCACCAAGTTGATAGCAAATTAAATTTTATTTCTCAGATATAAAAACATATGACATTCTGTCTGCGCTAAAGATTCATTGTGTCTCTATTTACTACAGGACAGACATTAATATAATATAACCTTATTCATTAGTATTAATTTACTGAAATATAAAAACAACCATGCTGTTAGTCAGTGTTATTGTAAGATTGTAAGATGAATAAACTCCTATTAATAATACAAAACCAAGATTTCAATGTATTTCCCTGCTTCTTGCTTTAAAATATCCACTATTCTATTTGGCCTCTTTTGAGATGCCAGAGTATTTATTCCTTTAATAAAAACACACAAATGCTTGTTTTTATGCATGCCATCTCCTCTGATGAAATGTAATTTCCTTAAGGGAATATTTAATTTCTGTTTTTATATTCTGCTATTTGGAGGGACCTAGGTGGCACAGGGGATCAGAACCAGGTCTAAAGTCTGGAAGAGTAATTTTTCTGAGTTAAATTTTGGTCTCAGAAACTTATTAGTCGTTTGACTTTGGACAAGTCACTTAACCCTGTTTGCCTCAGTTTCTTCATCTGTAAAATGAGCTGGAGAAGGAAGTGGAAAACCATTCCAGTATCTCTGCCAAGAAAATCTCAGATGGGGTTGTAGAGAGTCAGACATGACTGAAAAACCACTGAACAACAATAATAATTGAACCCTGCTATTTGAGCTTCATATTTCTCCCTTCAAACACAGCTATATAATGGATAACAGTCCTCTCTTCCATTGGGAAAATGAGCATTTCCATGTAACTGCCCCAATAATTTTCTCCCCTTGGCATTCTGTTGTCTGTGAAAGGTGGAACAAATGAAATTATAATTCTATCTACCTCTTTACTGGAGCTCCTCACTAAAATGTTTAGTGAACATTTGTCTCTTATACAGTTGAGAACTTTCTATCACTCAGCAGTTGAACAGGGATCCCTGATCGCAGTTGTAGTTCTTTAGTTTAGGAAAATTCCCCCAAAGCAACCAAGCATATCACACATGCAAGTTAGTACATGCTCATTTGCCAGGGGTCCAAGGGAGAGTAGTCCCTAGACCAAAAGATATTTTAGTAAACTCTCTGTTTTGTTAAGTAATCATGAAAAATCTATAATTGTGTTGGCATTGTTGCATAAACTCAGAGTCAGACAAGCTCTGTATTTTACTTCTTTTTTTTGCCTTTTGGAGGGCAATTGGGATTAAGTAATTTGCCCAAGGTTACACGGCTAGTGTTCTGTGTGTGTGTGTGTGTGTGTGTGTGTGTGTGTGTGTTAAGTGTCTGAGGCTGGAACTGAACTTGGGTCCTCCTGACTCGGGGGCCAGCACTTTACTCACTGTGCCACCTAGCCGCCCCCTTGTTATGACTTCTTACACTGGTTACCTGGGGGATTCTAAGAAAGTCACTTCACCTTTTAATACCTCGATTTCATTATTTTCAGATAGTAATGTTGATGTCACAGGGTGGTTGTGTGGACCAACTGTAATAATATGTGTAATTTTCCCTGAACACTTTAAACTTCTTCCTAAAAATATCTGAAAACTCCTCTCCTGAGACATTATCATTGACACAAGAAAGCTACAAGTCCTTCTGATTTCTCGTGGAATTGAGAGAAATTGTCATGAAAGCCCATGAGACCAACGGGAGGATGAAGTGGTTGGTAGAGAATCCACATGGGTACTGTAGCCTTTGGTCTTTGTGTGCCGCAGTGATATGTCTGGGGGAAGGACTGTGGAAGTGTCAGCTGGATGCTTGAACTTAGCCTGATGGCAATAGGAGAGAGTGTAATGCAGTGGCAGAGAGTCCATGAGTTTGAGGTCACTTACTGCCATTTACTAATTGTTTGGCCTTGGTCAATTCACTTAATCTGCCTAGGTCCTGGTTACCTCATATGTAAAGTAAAGGCCTTTAGCTAAGTGTCCTCTAAAGTCCATTTGAATTCCAACCCATGATTCCATTACATGTGATGGTAGTGACTAGATGAGCCAATACAATATTTTTAGGGCAATGGAAATGTCTGATTATTCAGAGTTCTCAAGTTAGCATTATAGAGAAGGCCTATGCATCTGGTTTTCAAAGACCATGTTGGGACATCATTGCAAAAGCCTCTTTATCAAGCTCCTATCTGCACATGACATTGTGTTAAAATTCAGTACAAAGCAAGTTAACAGGTACTATTTTTACTATCTAGCAAATTAGAGCATGTGACAAGTTACACTCCATTGGGAAAACTTAAAGATTCAGACAACCCAGAAAACATTGAATAAGCACATTGATTAAATCACATACTTTTAGAGCTGGATAGCACTTGGAGAAGGGGAAAGGGAAGGGAATAAACATTTATTAAGCACCTATTCTGTCCCAGGCACTGTGCTAAATATTTTGCATATATTATTTCACAACAATCATGTGAGGTAGTACTGTTATTCCCATTTTACAGTTAAGGAAAATGAGGCAAATGGAAGTTAAGTGACTTGCCCAGGGTTACACAACTACTAAGTGCCTGAAGTCAGATTTGAACTTAGATTCCAGGCCCAGGATTCCATCCACTCATGTTACATGGGTTGAGGGTTGTAGTGTGGACCTTAAGGCCTCAGAAGGAGAATGATCTATCCAGATTATATAGGTAGCTAGAATCAGTCAAGTCCAAACCCATTTTTTTTAACAGATAATGCAACTGAGGCCTAGAGAGGTGAGATGACCTACACAAAATCATATGGAGAATAGGTAGCAGAGCTGGGATCCAAACCTAGGTTCCCTCATGACAAATCCATCAGTCCTTCCACAACTCCACCCTTGTGTCTTGCTGGACATAAGTAATAGCAGTAATCATATGGAGAGAAAAGTGTGTATTATGAGACTGGTGAGAGAGGGAGAAAGAGTCCGTGGTGTTGCATATTTAAACATAATTGGGTTAGGAGAGATGGCAAATCAAATACAGAAGACAGCTTCATTGCAATATCAACATCAGTCACATTGATGAGGGATGGCTCCCAATAGGTTCAGCAGGAACTCTGATCTTATCTAAGACCAGAACCTGCGATTTAGTCTGGAAAGAATTCAGCTCAGCCTTACTTGGAGTCAGAGTTGAAAAAATTTATTATATGCTTACAGCGGGCAAGGATCCTTATGGGACCTGCAAGTGAAAGGCGGCACAGGCTTTTACTTTTAAAGGGTAGGGCTGCCATTCTCAGGGCTGACCAGATGGATGTAAGGGAACCAAGGCTAACTTGTGGCTTCAGTGCATAGATAAAAGTTAGGGCAGACTGAGAGGAACTTATCACTTCAGTGCATAGATAGTTTAACTTGGAGATGAGATTTGCGCCAGACAGGAAGAGACATGAGGACAAAGGAATCACAAGTTGTTGCCTAGGCAGAGTGAGGATAGGGGGAAGGGGCATAGTTTGAGGCTGGGAAAGGGAAATGTGATTTTACAGACTGGTTTTACAAATTGCTATTACAATTTTACAATACAAATTGCAGTTACAATTGTACAAATTGGTTTTACAAATTGATGTTACAGACTGATGTTGCCAATTGGTTTTACAAATTGCTGTTACAGATATAGATCCCAAGCACCCCATCAACATTACCTCTTAAGGCTTCTTTAAGGTACTCCAGGGGTCCTAAAATTTAGAAAACACAAAGAGTTTGTGACTTAGAGCTACTGCAAAATAATCCCCTATGACAGGGTCTCTTAGCCCATACATCCTTGAAATGAAGCAATGAATGAAACTTCCACAATGGTAGTGGGTATTGTAAAATACTTTCAAGAAGAGCTATAATGGAAAGGAAGTCCCCATGTTAATTATCATCCCATAATTCATAAGATTCTAATAGTCTGGGAGCCATATATAATCTATAGCTAGATGGAACCTTGGGAATCTTCTAATCTACCCTTCCCTCATTTTTACTGATGAGAAAACAGAGGCCCAGAGACATTATGTAATTTAGTTAATGTCAGACTTGTAGAAAGTAGAAGAGACAAGAATCAGATCTGAGTCTTCTGACTCTACATAGTGTATTATACCCTATTACACCCTATAGGCTCTGATTTTGTGAAGTAATAACTAATGTGAGAAGCATTTTGGTATATATTGGACAGAGAGTTTACCTCAGAGGCCAGAAGACTTCAATTCTAGTCTCTTCTCTCACACATTAACTGTGTGACTCTGGACAAGTGACTTAACCTTTCCTTACTCTGCTGTTGTTATTGTTGGTCCTTCTTTCTCGAAGGGGACCAATGTTTTCATGAGGGTGATGTCTTGGTTTGAGCCTGAATTTGATTTAAGTGAGACAGTCTTACACTTTCCTCCAGAGTCATTGAAGTCCAGTGGCAAAATAAAAGTCAAGATGACTAGGGATAGCCAGGGATGACACTGGCCTTTCTAAATTAAGGTCTTTCCCAGGCCTCAGTTTGTCTGAAGCAACATCCACTCAGTGACTAAGGACTAGGTAAGAATTGAGACAAAAAATGGCCAACTTAACATTGTTTGTATGCAACTCTCAAAGAATATAAATAATGAAAAAGGGACTGACCTGTATTAGCAGGGGAAGTTTCCTATACTATTTAAATCATAGGTTCAGTCTCTATTTTTAATGTTTTTCTATTTCTTTAACTTGAAAATAGCTTTTAAAAACAGTATCACAAGTGAGCCATTGTCAAAGCCCCAAATATCCACTAGGGTTATCTTTGTGAGTTGTGGTTTTTTGTCCTTAAAGAAACTTTGAAATAAAATAAATGATGCGTTTGTTAATCAGATGTCTTCATCAATACAGAGACTAGATTTGTCATTTAGTTTAATTGTACCATGATTGATTCATTATTGATTGAGAATGGACATCAGACATGATTTTCAATCATTTGACTCTAGAAGGATAATATAAATACATGTCTACAAATCAAAATTCATATTTTATGCCATGGTTATAATACAACTTGAGCAAGTAGAGATAATTTTAACACGTCATAAACTGCTTTTGAGAAAAAACATTGTCTTTCTTTGTATCACTAGTACCTCTCATGGTGTTGTACCTGGCCCCATTGTTTCCCCTCCCCCAACCCCAGCTCTCCTTCAAGAAAGTGAGCAGACTGCCAGGTTTAGCTCTGCCCAGGGAGACTTGGCGCCAGCAGGAGTTTCAAATGTGTACTGACCAATCACTGATTTTAGCCTCTGCAAGTTACTGCTTACATAATACCTAACCATTGGTCACTTGGTGTCCCTTTAAAAGCTGAGGCTTTGCCTTGGATCACTGCTGTATGATTTGGGGAGAGTCTCTGTTTAGCCAACATGGCCTGATCAGCCAACATGGCCAATAAAGGGTTCAATTCTAAATTGTTACTTGGGTCTTGCTCGTGTTTTGGGTACAACAATGGTACCTTGTGTATAGTAGACATTTAACAAATGTTTCTTGCTTTAGATCAACTTCCCTGAGTTGTTGCAATTTTGTGATTTTGCTTCTCTCACAAAATTGCTGTAAATTACTTTAACCTATTGGATTAAAACTTATCATTTTAATTGATCTGGGGAGGCTTATACATTTGTAGAGGATAACTACATATTTATGACTTTGACAATGGCTCACTTGTGATATTTTTTTAAAGACCATTTTCAAATCAAATAAATACAGAAATATTAGAAATCAAGGCTGAACCTGTATAAGGAAGAATCCCAGCATGTGTAGACTTGGGGGAGGATATGAATGATAGTCCCTCAGAAAAGGCGTGAGTATATAAGTGGGATCTTCCTTTTTGCAGGCAAAGATCATATCCATTTTCAATTAGAAACTATACTTGTTTTCTACTCCACAGACATCATACATCTTCCAGGATAAACTGATTGCCTAAAATCTCTTCACTATGCATATTGACTCATTTTTGGATGCTCAACAATGTCTCAACTCCCTCAGTTACTTCGTCCCTCTGGAAGGACTGGAGGATGGTGCAATTATTGCCTCCCAAAGTTTTTATCAAGGACTCAGAACTTTGCTTGTAATAATTTCCCACTCTACTGAGCATCATACTCCTCCATAGGGTACTCCCTGAACCCTCTCCACCTCTCAACCCCCACCAACTTTTCAGCTTTCTTTTTTGTGTTGCTTTCTCCCATCCAATTGTAAGCTCCTTGAAGGCAGAAATTGTCTTTCTCTTATTTGTATCTCCTGTGCCTGGCACATATGAAGTGCTTAATAAATATTTATTGAATTGAATTGATAAGTGAGATCACAGAACCATTAGAGTGCAGAGATATAGAATTCTCATGTCGATCCATCTAAGTACTTTGATAATGCCTAATCTGTGCCTAGCACTATGTTAGGTTATATGGGAAATAGAGAAAGTGTATGGGAGTCCTTCTCATGCTAACAAAGTCTCAACAACTACTGTTTTCTCTTTCCCATTTAAGGAAGAACCCAAGTTAACCATGCTTGGTCTGAAACTGGCTCAGGCCATGACTCCATGAAGACTTTTCCACCTAATCTCTTTCCCTCCCTAGCTCTTTAGTTCCCTTCTAGATATTCTTTTCCCTTATTAGAATGTAAGTTCCTCAAGGGCAGGTGCTTTCTTTTTAATAGTATGTGCATTCTCACCACTTAGTATGGTGCCTGGAACCTAGTAAATGCTTAATAAATGCTTTATCTGTCTTGTCGTGAAAGGAATTTACAATCTTTTCTGTTAGATCAAAAACAATTACATAACATCTCAGTGCTAAACTGTGTATTAGTCACTAACCAAGAATTCAATAGGAATTTTAAAAATGGTAAATAACAGCGAAGACTGAATGAAGGAATATCATAAGAAGCTCAGTTCTCTGAACTTCAATTTCTTTATTTGTAAAATGAGGATGAGGGGCGGCCTTGTAGCACAACGAGTAAGAGCACTAGCCCCAGTGTCGGGATAACCTGGGGATTGAATCCGGGCTCAGATACTTAGCACCACACCCAGAAATAACTGGCCCTGTAACCTGCAAGTTACTTAACCCCAATTGCTTTAAAAAATAAAATAAAATGAGGATGAATGGGCTGGATAATTTATAAAGTCTTAGTTGTTGATTAGTCTCTAAAATGAATTGATTGGGAATCCCAAAAGCCTGCTGTTGCCTTATAAGAACATTAAAACATTTCAAGAACACAGAGAATGAGGCAAAAAAGAAGTTCAGAAAGGGACAGAAACAGGCAATTTTCTTACTACCACATTAAATTTAATGTGTGTTTTTAAAAAAATGCTGTACATCTGAGGTGTCAAAGTCATGGCCTTGGGGCTCCTACACTCCTGATTGCAGCTGAACTTGATTAAAATGTGATTGGCTGATTTGTTATTTTGAACAAAAATTAAAAAACAATAAGACATAATGTTAAGTTGTGTTTAAATAAATATGCTACCCACATGGATCTGTTTCTATTTGATTTTGACACCCCTCCTACATAGAATAGAAAGCCATCATTTAATATAGGATTTCCTTATTTGTTCTTTGTATATAGAAATATTTGTGTTATTGATGATTGTTAAGTTGTTGAAGATTTGGGGCAAATAATGGCACAATGTATAGATCCCTGGTTCTCAAGTGAACCTTGAGTTCAAATCCATCTTCAGACACAAGCTGTGTGAGTTTGGGCTAGTCACTTAACCTCCCCTTCAGTTTTATCAACTGTAAAATAAAGATCATAATATCACCTACTTCATAGGGATGTTACAAATATTGAACAAAATAGTATTTGTAAAGTTCTTAGCACACCATCTGGCACACAGCAGGTACTTAATAAATGTTTCTTTTCTTCTTGAATTCATAATAAAAAAAAAAAAAAATTAAGGAGAAGGTTTGGATCACTTGTGGGAAGTATGATCAGGAGTTAATCAGGAAAGAATAAAGAAATTTCCATGCTGAAAAAAATACTAGTTGAGATTAATATTCACTAATGGAAATTTGTAATGCACCCAGGCAGCAGACTTGCATTAGCTGGCTTGGCATATATGTGGGTAATTTTCTCCTCCCCCTTTATTGTTAGCTTAGAGTTTTTTGGTCAGATTTATAAAACTCCAGGCAACTTCATTTACCAACTTTTCTTTATCCTTGGCCAAGAGCACATCTCTCATATAAGATTGCAAGAGAGATGAAAGTTTTAGTCCCAACAATTTCAGAAAAGGTAGAGGGTACTGGTTATAAGGATATATGACTAAAACAAGAGAGCTTCTTGACAACCAGACCGATCTGCATCTTTTACCAGTGATAAGGAAGGTGAGAAACCAATCAAATTTGCTTAGAGGAGACGCCACCCTTCCTGTAAAGCAATTGGTCCTTTTCAGCTTCCCTGAGCTACCCTGGGGCTTGGAGTGATGACTTACCAGTGTTCCCACTCTTTGAACCCTTGATACTGGATGACAAACTCTAAATCCCCAAACCAGGAAAGAACTTTGGATAGACTCTAATAAGATGAAACAACAGGAGTAAATCTTTGTACTCACATTTTTTTTAGACACTAATTCTCCTCCAAAATATCTTGAATTTTTAGTGGATTTCAAATACATTATCACTTGGCAATGTGATGTGGTAGCCAAAAAAGCGTATTGAATGCTTGGATGTTTTAAGAGAAGCACCCTAGAAGAGACATTTTGAGAGAAAAATAAGAAGGTGACAGTCCCCCTGGGCTCTGTTGTGTTTGAAGCACATCTGGAATATTCTGTTTGATACTGTGAAACACAATTCAAGAAGAATATTGAAAAGATGAAGAGTATACAGAGGAGGGCAATCATCATGGTGAAGGGACTGGAGTTCATGATATGTAAGTATCATTTGAAGGAAGTAGAGATATTTAACATGGAGTAAAGAAGACTCAGAGGAGACTTGATAGCTGGGTTCAAGAATATGGAAAGATATGTGGAAAATAGTTTAGTAAAAAGAAATAGATTTACTGAGTTCCTATACCTTCTCTGGCCCAAAAGTGCTTATTCAAAACGTCTTGTTGATTGATTAATGAATTGGACTTCTGTTGGGCCCCACAGGGTAGAACCAGAAACAATGGGTGAAAATTGAAAAGACACCAATCTAGGCCTTATGTCAAGAAAAATGTCTCAATTAGGCTGGCTATGTATAGAACAAGCTGCCTTAAACAGTAGTGAACAGAGATTGGATATCTACTTGTTGGGTATGTGATAGCGGGTATTCCTTTAGGGTATGAGTTGGATTAAATGACCCCTAAGATCCCTCTGAATTCTTAAATTCTAGGATTTCAGGATTCTGTGTTAACCCATGGAAATAAGTCTGGGGTGGGGGGGTGGAGATAATAGCATTTGAGAAAAGCAAGCTGAAGAACTGAGATGTCATTGTGATAGACCTGATTATTTAAGTACTCAAGGAATGTGGAAGGAGGTATGAGAGTAATATAGAAGAGAAAAAAGAACTGGGATCTAGGTGACAAAATCCTTGAGAAATTTGGAAGAGTGAAAGTTGGAGGTTATTATAGAGAAGCAATGAGTAATGGGACAGACTGCCATGATCAAGCTGAATGGATTCATATAGTCTTAGACTTTGGATATCAGGTTGTATTGGCCTCTTTTCACAGAAGAGTGGTAAAGAACTGAAAGGATGTGCCCAAAGTCACTAAGCTAGTTGGTAGAAGAGTTTGGACTAGAACTCAGGACTCTTGGCCTTTGTTCCAGTACTCAATTTTTAGCATTTCTGCCAAAAGTCAACTGTGTTTGAAGTTATGACCTGAAACATTTACTTGTTTTCTATGTGTTAGACTTTGCCTTTACAACTACATTAGTTATTCTTTGAGAGCAGGGACTATCTTATTTTTTTTTCATACTATCAAAGCAGCTAGCATAGTCTTGTTCACACAATAGGTGCTTAATTAAACAATAAATGCTTGCTGGTTGAAAACAATATAATTTTAGATTTTCTAATCACTAAATGCAACTGAATATATACATACATACATATATACATACATACATATATACGTATATTTGCCAAATTAAACTTCTCTATATTACAATATATGTCTCTAAAAAAGAACTTAGAGTGGCGGCCTTTTATTGAGAAACTGACTTTTAAAAATAATAAATTGAAAAATGTCCTCCATTCAGTACCTTTCTTTACCTCTGGAATGACCATTTCTACTCTGGGAGACACCAACACAATTTAGAACTTTTCATTCACATCTTGTGGTCCCCACCACACACCGCATCCACTTCCAAACAATCCTCAGGGGAAAATACTGATTTAGCAGAAAATACTATACTGAGAAATAGTAATAAAAGTGACTTAACTAACAGAGCTTATGCAAGAATATTGATTTCTCTGGGAGGTACATTTGACACACTTAACAAGCTTGAATTATAAGCAAACTCTGCAGGCAATATATGTAAGTGCATTTCAATGAAACAGTCAATGTGTCCATATATTTAATTTAGTCTAAGAATCATTCATTAAGTGCCCTATGCCAAGCATGTTGTGCTAGGCACTGAGAGATTATTGAAATATTTGTATCTATATGTATATCTATTTCTGTGTACATACACATATGTGTACTTATTTATACATGAACACACACACATATATATATACACACATACATATATTTATCACAATGACAGGATATGAGATACCATGGAAAGTATGTGAATTCTCCTATAATTTCTGGTTTTAAAGAGTGTGATAGGACCATAATGGTAAAGTAGTCTTGTTGGGACTCATAGGGAGATTTCACAGAAGAATTAGAGCATTCAGTGAGAGACAAGATAGTACAATGAAAAGAGTTTTGGATTTAAAGTCAGAGGCCCTGGGTTCCAATTCTAGTTCTACTACCTGGGCGAGTGTGAGCAATTCATTTTGCTTATATTTCTATAGGCCTGTTTCCTCATTTGTAAAATATATTGGTTGGACTCAGCTCTAAAGCTATGGCCTTTTGATCTAAATAGGTCCTTTGATTTGGTGCCCTCAAAAGAAGATTTTGTTGTTTAACTGGAGACAACCAAAGCTGTGTGCAAGAAGGGAAGAGGCATGGGTAATAACAAGGGAAAGACACTAGAAAAATATCTTTTGCCCAACTGAGGCAGCCATTGTTACTCTCATAACTATAGCAATACTCACTCTTCAACCTAGGACTGCAAATGACACCTCCAAAATAATTGGAAAGATCAAGGAAGAGAGACAATTAGGGAGGTTCCAGGAGCCCCAGGCACTTTGGAAAAGGAAATCAGTGAGAATTCTGTGAGGGTCTGCTCATGGCACATTACACATAATTATACCAATCTCTTGCCAGTATTCCTGGGTCCAAAGGGTAAGAATCCTACTACCATTATCTAGGAACCAGAGCAGTTTGGGGGTGCTATAGAGGAGCAAGTACTTTAAAGGGAGGAATGAAGTCTACTCTCAGAAATCTCATGATATTTTTACCTCCTGGGCCACTGGAAGAGAGATGGAAATCACTGAAGGCGCATGGCAGATAACAGTCTTAGGCCCCCAAATTTTCAGAATAGGGAGAGGGTACTGATCAGGAAAAGTGTGCATGCTAGAACAGTTTGTTGTAGAAAGTCTAGGCACTAAAATGAGAGATTTTTCTAGATTATGATAGATGACTGCTAAAATTATTTTCCAAAGATAGAAGGCGCTCATCACTTCTTACTTGAACTTTTACCTTGTCTGTTCATTGGGTTTCCCATCCTCTCCTCCACAAAACTGTCAAATCAATCCTCCTAAAACTTAACAAGGCTAGCCATATCATTTCTCTAGAAAATAAACTCCGGTAGCTGCCTGTTGCTTCTAGGGTAAAACAGAAATTCCTCCGTTTATTTAAATCTTAAGTACATTCCAGAATATTTTCCTATATTTCTCAGTCCTGTTCACATAGTATATACTCCAGCCTACTTTCTGTCCTCTGACCATGGTAATTTATACTCAAACTCCCATGCTTTTACACAAACTGTCCCCTTCTGCCTAGAATGTAATCCCTACTCACATTCACCTCTTAGATTTCTTCACTTCCTTCAAGATTCAGTTCACATCACTTTCCATGAGAAATTTTTCTTGTTACCCCCAGTTGTTGGTTTTCTTTCTTTCTCCAAATCTTGAATTTTCTCACCTGCGTGTACCTATTGTATTGCTCGTTCCTTTCCTTAACCCCACTGTAAAATGAGAGCTCCTTGAGGGCAGGGACTGTTTCATTTTGGTTTTGACTATAATAGTAACTTTCCTACAGGGATAGAAACAGGAACTTTACCTGGAATTTCATATTGTAAGTGATGAATAAATGCTTATTAAATTGAACTGTTGACAAACATTCTCTGTGGCAGGTGCCCTAATAGAACTGATATCTCATGTCTATTTCCTTATTTTCCCTCCTAGGAAAAAATAATGCTGAGTAGCATAGGCGCAGCTTTGAATAATGACATCACTGAAATGCTGAAAGCACTCTCTTGAATTTATGATCTCATTTCTCTTGAGTTAGAGTGAGGACAGAAATCGAAGCACCAGGAGAACAGCAAAATCAGAGATGGGAATCGACACCACATGAGAAGCCACAGGCCCAGACTTAGTGTCTTATACATGTTAAGTGCTTTGGAAAGACTGTTGCATTGAACTGTATTATAACATCATAGAATTTCAAACTGGATGGATCATAAAAGCAAAAAATTAGAGTTCAATGAGAACTTCAGATCTTTGAGATCAACTAACAGAAATATCTGTAATACAAGGTATGTGCATAAAACACATTTACAATTTTTGTTGTCATTCGGTCTTTTCAGTCCTGCCTAACTCTTTCTGAGCCCCTTTAGGGTTTTCTTGGAGAGACACTGGAGTGGTTTGCCATTTCCTTTTCCAGTTCATTGTACAGATGAAGAAACTGAGGCAAACAGGGTTAAATAACTTGCCCAGAGTCACACAGCTAAGTGTCTGAGGCTACATTTGAACTCAGGTCTTCCTGACTCCAAGACCAGTACTTTATTTATTGAACCACTTAGCTGCCAAGCTTATTAGGAATGATAATACAATAATAAGACTTACACTCATTAGTTAATGCCATCAGATTTTTTGACTATTCAGTAATACAAACATCAAACTCTGTAGGAACAAACCATTGACATGATTCATAAAGATCTTGGTAAGATGTCTCATACCAGTGCTCATGACAAAGCTTTCTTTTTGCCCCAGCTAGAAGCTGCATTTCCCTTTGAAGTGGCATTGTGCTAAATTTCTTTCAATCACTAACAATGAATAATGGCATTTCCAAGTTTGGGAAACAAAGGAGTTTTCCTTAGAGCAGGTTGTTGGCTAAGGCCTCTGGTGAGTTTTTATAATTCTGGCTAAAGGTATTTACAAGTTATATTTAAGTTTTCATTTATGATAAAAACTAAGCTTATGATAAAAGGAAATTATCAATTGTTTTCAGGAGTATTATGGTAAATGTTTAATAATTGGTTCTTTAAAAATGTATGCATGACATACTTTTAAATTTAATCTACATTATTATCATTTTTTCTATTATTTTCTGGAGTCTAGACAGCTAACAAAACAATGAATCAAGCCCTGATTGAGAGCATTTGCCAATTTCCAAGGTGTAAATGTTCATACTGAAAATTCAACAATTGTCTCGAGAGCTGGTAGGAGATGACTCCAAGTACATCACTCAAATTCTTAATTTCTTTATGTCATTAGCAAATGTTAATCAGTTGTTTACCAGATTTGGGGACACACACATTATTAGTGGTTGTTTATCAAATTTGGGGGATGTATACATTATTAACAAACTATATCACTCCTGTTCTTTTCTTATTATATAATCAACTATTGAGTCACAAAATGGAGACTTAAAGTAGTTACTCATCTTAAATTAACATACTTATTCCCACTAGACCCCCTCATTTTACAGATGAGGAAAATGTAGCGGTAAGGAGAAGTGAATTACCTAAGACCCAAGGTAGAAACCAGGAGAGCTGGAATCTGAACTGAAAGCCTTTTACTCCAAATTTAGAGCTCTTGTTGCTACATCATCATGACTGATATTTGCAAAGCATCCATGAGAGCAAATTAGTGTATCGGGTGCTCTTTGGAGTTACAAATAAAGCAAAAATCATAGCCTCTGCTCTCAAAGAGTTTATGGTCTAAAGTACAAGAATGACAACACCATCAGTAGAACTAGTATTAAAAAAGAAAAAAACTTACAATTTGAGATTCAAACCCTCTGATTAAGGAAACTGTGACATCTCAACACTTTGCAGAAATGCGTTGGATGCTATCTAGAAAATGTGGCACTTTTAAATGGATATACAAGCTCAAAGTTCAAAATTATATGAAACTGCAGAAGTATGTTTTATTTAGAGGGCTAATCACCATTGGAGCTTGAATTCCTAATAACTTTATATTTACATAGAATCTTTAAGTTGAATAAACACTTAAAAGTTAAGTATTTTACTTATCAAACACTGGAACATTATAATAAAAATTAGGATATGTTAAAAGCATAGGGGAAGTGCAATTAAAAAGTGGTATGAAAGATTTATCGCTGGTGAGGGTTGAAGGGAATAGGCAAGTTATCATGAAGGAAATAGAAACTAAGCTGGACTAAGAAAGAAGTACAAAATTTCAGCAAGTCAAAATGATAAGGGAAGAAGCCATCATTTCAAACATGAAGAAGAATAGAAGCAAAGTCAGAGTATGGCAACAAAAATAATTGTAGAAAGTAGGGGAAAGAACATTGGCTTTAGAGTAAGGTTATAGTTCCAATTCCAACACTTACTAACCTTGGGTAAACTATTTAATCTTTGTGCCTCATCTGTAAAATGGGTAGAGTTATATTTCACTATCTATCTACCTTAGAGGGTTATTATGAAGAAAGCATTTTGTAAATCTTAAGGCAGGAAAACATTAAAACTGTGCTTTGCAATTTAGGTGAAAAAGTACCATACATACATATATATATATATATATATTTCAAATAATTAACATTCTAAATCTAAGCATTTCTAACTTGGAGAAATGTCTAAATTGGCATAGTCCTCTATGCCGTGACCTCAGATATCTTTCTACCCCAAGACAATTTGAGGCAATAATATTTATTGGAATCTTGAATAAGGAAAAGGTTACAACAGAGAAAATAAAGTTTGGGGGTCAATATCCTAGAATTATAGTTACTTAATCTGCTACCAAACTGCTTGAACTATTGTATACCTTCCTTGACCATTCCCCTCAAGGACTAAGAAGGATTTTTTCCAATGATCAATATTTTAATCTTTCTGAATGGAGGAGAATTTTTCTGAATGAATCATAGCCACCAATTGCTTCTGGGAATGGGGAAGAGAGTGATTTTAACTATACAAGAGGCAATTATCCTCCTAAATTTGGCTTCTACCTTGGGACCTTAACCTTTGTTCTTGATTTTATTTATTTTGGAGGGGGCAGGGGATAGGGCAAGGCAATTGAGGTTAAGTGACTTGCCCAAGGTCACATGGCTAGTTTTGTGTTAAATGTCTGAGGCTGGATTTGAACTCAGGTCCCCCTGACTACAGGGCCGGCACTCTATTCACTTCACCACCTAGCTGCCCCCTGTTCTTGATTTTATAAACATTTTCCTGAAAAGAAAAGTGTGGAAAGAGTTTTAGACCAGAAAAATGTCATTGCTTCCTACTTTTATTTGAACAAAAAAGAAGATTTTAATATATTTCTACAATATTATTAATTTGGAATATTTTATTATACATGGAGGAGAGTAAGGTGGGGTAAAACTGTGCAGGAAGGAAGGAAGATAAAAGAGAAGAAAAGCACAAACATGTATTAAATGATTAAATGCTCATTATGTGCTAGGCAATGTGCTATATACAAATATATACAAATACAAGTATACAAATATGCAAATACAAGTAAAATATACAAGTATACAAATACAAGTAAAAAAAAGAAAGACAGTTTCTGCCCTCGAGGAGCTTACATTCTAATGGAAGTGGTTGGATATTCCAAGGAGAGGAGGCCCTCCCAGGGGCTGAGGGAAATTCCTGGATGAGATAGCAATTGTAAAAGGTACCAGAGATACCAACCCCTTCATTTTAAATATGAGGAAAGTGAGACATAGGGAGAAGTGACTTGCCTAAGATCACACACATCATTCATATTAGAAGCAGGATCAGATCTGTGCAAAAATGAGGCCAGTCTGACAGAGGCATGAAGGATGGTTTGGAATAGAGAAAGATGGAACTTGAAGAGGCAAGTTAGGACTCCATCGCTGTATACCAGAAGATAGTAATGAGAGATGGTTACTATCTTTCTCATTGATATAAGTATTTTTTTGGATTGCTTTCTTGCTGACATGTATTTCTCTAATACAGGTAGTGAGAACTAGACTTTGGCAATAGTACCAAGACTTGGCACACTGTACTCCAAAACTCACATTCATACAAGATTTCTTTGAAAACAAAAGTCTTTATTTTCCCTCAGTCTGCAGTCTGGTTTCTCTTTTTATCATTCAATTTAAACTGCTCTCTCCTCTCTAACACCATTTCTAATGTATTTTTCCTCCTCCTTCTTGACCTCTCTATAGCCTCTGATGCTCTTAATCTCTTGTCCTTAATAATGTATTCTCTTCTCTCTATTTTCGTGACACTAGTCTCTCCTGGTTCTCTCTCCTGGTCCTCCTCTCTGACCACTTTTTCTTAATCTCTTGCTGGATCTTTATCCAGATCATGCCTGTTAACTGCTTGTCTCTCAGGGTTCTATTCTGGGTCCTCTTCTCTTTTCCTTCTATAAGATTTCATCTGGTGATCTCAACAACTTGAATGGATTTAATCAGAATCTCTATGCTAATGGTTCTTACCTCTGTTTGTCTAGCTCCAACCTTTCTTCTGACCTCCAGACTTGTATCTCCAACTACTTATTGGGCATCACAAATTTAGTATACCATAGACATCTTAAACTCAACATATATAAAACTGAACTCATTATCTTCCCCTCAAAACCCTCTTCTATGTTTTTCCTATTATTTTTGAGGGTACTATTATCCTCTCAGTTACTCAGGCTTACGGCCTAGTTTTCATCCTTAATTCTTTAATTTCTCATCTCATATCTAATTCATTACTAAAACCTATGAATTCTACCTTTATAACATCTCTCCTCTGACATTGTTACCACCCTAGCGCACTCTCATCATCTCATAACTGGACCATTGCAAAAACCTGATGATTATTTTCCTTGCTACAAGTCTTTCCCCACTCAAGTCCATATTCCACTCAGTTGTCAATTGATTTTTCTATTGGGAAATATTCCTATATATTTTCTATATTCCTATATTCTTATTGATTTCCAATGATTTTCTTAGGGTGCAAGTCTGACCATGTCACTCTCCTACCCTATTAAGTCTCATGCCTCCCTGTTCCCTCCATTATCAGTATAAAAACTTTTTCTCTGTTTACCATTCAAAGCCCTTCATAATATCTCCTCTTTCTATCTTTCTAGTCTTCTTATACCTCATTCTGTCCTCTCTTGCCCCCATAGTTCCATTTACTCTGATTTAGTGACACTGACCTCCTTGTTATTCTTTGAACAAAAGACTCTCCATTCCAGTGATTTTCATCATCTGTCCCCCATGCCATTCTATTCCTCCTCATTTTTCCTCCTGGTTTACTTTAAGTTTCAGCTAAAATCTCACCTCTTACAAGAAACCTTTTCTCAATCCCAGTTAATGCTAATACCCTACCTCTTTTTATTATTTCTAATTTATCCTGTATATAGCTTGTTTGTACATAATTCCTTGCATGTTATCTATTCCTTTAGATCGTGAGCTCCTTGAAACCAAAGATGGATTTTTTCTTTTAATTCCCAGAATTTACATAGTGCCTACCAAATGGTAGATGCTTATTAAATACTTTTTGGCTGCTGAAATTGATTGCTTTGGATATATTTTAACTCAAAGATATGCTTCTCATCAATAATAAAAAATGGGAAATTAGCTCAATCAGATGAAGACTTTAGCTTTAATAAATAATTCATACCCCACTGTCAGACAGAGGATACAAAAAAGAGATGAGAGACAGATAGACAAGACTAATGCTTATGATAGAGAAGATATACATGCACACACAAAATGAGAAGGTGAAGAGAATAGTGGAGGCTACAATTTGAAGTCTAAGTGCCTGTGGGAAAATGTAGTTGAACAGTGAAGATGCTTTCTTGGAATCCCATTGGACCAATCTTAGCACAGTTTGTTGAAACCTCTATTTGTTCAAGGCTATACCCTTACTGAAATGACAGAGTAGTAAGAAGTACAGCAGACTTGGTCCAAGACCAAATCAACAAACACATTAGTGCAGGGAAAGGAAAAGAACATATATACTCAGGAGTGATGAATAGCCAAAGTCTTAGGGAAATAGATTGAACGAGATGAAAGGGCAACTCTTTGACATGTTCAGATCTTTCCCATTGATCTCCCAACCTGAATCTGTGCTGCTGCAATGAATACAAAACTAGAAACTAGAAGAAAACTTTAGGCTCAATAACTTGGATTTTGGTTCTCCAATAAAACCCTACTATAAATCCAGCTTAGTCTTTCTGGTTTACAGTTACCTAGATTCGATAACACTCTTCCTCTGGAGGACATTGCCCCTCCATAATCCCAGCATTTATTCTTTGTCTGAGAGGCTGGTTTAAATTTGTTTAAGCCAACTCCTTTACTCATGGAGGATGACTACTGATTTACTGTTTTAAATACAGTCAAGTGGTTTGGAGTAACTCGGAGTCAATGTCATCAGGTAGCATTCTACTCAAGCTATTACATTTCCATATGCCAGCACAGTATGGCAACTTTTCCCTTTGGTCATCAAAGAGTGCTCAAAGCCAGAAATTGAGTTACTGGTTCATAATAGTGCCTGCTGTCTTTAATTTCAAATTTGGTTGGAAAAGAGTGTCACTCCTTATACAATCTACTGTTTCTAAAAGATGTCTAGTATCAATATTTTAAAATGGTCATTGCTACAAGTATCTTTGGGAAAATTCACTGTCTCATTTTCTCAGTTTTTCCTCTGTACTTACACATAATTGCAATATGTAGATCACTATGGTTTTAATATTCATGAATTAATATTCATGAAATTAAAGTGAGATGATTTATGTGTGTATATGCGTGTGTGTGTATACACACCTGTGTTTGTAGAGATAGGCACCATGACCTAATACTGTGCATCCACTTTTTCTCTACCCTCCAGTTCTCTATACAGCTATTTTTCATGGCTCAGAGAGAATGGGAGAGAGGAGAGACTTCTTCAGTTTCCACTGAGACAAAGGAATTCTGATAAGGAAAAGATTCCCCCTCACTCACCAGTCTCATTGCTCTCAAGATACATGGCAACTTGTCTGTCTGCAGAGGATTCTTTTTTTTTCCATTTTATTTTGTTCTTTATTCCTCTGGGGGGAAGGGAGGGGATTCAGCATGACCACAGAGCAGCCTTATTTATGGTATAAGCTCTGCCTAGTTCCTCTCTGAATCTGTGTGAATAAAAGAAAAAGAGAGAAAAAGGCAAATTTTCCCTGGTTTATTTAATTAATTAAAGGCACGTGTCAGCCCTTTCCCCTTTAGCAGGATGCCACATTGGAGGGCAATTGGGGTTAAGGGACTTGCCCAAGGTCACATGGCTACATGGCTAGTTTTTGTGTTAAGTATCTGAGGCCAGATCCGAACCTAGGTCCTCCTGACTCCAGCACTTGTGCTCTATTCATTGTGCCACCTAGCCACCCCAGCTTGTTCTGTTTTCTAGTTTGACCCTGTTCCTTTTCAAAAGTGTGTAATTCTAACTACCCTCCCCCACAATATGCCCTCCCTTCTATCATACCCCCTCTTATTCCCTTCCCTCTACTTTCCTGTAGGGTAAGATACCCAATTAAGTGTGTATGTCATTCCCTCCCTAAGGCAAATTCATTGAGAATAAGGTTAACTCATTCCATTTTGCCTTCCTGTTCTTCCCTCCCCCTCCCCACACTGTAACAGTTTTCCCTTGCCTCTTTTATATGAGATAATTTACCCTATTCTGTCTCTCCCTATCTCCTCTCATTATATTCCTCTCTCACCTCTTAATTTTATTTTTTAAATATCATCCCATCCTATTCAATTGATCCTGTGCCCTCTGTCTATGTATAACTGTACACATATATACACATATTCACATATGTATTCATATGCACATATACCCTCCTATATAGACATGTGTGTGTATACATACACACACACATATATATATATATATACATTTATATTCCCTTCAACTCTTTTCATACTGAGAAAAGTTTCATAAGTTACAATTATCATTTTTTCCATGTAGAAATGTAAATAGTTCAAGTTTGATAAGTTCCTTATGATTTCTTTTCCCTTTTTACCTTATCATGTTTCTTCTATCTGAATGTCAAATTTTCTATTCAACTCTGGTTTTTTCATCAAGAATGCTTGAAAGTCCTCTATTCCACTGAATTACCATATTTTCCCCTGAAACATTATACTCAGTTTTGCTAGATAGGTGATTCTTGGTTTTAATCCTACCTCCCTTGACCTTTGAAATATAATATTCCAGGCCCTCCAATCCCTTAATGTAGAAGCTGCTAGATCCTGTGCTATCCTGATTGTGTTTCCACAATATTTGAAATGTTTCTTCTTGTAATATTTTCTCCTTGTAATATTTTGTAATATTACCTGTAATATTTTCTCCTTGATCTGGGAACTCCAGAACCTGTCTATAACACTCCTAGGAGTTTTCTTTTTGGGATCTTTTACAAGAGGTGATTGGTGAATTCTTTCTATTTTGCCCTCTGGTTCTAAAATATCAGGGCAATTTTCCTTGAGAATTTCTTGAAGGATGATTTCTAGGTTCTTTTTTTTGATCATTGCTTTCAGGTAGTCCAATAATTTTTAAATTATCTCTCCTGGATCTATTTTCCAGGTCAGTGGTTTTACCAATGAGACATTTCACATTGCCTTTTATTTTTTCATTTGTTTATGAACAATGTTTATTTCATATGTTTATTTATTTTTATTTGTTTATATTTGGATATGTTTAATAATGTCTTGATTTCCCATAAAGTCATTAACTTCCATTTGCTCCAGTCTAATTCTGAAGAAATTATTCTCTTCAGTGAGCTTTTGAAATTCTTTTTCCATCTGGCAAATTTGGCTTTTTAAGGCATCCTTCTCCTTATTGGCTTTTTGGGCCTCTTTTGCCATTGGAGTTAGTCTGTTTTTTAAGGTGTTATTTTCTTCAGTCAGGTTGTTGACTCTCTTTTCATGATTTTCTTGCATCATCCTCATTTCTCTCCCCAATTTTTCCTCTACTTCTCTTACTTGATTTTCAAAATCCTTCTTGAGCTCTATGGCCTGTAACCAGTTCATATTTTTATTGGAAGCTTTTGGTGCAGGAGTTCTGACTTTGTTGTCTTCCTCCTGTTCCATGCTTTGATCCTTTTTGTTCCCAAAATAGGAATCTGAGGTTTGACTGCTGTGCTTGCTTTGCTTCCTTTGCTTGCTCATGCTACCACTGAATTACTTGACTTTTGAGCTTTTTGCCACAGTAGAACTCTGCTTCCAGAGAGTAGAGCTTTGTCCCACATGTCTGGGGTTTTCTCAGCTGCTGGACCTATTAGTTGGGTACCCTCTCTGAAGCCTCCACAGGCTCTGGTACCTGGTCACACAACCCAGGACCTCCATCCAAGGCAGTGATCCAGATCCAAGCAGGTTAAAGCAAGAGCAATTATCCCTCAGAATGGTTGCTTGGTCCTCCTATGATCTGCAGGCCAGGAGCTCTGAAGTAACCATGCAGAGGTGGCTCCAGGGCCACCACACCTCTGCTCCCTCTCACCCCAGGGGGCAGTGGCCTGACCATGCCATCCTCCCCAGTTCCAACAGGGTTCTATGCTGACCTTTTACTTTGTCTTTGGCATTTTTGGTGTGATAATTCTGGAACTTGCCACTGCTTCTGATGATCCACTCTCTGGAAGTCAGCTCTAGCCACTGCTGTTTGGGGCCACCCTGGGGCTAAAACCACAGGTTCCTGCTGAGGGGCTGGGCTCTGCTCCTAGCACATTGTGATATACTCTTCCTGCTGACCTGCCAGGCTGCCTTCAGTGGGAGATTTGTTTCTCTCTGTCACTTTGTGGGTTCTGTAGCTCTAAAGTTTGTTTAGAGTCATATTTTATAGGTATTTGAGGTGGTTATGGGGGTAGCTCACAGAGTTTCCTGCTTCTATGTCTCATCTTGGCTCCACCCACAAAACTCATATACATTTTAAGAGCTATGCCAAGAGAGCTGGTAAGCTCTGGCCCACCAAGTTGGGGAAGCTTCAAGGACAGTACTGGATTTCTATGCCTTTCACAAAGGGATAAGTATGGCTATTTAGTGTCTCATCATGAGGAAACTGATATTAGGTGATGAACTTTTTATAAAGATCACATATTACAGGTGAGAGGGACTGAAATCTGGAGCAGTAGAGGGAGTACCTATACTGATAAAAGCATATAGCTTTGAAATATTGAACTCTCTCTCTCTCCCCACATACACATACACGTATATATGTATATACACAGTCTCCTCAAATGCTTAAACATAGCCTCCCCATTCCCTACCCTGAGTCTTCTTTTCTCTAGGTTAATAGTGTCCAACTACTTTAACTAATCATCATATGAAATAGACCAAGCAGTTAACAGATATTTTAAGTACCTACTTTGTGCTAGGCACTCTGGTAGGCATGGAGGATACTAGGACCGACTGTAAAACAATCTTTATTCTCAAAGAGTTTACATTCTAATGGAAGAGGCAACCAGTCAAAGTCAGTGAAGCAATAAACATTTATTACGGACCCCCTATGTGCCAGACATCATGTTAAGTACTGAAGACAAAAGACAAGGAGTCCTCAAGGAGCCCACAGTATAATGGGGGAGACATACATACAAAGAAATTGAAAATGGGAGGGGGGGTGGAAGTGGGAAAGGGCACCTGGCCATGGGGTATCTTGAAGTCCTGTAACTGGGAGATAATGAGGTAACTGCCCGGGCCTCTTCCTTAAATGAAGGAATATACAAATATCTAAAAGTAGTTAAATAAAAGATACTTTGGGGGGCAGGACACTAACAGTGTGTTGGGGGGAAAGGAGAGATCAGAAAAAGCTTCAGGTAGAAAACAGTGCTTGAGCTACATCTTGAAGGAAAAGGACTCTATGAGGTGGAGTCATTACAATGATATAGGATGGCCAACACATGGTCACAGAGACTATAGCTGAGGTATCACATGTAAGGAACAGAGAGAAGGCTAGTTTGGTTGGACCATAGAGAACAAAAGGGGAAGCAATATCCAGTAAGGATGGAAAGAGAGATTGGAACCAGTTGGTGATGGGTTTTAAAAGTTAAAAAGAGGATTTTCTATTTAATCATAGATACAATAGGAAGTCACTGGAATTAATCATATGACATGGTCAGACCTGTGTTTAAGGAAATTTGCTTTGGTAGTACTATGAAAGATAGGCTAAGAACACAAGTGACTTGAGGCATAGAGACCAATTAGGAGATGTTATAATAATCTAGGAGAGAGGTGAGGAGGTGGTAGCTATGTGAGCAGAGAGAAGAATCTGAATTTGAATGATGTTGAGGAGGGCACCAGAAATGGATCTAATCCACTGCCAGATCTTACTGTTTCTATCACCTTAGGGCCTTATCAGTCCTGATTAAATTGCAACTGGAATATTGAATTAACTTCTGGATGTATTCCTGTTTATCAATGTCTTAAATCCTGGCACCAGAAATGAATACAGTGTTCTAGATGTAGTCTGATCAGGATAGAGTAGAGAGGAACTAGCACCTCCTTATTCCTGGGAGCTATACCCCTCAATGCAAGCCAAGATCACAGCTTTCTTTTGGCTGCCACATCATCCTACTAAATCATGGTGAATTTTCAGTCACCTAAAGGACTCAGAGATTTTCCAGACAGAAGCTACTATTGAACTTGTCTTTGTAGACCTCTGAATATGCACAAAGAATCTCCATTAAGAGAAACTAGAGTGTGAGGAAGGCTTCTCTGCTCTAATCTTCCCTCATACTGGCCTCTCAGAAGCTTCATGTATTCTTCTAAGCTCCTTTGGCATTCTAGTTATGGCTGTACAGGAAAACAAACCAAGAAGGAAGTTACTCCTTTTATTAAATGCAATCTCATTAGGCCTGGCATCAGGATTCAGTGAACCTTGGAAAATTTTTGGCAAGACGCTGAAATTCCTTGATGGTATATGACTTTTGTTACCTCTGAATTGATTGGTATTATGAATCAGAATATACATGCATAAAAATTATATTTAATATAGGGATTTAATTCTAGTTTTTAATATTCTGGTCATAGGTATACACAGAATGTGGTCTGTGTATGCAACAATCATTTCAACCCATCTGCTTCATACTCAATGCTGGCCTATGATCTTGACTAGGACAAGGAAGTAGGCAGGAGAGCCCAAGGGCTATGTTTGTTCCAGGTTCTTTTGGAGTAAAGTTTTCAGGTTTGCCTTCTCTGAGAACATTCTTTAGCCTTTTCCAAGGGATGGGCAAAGTTCAGAGACTGGTAGTCAAGGGAAACCACCATCAACATTTTGCTAAGAACTTTATTTCAGAGCTTTTTAGCCCAGTGAGTCAGGCTAGTGGGAGAAGTTAAGACCACATTTTCAAAAAATGAAACTTCCTGTCCTCCCATCTTCCTTATTCCATATCTGCTTCAAAGGATTTTTCCCCCATAAGTATATCATGTAAGGAGAATGTTTCTTGTACAAGTTCAGATACCTAACTTCCTCTGTTAAAGGAAGGAGTTGAACTGGATGACCTCTTAAGCTACCTTTCAACTCTAAATTCTACAGTCTATGAATCTATGCTCTCATAGTAGCCAGGAGTCCTTTACGTTCCAAGAAGACTGTAAACTCTATCACCCCAGCAGAAATATCATTTGACCCATACAGTCAAACCTAGAGCTATAAATTCATGGGATCATAAAATTAGTGTTTGAAGGACACTTATAGACCATCTAGTCTGACCTCATTTTTTTTATAGCAAAACCAAGATTCAGAGAGGTTGGACTTAAATTCTGGTCTTAACTCTAGGTTCAGACTCTCTCATACCTGCCTTTCACTTGGGGCTGGAGCAAAAGATTCCAGACCTCAGGATATAAGGCCTAGTTAGTGAGATTGGAGACACCAGGAGTCTGTTGCTTGTAGAAGATTCTGGGTTGGGCCAGGCCAGCAGAAAAATTAGGAGAAAGTGGGTGTGGCCTACTAGGGGGAGGAGGAAATGTGTCATTGGGTAGCTTCTCATTTCAGTTAATTATTTTTATTACAAAGGTGCTAACCTCAAATGTTTTTATTTGTTGGAGTATAAGTATGGCCAGAATCCTCTAAATTTTGGTGCTCTAGAACAAAACTTCTATTTCTCTTCCCACATTACAACTCTAATATTTAGCCTGAAAAAGAAAAATTTAGAGGAAACACAAGAGCTGTCTTTGAAGATTTCAAGGATGGTTACATGGAAGAATGGTTTCATTTGACATCAGAGGAAATGCTAGAAACTACGGGTAGAAGTGATAGAGATTTTGATTTAAGTTTGATATATGGGAGTCAATCCCTAGTAATTACAGAAGTCTCAGAGTGGAATGGACTCTTTCAGGAAAGACCAAGTTCCCAATACCTGGGAATCCTCAAGCAGAGATTGATTAATCATTTCTTAGAGATTCTGTCAAAGGAATTCTTGCCCAGGTCTGGGTTGATGATCATTGAAAATCTTCCCAACTCAAGGATTTTGTGATCCTTCTCTCCTCCCTCCACATATTCATTTCCCTACCAAAATTGCTCACAGATTCCTCACTCATAGGAAAGTGTAAAAGAATGGTTATTATACAGCATTACCTTTTCCATGTGTGGAATCAGGACTACACACTTATATGTTTCTGTTGTGCATTTAGAAAACTTATATTATTGCAAAGGTCTAGGGTTAGAGGAGGCATTGTTAATGTGAGGAAACCAAAGGAAACCTTGCTTCCTCCTGGCAGAACAATGGAGGACTTGTTCTTGCTTACTTGTGTAGTTTGGTTAATTCATTACCCTTTTCAAACTCTGCCTCTCTGAATACTTTGTGGACTCCCATTGAACTTGCTAAGCTTCAGTAGTCCTCCTTAGAATATATCAATTGCATAAACAATTCTATCAGGAAAGGGACTAGACCTAGACCTATTATTTCTTAGGGATAGAGAATTCCCAGATGAGAAAACTCCATCTATTAATGCCAGTTAGTAACTTCTCTGCAGTTTATGATCTTAGAGAGTTGTCCAGAACCCTGAGAAGTTAAATGAGTTATCCAGGCTCACACATCCAGCAAATGTCAGAAGCAAGTCTTGAATCCATATCCACCTGGTTCCCAGGACAACTACCTATTATCCTAAGACATATTAATATATCTTCCTCTACTCTGTCTGCCTCCCAGCTCCCAGTTCTTCACTTCCCATCATTTGATTATGTGGCACCCATCCTTTAATTTTATTTCCCCAAGTTTAATAAAAAATTTTGCTCTACTCCACATATAGGAAAGTCTTGCTGGAGTCTGAGGCAAGCTTTTTTTTTCATTTGACCAATCAATAATCATCAATGAAAGAAATATTCCTTGACATGTAATAGATTGCCTCTATGTCAATAAAATTGCCTCTATGCCAAGCTGTAGCAGAGCTGATAGTTATTTCTTTAACATATAGTTGAGTTATTTTCAAACTAGGATTTTCTTTTAATCTAAAATGATAGGAAATGAAGCTAATCCTTAAATTTTAACAAATGATGAGGTGTTTTGGGCTACAGTCAATAGGTGGAGAAAGACTTTGAGGATGTCCCATTTTACCTCATACTGCCCAAATCACATCACAGATACATAATTGCTTACTCTTCCTATGTGTAAGATCAGTTTTGGCAGGTGTGGCCCTTAAGAGGGGAAGGAACTTGCTTCTTACTTTGTAATTATAGGAAACCTTGATTCTGTAACCATGGCTTCTGGGAATGTTAGCATAGTCAATGCCAGTGGTAATGGAAATGGGCTAGGAGATGAGGAGGGAGGGTTGAGGTCTCTGTATTCCTAGTTCACATCTGTGCACACATACAATTGAACTCATCTAAATAATATCTCATAAATCCTGCTTCAGGCCATTTGTATTTCAGGGGCTCTTCAAATCATTAAGACCATTTCAGCATTTTGAAAATTAGCTTGGTAACATGAAAGAGTCAAAACTCACATGCTAGGATCGCCAAGAACACTCGTTTGTTTCAACTCAAGCGAAATTGCCTTAATTCACCAGTCAGCAGGCTATGTCGATTCCTATTAGCCACAACCAATGTTTCTCTCTTCCACCAGTGAGAAAGGTGTTCAAAGCCTTTGTTCGAGCTGGCTGAAGTCAGACAAAGGCCAGACAGCTTCAGCTAGCAGATTTACAGGAAGATTATACCCTCAAAGGCAAATCCAGGCTAAAAAAAACACATTGGGATAGCATCTACAGTTATATTAATACAATATTTCCTCCCTGCTGATTTTTAAGTATGTTATTTTAAGAAAAAAATGCAGACATATTAACTACTTTCTAATGCAAAAAAGTAAAGAAAAAGGTTACTTGGTTACTTCTTTGGTCAAAGGCTGCAGCAGTCGTACTGAGATTTAATCTTAAGACATATCCGTCACTAAGACTGCAGCTGAAGGTGATTACAGTCATCTGCTGAGGCATATGTAATGTTTAAAATTATTCACAGGTTGTCAATGATCTTTATGTAAATGACAGCTTATGGTTGGTTAATAATAAAGTATTCATGTTTCATGCTTTTATAGCTTATCACATTGGAATAAAAAAACTCACCAATATGCTATTAAATCTGGACCTGTTAAATCGTCTATAAGTAATCATAACTTGATATCTAATTGTGTTCCATTTCTTATTAAAATCAATTTTTCTTGTAGTTAGAATGAGTTAAAGAAAAAATGCAATAGTAAACTGATTTTTCTTGGTGTTTATAAAATATGATATTCTACCAATGAAAAGTGGCTTTAACAATTTGCTCTTCATTCTTTTGGTCTAATAATCCATCAGTCGGTCAGTTAATCCATATATAAGATGTTTTTGGATGTAAATAAGAAGGTTAATCTCTTTCTTTGGCCCAAAGGGGCCTATAATATAGATGTAGAGATAAGACATGCTCTCATAAAAATATTTATTTAAAAATCTCTTTTTTGTAAGCTTTTTTTTTTTACTGATACTTTAAAAAATATTTCTATTACATGCCCTGTCCCTGACAGAACTCTTTCTTGTAACAAGAACAGTTGAACAAAACAAATCAACACATTGGGTTAAGTCTTACAATGTATGCCTCATTTTGCAACTGCAGTCTATCACCTCTCTGGTAAGAGTTAGAAAGCTTGCTTTGTCACCAGGCCTATGAGGTCATAATTGGTTCTTTCATTGATCAAAGCTCTGAACTCTTTCAGGGTCATTTTTCTTTGTATTACTGTGGCCATTGTGTAAATTTTAACTGTCATTTATTAAGGAGTACTTGCTTATAAGACACTGTGCTAGGAATAAGTGACAAAAACATAGGTATGTCAGATCTTGTTTCAAGGAACTTATGGTTCAGTAGAGGAAAGAAAGACAGGTATGCTTGTAATAATGATATTAAGGAGAATACGGTATGGGAAAAGAAGAGGCATGGGTAAAATGTTGTGGGAAATTTGAGCAGAAAGAGTAATAAAGATCACTAACAAATAAGGTGCTGGATGGTAAATGTCAATTGGGTGACACAACTTTTATTATTTATTATATCCAGAAGAGGAAGGCATTACTGGGGTTAATAAGGATGCCTAGAGGTGGTAGGCATTTTGATGGGTCTTAAAGGAGAAGAAAGAATTATGTGAAGAGGTTTTTTTTTCCCTTGAAAATTTCATAAAGGAAAAGCAAAACATATGTAGCCTTCTGAATGTCTTTGTACCAAAGCCCTTTCTACTTCAAAATTCCTTGTTTTTATTCTTATAGCTTTCATAAAATCATAGCATTATAGCTCAAGGGATCACAGGTTTAAAAATGGAAGGGACATTAGAGGCCATGTAGCCCATACCTTTTGTCAGAACTTTCCCCTATGACCTATTTGTCTTGGGTAACCCTAAATGGCATAGCTCTTAGTTTACTGAGGTCCACAAGCCCATCTGCCATGACAAGGCAGTGATCCAAGGGGAAGACATCACTCTGATGGCAGAAAGTGAAGAGGAATTAAAAAGCCTCTTGATTAGGGTGAAAGAAGAAAGTCTAAAAAGCTGGCTTGAAGCTTAACAAAAAAAAAATCTTGGCAATTGATCCCATCACTTCCAGGCAAATAGAGGAGGAGAAATGGAAACAGTATAGGAATTTATATTCTTGGGCTGAAAGATCACTTCAGAGAACAATTTTAACCATGAAATTAAAAGACACTCCTTGAAAGGAAACTATGACAAATCTGGGCAGCATACTAAAAAGCAGAGACATCAGCTTTCTGACAAAGGTCTTTACAGTCCAAAGATATGTTTTTTTCCCAGTAATAATGTGTGACTGTGAGAATTAGACTATAAGGAAAGCTGAGAGCTTCAGAAATGATGATTTCAAATTATGGTACTGGATTTTAGAGTCCCCTGGATAGCAAGGATATCAAATCAGGCAATGCTTAAATAAATTAATTCAGGCTATTCACTTGAAGAACTAACACTGTAGCTGAAACTTAACCACTTTGGTCACATGATGAGAAGATGAGATTCATTGGAAAAGACCCTGATGTTGGGAAAGATTAAAGGCAAAAGGAAAAAGCAATGGCAGAAGATGAGAGGGATGGTATCATGGAAAACAATGAACATGAACTTGGACAGACTTCAAGAGATAGTGAAAGATAAAACAGGTTGGCATGCTGTGGTCTGGGGGGGTCAAGAAGAATCAGACACAACTGATTCAACAACAACAGAAATGACACCAATAGCCCATATCTCATTAGATGAGTAAATTGAGCTAGAAAAAGTAAGTTGCCCATGATAATAAGTGGTGAAGTTAGGATTCAAACTTAGATTCTCTAATAGGATCATAGATTTAGAACTAAAATTGACCTTAGATGATTGTACCTAACCCACTCATTTTCCAGATTGGGAAACTGAGACTCAGAAAAGTTAAGTGACTTACCTAAATCCACAGCACTAGTAAGTGTCTATAACAGGATGTGAACTCATGTTGCCCTGATATCATTCAGCTCCCTATCCATTGTGACATTTAGTGTTCCTCTTACCACAACATTCTCGGATGATCTTTATTATATCATTTTGCCTATTTTTTTCATATATACTGTTATAGCTCTTTAACTTGAAAAAATGACCTTCCTTTATAACCTATTGATCCCCTACTCACCAACCAAACTAAAGTGCTGGCCTTGTAAATATGGGTTCAAAGTTAACCTCTGACATTTAGAAGTTGTGGAACTATGGATAAATCACCTAACCTCTGTGAATCTCTAATAATTCTCTAAGACCCCAAGGTATAGATAGGCTGTAATCTGCATCAATGGAGAGAATTCTCACACTAGTGAAATCACTGGTCCAAAACTAAATGTCTTCCTTCTCATCAGAGAATGAAGAACTTCAAAGACCTTCATACTTCAATGGGTCTATAATCTCATTGATATGGGTATGTAATAGTAATGGAATTTGAAGATCCCTTTCTATTGGCAAGCTAACTGGTATTTAGCACTTAGTTCCAAGCTCACAATTGTGTCAAGTATTAAGACTCAGAACTTGTGAATCCCACAGTGGGATGGACTTCCTGATGAAACAGGAAGGGGCTGGAATAGGGAGGAGCTAATACCCTATATAAGGAAAAGCACAAGCTGAAGAGTCAGAACTTCTTGGAGCAAGCCACGTGGAGGCTGAATAAGAGAGGCCCAGGCTGATTTTGATTTTGAAAATGGAGCTTATGGTGGAGGAGCTTCTTCTGAGAGCCAGCCAAAACTTCTGCTGAGAGCTTCCAAGAACCAGCTGCTTCTGCCAAAGACTTCCAAGGGCCCACTGAGCTGCTGAAGACTTCTGAGGGCCAGTTGGAGCTGCCAGAGGAAACATGACTGTGGTGTCAGTACTTTGTCTGTTTTGAGTCTATGTTAATTTCCGAAAGTGAATTGATGAGGATGCCAGGAATGCTATGAATGTTATTGTGGCTTTATTAGGCCTTGTCTTCCCAGGAACAGAAACTGTGAATGACTTGAGGTAGATTTGACACTGTGAGCTTCAATATGGGACAGGAACTGCACAGAGAGCTGGACAAGGAACTGGGAGCTGTCTGCCTTTGAACTCAAGTGGCAGTTGGTTAGATTTCAGCAGTTCGGCAGGAGCTGCAACCATGGAAGAGAAACCATGGAAACTGAGAGCCTAACTTGAATCAAGATGAAAAGACCTCTCCTTGGGTATTTAATGCTGAATGATGAGATTGTAACTTATTTGTGACCTAGGGGTGAATGGTCTTTGTACTTTCCACTGCCCCTTAAGATGGTACTTAGTAGTGACTGATGATGTTGTAACTTAATTGCACCCCATGAGTGGAGGACTTTGTGTCAATTAAGGAGGCTTGCTTCTTTAAGAGTGATTGAATTAAGGATTTACTAAATGAAAGACTGTAATAGTAATGGCATTTAAAGATTCCCCTGTATTGGCTTGGTTTTTGGTTTGATTGTGTTAAAACCCAGAGCTTGTTAATCCCACTTGTGGGATGGACTTGTTGATGTGAAAAGAGAGTGCTGAACTGGGAGGAGCTGGTGACATAGATTTGGAGAGACACAAGAGAGAGGCACAAGAACTTTTTGGAAGCAGCACCTTTGGAGGCAGAGAGAGACTGAGAGGATTGCTGAGGGCCACTTTGAATTGCCCAGGACTTTGAGAGCTACCACCCAGAGCTGCCTAGGACTGAGGAGACATGGCTGTTTTGCTGGTACTTTGTCTGTCTGTTTTGATGTTGTTTTGCCAGATTTGTCCACTGGTGAAAGACAGTCCTGTTGTTGCAGAAGTCCTGGAACCTGGCTATTGGTTAAGAGCTCCTGAGACTGTTCTGCAGACAGAGAGTGACTACTGTCCACTGGTGAAGGACAGTGCTGTTGTTGCAGAATTCTTGGAACCTTGCTGTTGGTTCTGAAGCCCTGAAGAAGGATTTTCTTGTTGTATGTTTACAGAAATCCTGGAAGAGGGTTTTGCTAATGTTTTCAGGGGTCCTAGGACTGTTCTGCAGACAGAGAATGAATTGATGAAGAGACTGGCAATGTATCTTGTGGCCTTGCTAAGTTTTGTCTCCCCAGGAACAAAGATAGCTGAGAACTTGCCTGTGTCAAGATGAAGAAAAGACCTCCATTTGGGTATTAAGTGCTGTGCTTAAACTTGTTGTAACTCTGGGGTAGATTCAATTGTGATCCAGGGGTGGGGAACTTTTGACCTTTTTGTGTTCTATGATTGAACAAATGAATGTACTTTACTTATAATTGGAAACTAATCTCCATTTGAGAAGAGGGGCTTTGTGATGGACAAAATGAAGGTACAGCCTAGGGGTGGAGTAGTATTTAGAACGGGGACTTTGTAATTGATTGAATGAATGGAAGGTCCTGGGGTGGGGTAGTACTTGGAGATTATTGAATCACACTTAGTAAATGCTGTATTTTGAATGATGTCATATTTTGATCTTCTCTGTTCTTAATTTGTCACTGAATAAAATGGAGAGCACCTATGCTGGTATTTTGAACCTTGGGAAATTACCTTTGCTTGGCATTACATTACATTATGGCATAGTCGGCAAGGAGCACAAAGCATAGTGCCTCTATTTGTTCCAGGATCCATGGCCATTTAGATTGAGATTGTAAGGTCAAGGATCCTGGAGGGGTGAATGTTATATTTTTAATTGTGAATTGTGAAATGCATGTTATATTTTGCTTAAAACTATGTGACCACTTTGGTGAAAACTCTGTGGCCACTTTAGTGATAAGTTGTAAAGTTATAACATTCTGAATGTTGTACTTTGTTTACTATGAATGTTTTCTCTTAGTTTGTTACTGAATAAATAGAGAGTTCACTATACTGTGTAATCATAACCTTGAAAAGCTGTTCACAGCAGCAGTCCTCTGGAAAGCTGCTCGTGCTTGGCTTTAAAGGGTACTCTTTAAAAGAGTGCAGATCATAACCTATTCATTCTTTCCCAACCTGTGTGATTCTTGTTCATGCCCTTGAGCAATCTGTGGAGAACCAATTCACAATGTTGAAACCCTTCTTACCCTTCTTCTAGTTTACTTTTTCTCCTTCCCTTGATCTTATAGCACTCATGCTTTTCTAGTTATTATTCTTCATTCTCACTACTTAGAGGGCCCAACTCTTCTAATCATACATTTCTTGAATGACATCTTTTACAAAAACTCTTGAATTTATAATTTGTAAATATTTCAGACTTTATGAATTTACCACTCAATTCCTCATTGGATCTTGGTTTATTTGTAATGTTAATTCTTCAGAAGCTATGATCCTTCATGTTTTGCCATCATATATCACCATTGGGAAAATGTAGAGTTGTAGTTGTTTGTTTTCTAATTGGGCAGGGAGGCAGCTTTTGGTTGCTAAAATAACTGTTCTCAAAAGCAAACTAGTCCATTTTTCCTCCTATTCAACAGACCCACTTTATTCATTCAATCATTCAATCAGTCAATCAAAAAGCACTATTAATTTGTGCTGTGCACTCTGTGAGGTGCTGGGATTATAGATATGATGAATGAAACAATCCCTGCCTTGGAAGACCTTCCATTCTAATGGAGTACACAAAGAGTACAGATATAAACATATGTAAAATAAATATAAAGAAAATAAATACAAATAAATTCAAAAGTAATCAAATGCAAGGTAGTTTGAGGAAAAGGGTACTAACAAGTGAAAAAAATAAAGAAAGACTATATTGAAGATGGTGTTTGATGGTAAAGAAGAGAGGTACTCTATGAAGTGGGCAGAAGGAGGCAGCACATGCCAGAGATGTGAGACGGAGAGTGAGGGGCGAAGAAACAGGAAACAGAGTGTTATGTATGAGGAAATGAGAAAAGGAAAATTTGTCTAGATCACAGAATTCTTCTGGAAGACAGCTAATTCACAATGAGGCCAGAAAGGTGGGTTGAAACTAAGTTGTGAAAGACTTCAAAAGCTAAACAGAGGAATTTTTATGTTATCCCAGAGGTACTAGGGAGTCATTGAAGTTGACTGAATTAAGGAATACCATGGCTAGATTTACACTTAAGGAAAATTACTTTGTCAGCAGTGTGGAGGATGAACTAGAAGAAGGAAGAAAGATTAGTGACCCAGTAGGTCAATTAAGGGGTCATTTCAACATTCATGGTCAGTTTGAAGTATTTTTCCAACAGTTATGTATCGATGGATCAACTCAATTAGTCTGTCTAACTGCATTCCATTTTCTGGAAAATAAGTATTCTTCATTTGTTATTTTTTATATAGGATTGTTATGATGATTAAATGAGTTAAAATGGAAAGCATTTTCTAAACCTTAGAGTGAAATCATCATCATCATCATCATCATCATCATCACCATCATGTTTTTGCTGAGTGGATTATTAGGCTCAATCAGTCAACAAGCATTTATTAAACACCCACCATACCAGGCACTCTGTTAAGCATTAGGGATATGAAGAAAGGCGAAAACAAACAAACAAACAAACAAAAACATGGCCCCTGCCTTCAAGGAGCCCGCATTCTCATTCAGGAGACAAACACACAAACAAACATGTACACATGAAGTATATAGAGGGTAATTATGAGACAATCCCAGAAAGCAGACTTTAGCAGTGGGGGGAGGGAGGTGAAGAAGGAAAAAGACTGGCCAATGCCTCTTGCAGAAGGTGGCATCTGAGCTGAATCTTGAAGGAAGCCAGAAAATTGAAGTTAGGAGGGATAGCTTTCCAGGCATGGAGCCAACCAGTGGAAAGGCGCGTAGTCAGGAAATTAAGCGATATGTACAAGGAATAGCTAGAAAGACAGTGTCACCGTAAGAAGACTAAAAAGGTAGGAAATCGCTAGGGTGTGACAAGCTTTAAAAGTTAAACAGAAAATTATATATCTCATCCTGGAGTAATAGGAAGACATTGGAGGTTAATGAGAAGAGAGGTGATAGGAAGATCACTTTGGCAGCTGAGTTAGCTATAATGGGGAGAGACTTGAAACAAGAAGACTGGCCAGCTGGCCATTGGAATAGGCCAAGCATAAAAGGTGATGAAGACCTGACCCAGGATAGCCGTTGCATGCATAGAGAGAAGAGGCCATATGGAAGACATGCTGTAAAGGTAAAAATGATGAGAGCTGGCAATAGATGAGATATGTAGGGTTAAGAGTGAGTGAGAAGTCAAGGATAACATAGGGGTTGTGAGCTTGGGTAACTCAGGATGGTGGAGCCCTCAATGTTAATGGGAAAGGTAGAAAGATGAGAGTAATAATGTTTTGTTCTAGATGTGATAAGTTGGATATGTCTACAGGATATCCAGTTTGATATGTGTGATAGACTGTATCTATGGTGATGTGAGACTGGAGGTCATGGTTAATCTCTCTTAAGAACTCATAGATCTCATGTTGGAGGTTTTACATTGGCAGTAGTGTCCTGCCTTGATCTACTCAGGGCTTAATAATTTATACTTCCCCTCCACCATGACTAATATGTTTTCTCAGGAAGTTAAGTTGTTCCTTTCTTAATATAAGCAGACCTGTTCCTGCCTGGTAAAAGGATCTGGGTAAATCCATCTTATTTAATTATTAAACCATATGTTACTACATTCTATGACTACATCAACTGAGATGTATATTGTGTGGGAGGGATAGTCATTCTTTCTCTTATACTATTATTATTCTTGTCATATGTACCAGAGATACTTAAAATTTATGTACTAAATCTGTAGGTAACTAGTTGGCACAGTGGATAAAATACTGGTCCTGGAGTGAGGCAGGCCTGAGTTCAAATCCAGCTTCATAAATTTCCTGTCTGTGTGATCCTAGGTCAATTAACTTCTGTCTGCCTCAGTTTCCTCGTCTGAAATATGAGGATACTAATATCACCTAATGCATAAGGTTATTATGAAGACAAAATTAGATAATGTTTATAAAATTCTTTGCAAAACTTATAGTAACATGTACATACATATATTATACATATACATACAATATATGTAAACAGAAGGCATTATTATTATAAATGGGATGTGATCTTGTACATTCTGACATATGTACAGTCTGATCTACTTTGTTCATATCTTCTATTAAACTTAAGCATACTAGAAAATATACCAAGCTAGTTTTTCTCTTCCCAACCCTCCCCAAACCCATCTCACATTACAATTTGTACTTCAATACTCAAAGTGTTTATTATTCAAAGCACATAAAATTCTTAGAGCACCATCATTATAAGGTAGGTCAAGTCCCATTTCCCAAGTTATTTATCATTTCAGACCTGCCCCCATACAAGATTTTTTTTTTACATAAACTATTTATATCATTAGTTCTTATTAATTAATATTGGTGATTCTATATTAATGTTAAATTTTTATCAGCATCATATTCATCTTTTCCTGTAATGTCATATATTCCAGCTTAATAAATATGCCCCAACCCCTTGTGATATTTTTAAAAAGACAGCCATGAATAATCTGATTAGCAGCAGCATATGAGATCCTTGTTAAAAAATTAACTAGACAGTGAAAAGAGTAATGAGTCTATATAAGAAAGCATAATTGTAGCAGTGCACTTATAGTGCACCTGAGCTGTAGCATGATTAACACAAAGGGGTACAATGTAGCTAAATTAATATTAATCAAAGGATTAATTTTGAGTTACATTAGCTTCTCAGGAAGGAAGTCTTTTTCTTTTTTTTTTCTTTTTAGGAGGAGCTACTATGATCTGGCTAACCAGGTAGCAGGTAGAGATGGAAGGAAAATGATGGACAATTAACACAGGACCTTTTACTAGGACAGACTACCCAGGTACTGGCCAAGACATAAGCTCTATTTGCCAACAGTTCTTCATAGATATTTACACAAAAATGAAAATCAAATAGATACTTCCAGAATTAGTAGTAATATGAAAATTCCAAAGACACATGAAACATTTTTCAGAAATGCCAGTAGATCTTGAAAAGGTTAAACTAATGGTAGAAACTCTATTAATCAAAAGTCACATTTTTTTTAAACACCGGAAGCACATTTTCCCACTAAAAAGTAGAGGGTTTGAATCTTTCTTAGAGGACTTTAGAAAAAATGATTCAAATCTCTTCTTATTTAGATGAAACCTTTGCACAAATAGAAATAGCAACAGACTCATATTGGATCTGCCACTCTGGAAGTGTCATTTAATTATTCAGCAACTTCTTGAAACATTTTACTATCCCTGAAGCAAATCTACCATGGGAGTGTTAACATCACACTGAAGAGATTTACACATTTGTGTCAAAATCCTAGAAATTACAGTAGCTCTTAAAAAAATTACCATAAGATGCAACATGGTATATTGAATAGAAGTCCAGATTAGAAGTCAGGAGGACTAGAGGTTCAGTCTGACATACACTGACTGTGTGATCCTGGGCAAGTCATTTGACTTCAGGATTTCTCAGTGAACTAAGATACTACATTGTGGAACAGATGTTAATTTGCACTGGCAGAAGAAATTTCCTTTCCAGGAATTGCTTATAGAGATTAAATCACAGATTGTGTGTATACTCATATGCATATATGTATAAACATGTGTATACTTACATATAGGTATATACTCCTGGGTATACTCACATGAATGTATTATGCACATATCTGTACAATGTATATGCATATATGTGCATGCATAGATTATTTGAGTACACACACATAGATCTGTGATTTAGTCTGTATAGGTAACTCCTGGTAAGAAAATTTTCTCTAACACACACACACACATGCACACTGTTTATAGAAATATATAGTTATTTTGTAAATTACAGCTTTTGTTTCAAATATAGCCAGCAGTAACAAAACCTGAAGTTGCAACAATAAAAAATCCTTTAGATTTAATAAAATAATATTCAATACAAATTCAAAATGAGAAAATATTTACTAAAGTTAAAGTATAATAAATTTATATAATAATATCTAGCATTTATATAGCTATGATTTACAAAGCACTTCAGAAATACTTTAATTTTCCTAATAATCCAGGGAAGATCCTCATTTTAAAGATGAAGAAACTGAGACAGATAGTGGTTAAAGAATTTGCCCAAGGTCATACAGCTAATAAATGTCTGAAACCAACCTTGAACTCAGGTCTTCCTGACTCCAGGTCCAGTGTTTTATCCACTAGATCACCTAGCTGCTTTCAGATATTTATAAAACATATGAATGCCTTGTGTATTCTACTTTTAACATTGTATTTCTATAAAAAGGTAAAACTATGTCCAATAAAAATTTTTGACTGATCATACTTCACAAATATTGGAAATGAACCAGACCAATGCCTCCAAACCTAATTTGACAGATGAGAAAATGGAGACCCAAAGAATCTGCCTATATGTAGGACCAGCCCTTGCCCTGCTGCCAACTATTTTCTAATAGCTTTCAACCTTTTAAACTACTTTCTTTTAAATCTTTTCTTCTACTTTCCTCATATATCCTGAACCTTTCCATTGATCTTGCCAAATGTATTATCTAATAATAAAGACTTATGATGCAGATGAAGAAATGATTATTTGTTCATTTCACACAATTTGTATATTCTTGGTGAAATCATTTAAATTCCCTGCACCTCCATTTTCTCATATGTAAAAGGGGGGGGGGAGAATTTAAATAGATTATCTCTATGGTTCCTTCAGATTCTAAATCATATGATCCAACCATCCCACTAGAAAGACCAGGTACATCAATTGACAAGGAATATATTTGATAATAAATATTTTCTTTCTGTGCAAATGAACTCTAAATATAAATAGTTACATCAGATACTCTCATTTTACTTTGGAATAAAATTTTTCATCCTACTACCTCTATTTTCTTTGTCTTACGGACAAAAAAAATACACTACCTTAAGTGATGGATCTTGGTCCTTCAAGATATTCTGAAATTCCGGTCTTTCTTTAAGGGATGCTTGGGATCAGCATCAATTAAGGGTAATTACCATTTGCAGACATCCTCTAATAGTCACTTAATAGTAATGGGATAATGGATTTGAGCTACAACTGCAGTTTCATAGGGCTGAGTGTATATGTGTGCATGTGTATGTGCGTGGGGTGTGTGTGTGTATGCTTTTTGTTATATGCTTTGCTGATATTGAATTAAAAAATAAAGTATGTAAGCAGTGAATGATTTTTTGTGAAAGCATAAAAACCTTTTTTCAGTTATTTTAAACTTGAGCTCACAGTTTTCTCAACATTTCTGAGTCTTCTAGCTGATCTTGTAAGAATACCTCTCACATGTTCAGAGGTGTTTTTTAACAGGACTATTCAGTTGACAAATACTGTTAACAACCATGTGGTGTGGACCAACATTTGTTTTGTTTTGTCTCCAAGGTAAAACAAAAATTTCAATACTTCATGGATCTGTGGTATTGTTAGTGTGGGAGTCCTTTCTTCCAAATAGATGACAACTCCTTTGGGCTTTTGTCAATAATTTTAAAGAGTTGCTCTGGACCTGGATTCATCACCCTGTAGCCAAGTAAATGATGGGTTTCTCTGGATTTAGCTAGGCTGATCAATTGCTAAGATAATAATATCTAATAATAATGGAAGCAGGTAGGTGGTATGGTAGATATAACAATGCTCTTAGAGACAAGAAGATCTGAGTTTGAATCTTACCTCAGACACTTACTAGCTGTGTGACACTCAGCTAAGGTTTCCTTAACTATAAAATGTAATAGTAATTATAGTAATTATAATTATATTATAGTAATAGTTATTATAATAGTAATAGTAATTATAATAATTACAAATAATAACAATAAATAATTATATCTCACATAAATAATTATACCTTATACAGAATACTTGTAAGGATCAAATACAATTAATATGTATAAAGTAATTTTTAAACTTTTAAGCATTGTACAAATGTTAGCTATTATTTGTAGTGGAAATTTGTATTATGTAGCCAATAGTAAATATTTATTAAGCACCTACTATGTTCAAGGCACTGTGCTAAGCACTAGGGATACAAAGAAGAAAAAGAAGAACTGTCTCTGCCTTCAGAGAGCTTACAATATGATGGAAGAGGACAATACAAAAAAGGAACCTGAAAAAATGGGCCATGAACAGAGGTTACCTGATATGGCAGGGGCATGATGTCTTTAGAGTTGGAAACAAGCAAAGCAACTGGTGGGAAAGGAAAGATGGCTGGAAATTCTGAGCCCTCTATAATGGGGGACTTTGTGAAGAATTTTTTACTCTGCTGTCTAATTAGAGGGGAGAGGAAACTGAATGGAGCAGTAACCATGATGATAAGATTTCAGGTGATGAGCTTATCCTGGGGGAAGCAGTATGCTAGTGGAGTTGAGAGTAAGCAGAGCACCTGGTGGGAAATGTAACTTGGTTTGCTAAGCACTTCACATTCACTATCTTATTCAATTTTTGCAATATGGCTGGAGATAGATATTATCAGTATAGTCATTTTAGAGATGAAGAAAGTGAATTTCAGTGACTTAACCAGGGTCATGCAGATAGTAAGCATTAGATCACTGGGCCATCACCAATTGTCTTGACTCTTGTCCTGCCACTGGACTCCAGTGACTTTGGAGGGGAGACTTATGTTCATGACTTTGCACAGCTCTGGCTCACTTAAACCCAATTCACTTGCAAGTCAAGACATTGCCGATATCGATGTCATTGGTCTTCAAGAAAGAAGGACAAACAACAACAAACATTAGGGGTGGGTGCTTTCTGATTCTATTTCCAGAGCTCTTTCTGCTTTGGTATAATTCACACTATCACCTTCATGATATGATGAAGGCAAACAGAAGACTCATGGAGAGAAGCAGTATTATATAATGGAAAGTACTTTGTATTTGAAGTCAGAAGACCTGAGTTTAAATACTGGCTTTCCTACTTCCTATCTGTGTAACACTGAGTAAATTACTTCAAGTCTTTGACAGTCTGTTCTCTCATCTGTAAATGAGATGATTGGATGAGATGAACCTGAATATCCCTTACCGTTTTAAATCTATGATATGAAAGCCATAGTTTACATAATTTCACCAATCTAAGATGGGGAATGATTGTCTAAGAATAAAGAAATGACAACAAACAGAAATCTCTAGAACCAAAACTGTTTCTAATAGATAAGTGATAGAGAGATGTGAAAAAATTCTTCTGAAAAGCAGAACTACAAACTATTAACAAACAGTTGAAGGAATTCTCCAAATCACTAATAATAAAAGAAATGCAAAACAAACTAATTGAGATTTTACCTCATACCAGCAAAATCAGCAAAAATGAGAAAAGTGAGGAAGAGTGGATGTTGGAAGGATTGTGTAAAGGCATGCATTGCTGTCTACTGTACTGCTGGTGGAGCTGTGAATCAGTACCAACATTCTAGAAAACAATTTTAAATTATTCAAATAAACTGGCTAAAATGCTCACACCCTTTAGCCAAGAGATTTCTCTGCTGGGCATATAAACAAAGGAAATCATTGACGGAAAACTTCATATACATCAAAATATTTTGGTAGCACTTTTTTTGTGGTAGAAAAAAAAAGGAAGCAGATTCCCATCAACTGTTAAGTGCCTTAACAAATTGTAGTATATATAATAATGAAATATTACTCTGCTAAAAGAAACAATGCATATGATTAATATAGAGACAAAGAAAAAAGTACATAAACTAATGCAAAGTGGAGTAAGCCAAGTCCTGAAAACAATAAACACAGTGACTATAACAATCTAAATGAAAGATCAGCAGCTACAAAACAACTGCAAAGGATTGTTGCAAAATTACCAAGGACAAGTTTGGTCCCAAAGAAGAGATATGAAGAGACATTTCTTTTTAGTGCTTGAGAAAATGGGGGTGAGGGTAGGGTAACAACTGTGCAATATTGTGTATAATGTCAGATTTTTTTGAAGGTATTTATCAATTTTGCAGATTTTTCTCCCTTTTTTCCCCTCTTTTTCTATTTTACATTCTTTGTTACAAAGTATGGATTTCTGGGAGAAAAAGGGGAATTTATAAATATAGTTGAGGTAAAAACAAAAGATATATGCAAATTAAAAAAAATAATAAACATTATTTTTCAAAAGATCACTGAGTTGATACTTTTTATGTAAGCTAACACAATAACATGATACTGTTAAGAAACCAATTAGCATTTTGGACAATAGATGGAAAGTAAACAGAGAGAGGAACCACCATTTTTCACATTTCTGAAGTTTTAACAGAGGATGGACACTTGATTTGTAGACATTCTCAAGGAAAGGGCAAAAAGTGTCAGAAGTTAAAAATTAGAAGCTCTGAAGCAAAGGAAATAGCCTGAAGATGAAACATTTGAGACAGACTTAAGGCTCTATAAATGAATCTATACTGTAGGGCTTGTGTCAAGTAGCTATTCTTTATCTCTAGAGATAAAACCAGAGAAAGTAGGTTTTAATTGTAGCTAGGGGCTAGAGGTGGCAGAGGGATTTAGAGGAAATCATTAAAATGGCTTACTGACTCTAAAAGTCGAGAAATGCTAGGACATTTTGCCATGTATACAACCTTCTCCTCTTAAGGTAACCAACCATAAAGACAACACAGGAAGTATCACAAAGATGATTAAGTTTGGGTACATAGCAAGTTCATTATGATTCACAATTAGTCACTAGCACAGCTCAGGATAACTGATCAATTAAAAACCAGAATCCTACTTATTTACTTCCCTAATTTGACACCTTCTATATTCAGGTAGCTTCATGGCAACTGAAATCATGAAGGGCCAAAAGTGCACTTAAGATCACGTTAGATCTTGAAGTAGAGATTTAATGGTAAGTATTTAGAAACTTATTCTCCTAGGAGAAAAAAAATACACACAGCCTACTTTTAAATTTAATCTGCATTTTTGACATTTTCTTCATTACGTATGTAAGTCTAGATAATCAATAAAACAATAATTCAAGCTCTGATTTTTAGTGTTTGTCGATTTCCAAGATGTAAATGCTCATATTGAAAATTTAACAATAGGCTACATCCAGTTGGCCCCTGTATACCTTGTCTGCAAGGAGACTTATTATCTTGTCCATTCTTTTCATTTGATTGATGAAGACATTAATCTCAGAGAGGAAAAATTATTTCTTTACAGTTACACAGGTAGTAAATAGCTAGATCGAAATTTGAATTCCAGTCCTCTGTTATATTGATAGCATTTCAAAGTCAGAAAGGAAGATGCAATAACCCATGGGCTCCCAAATTCTTGAACTAATAAGGTCACTTCCAAGGCTGGAAGCTTCCATGTCAGTCTCTGTTCAGTTACCCATGTTCAGGGAAGGAATACCCCACACCACAAAAAAGGTCCATGATCTAGACTCAGACTTGCCTAAGACAACATATGTGTTTTAGCTGCCATGTATGTGAAGCTCCTATGATACCTTGGTGAATAAGAGTATCTGACCTTACCTCATCGCTCACAGGAGTTCCTGGAGAAGAATTTCTCTGTGTTTCATGTTTTGGAGAAAGAAAATTTTTTAAAAAGGAAGTATAGTAACTCTCCTTTATAAACAATATCCTCCTTGTTGCTTCCATAAGAGGTGGAGGAAAAGACCAAGGGATGACCCAGGATATGCTGTAGCATTCCAAAATGCCTGTCCCTTTACTGTTGAACCACACACATCCCTGGAAATTGTTGGGGGAACTATAGGCCCATACCTACTCCTGCTCATTGAGTTGCCCTCCAGTCTAATCCCCACCCAACTAGTGTATAAAAATGAAAGATCTAATCAGAAAATGTATGCAAAAATATTTCCAAATCTAAAAAAATTCCATATATATGTCAACTACATTGATAATTATGATTAAAACTGAACAGTTATAATCTATAACATCATAAAAGGCATAAATAAATTGAGCATAGTCTTATTAAACAAATCTCATACTACTTGAATTTTTTAAATATTGAGGTTTGGGGACTTTTTTTGTCTTTATATTGCAATCATTTCCTACCCTCTCTTGATTCAAGTCTTCAGCATGGCAAAGAAAAACAATTAAGCAAAAATCATCTTATACATAAAATTTATCTGACAATGTATTCAAAATTACGTCCTAGTATTCTTCCACCTCCGTCATGAGGGATAAAACACATTTCATGTCTATTCTTAAGGATATTAACTAGTTCAGAGTTCATTTTATTGTTCATTTTATTTTCCTTTTAGTGATTTTTAAAAATTTACATTGATATAGCCATTGTCCTTTTATTATTTTCCTAGTCCCACTTGGTTTGCTTTTCATCAGTTCATACATGTCTTTTCATGTTTCTTTGAATTCCTTGTATTTGTCATTTCTTGCTCCATGATAATATTACCTTAATAATAATAGCTAGGGGCAGCTAGGTGGCACAGTGAGTAAAGTGCTGGCCCTGAAGTCAGGAGGACCCAAGTTCGGTTCTGGCCTCAGACACTTAATACCCACACAAAAAAACTAGCTGTGTAACCTTGGGCAAGTTACTTAACCCCAATTGCCCTCCAAAAGGCAAACTAATAATAATAGCTAACATTTATATAGCACTTATTCTGTGCCAGGCACATTGCTAAACACTTTGTAATTATTATCTCATTTGATTCTCACACAACCAAGTCATTTCATCTTGTAATCCCTGTTATTGGAGAGGCTAAAGCTGGCAGATCTCATCAATGTGTGAATTCTGAACTAGGGAGAGAGCTGAGTAGATGAGATGGTTGCATTAAGTTCAGCATTTATATGGTTAAGCCTCCAGGAAATGGGTTGTAGGGGGACCAGGCTGCCTAAGGAGCAGCAAACTAGCTAAAAGTCAGGAAATGGAGTAGAGAGAGGTTAAGTGAGTTGCACTGGGTCATATAGCTAATGAGTGAAGCTGGATTTGAGCTTAGGTTTTTCTACCATCAGGCCAGATACTCTAACCACTTAGATGTCATAATACCTAGCTGTCCTATTATATTCACAAACATTGTATTCATAAACCTTGACTTTCCAACCATTTCACAATCTATGGACATCCATTTTATCTCTGCTACACAAAAAAGCTGTGGTAAGAATATATTGGACCTCTATTTTGATTTTTACTTCATTGGCATATATGTCTATTAGTAGGTTTGCTGGGTAAAAAGGAAAAGTTTCATGATTTGTTTTCCCTTGCTTAATTCTAAATTGAAATACAGAACACTTGGCCTATTTCATGGCTCCAACAAAAATTCATCAGTTGACCTGTCTTCCTATAGATATTCACTGAGCACGTTCTCCTCTTTTCCTCTCTCTCCCAATTTGTATAGAGGGAGAAGAAATGGCAGAGCTGTTTTAATTTTAGTTTCTTTTATATTTACTGACTTGAGCTGAGTTCTTATGTGGTCATCTATAGTTTAAAAATCTTCTTTTGCAAACTGTTTTTGTCTTTTGACCTATCTTTTGATCTATCTAGGAATGGGTTGGATGTTTTATATTTAGGTTAATTCTCTGTGTATTTTGGATATGATATCTCACTTTCCTAGGTAATTGTTCTTATCACATGGGTGATTTTATTGTCATATGGAATGTCAAATGAGGAAATTCCCTCTACCAATGCAGCTCAGTATTTATTTTGTGAGTTATAATCTGATAGACTTGCATGAGGGAATGAAATAATTGAGCAGCTCAGAGTAAAGTAATTAGTAATATTTGATGCAAATATTTTCACACTCCAAAATATCTCTTCTAAATTGTCATTTATTGATTTTATTGATGCAGAAGTTTTTTTTGTTTTGTCATAAAATTATATTTTATCTTTTATGATTTCTTTTTTTTAACTCTTTTTTTGCTTTTTTTGGGGAGGGCAATTGGGGTTGTGACTTTCCCAAGGTCACACTTCTAGTTTTTGTTTTAAGTGTCTGAGGCTGGATTTGAACTCAGGTCCTCCTGACTCCAGGGCCGGTGCTCTATTTGTTGTGCCACCTAGCCACCCCTTATGATTTCTTTTAACTCCTGTTCTGTTAAAAATAATTCTCCACTTCACCATAATTATAAAAGGTATCTGGTCTCATTCTCTTCTTTTTTCCGTTTTTTTTTTTTTTTCTGAGGGGGAGCAATAGCACTATGGCTTTTTATATTCTGGTCACATTCATTTTGAGTTTATTATAGTATATTATGGGAAGTAGGAAAGAGAATAAATACCTACTATGTACTAAACAGTGTTTATGCATGTTACAAATATCTCATTGGATCTTTACAACAATCCTGGGAGCTAAGTGCTATTATATTCTCCATTTTACAGTCAAGGAAACTGAGGCAGAAAGAAGTAAAATGCCTTGCCCAGAGTCACCCAGCTAGGAAGTATGTAATGTTAGTTTTGAATTCAGACCTTCCTGACTCAGCCCAGTGTTCTGTGTAGTATGGTGCCATCTGGCTGCTGCTGATGATCTAAAATGAGTATTAACTAATTTCTACCCAACTGCTTTCCAATTTTCCCAGCAGTTCACAGTTCTTGTCAAAGAGAAGTCTTTCACATAGTAACTTATGTTCTCATGCTATTCAAACATGAGATCTATGATATAATACCTATGATCTATGTAGTACCTACTACCTTTGAAATACTTCCACAATACAGCACAAGCAGGTTGGTTCTCTAAAGGGCAGCTACTTCCCCAAGAGACAGCTGTTACTCCAGGTTCATGGTATTCTGTGCATCCAACTTGAGCTCCCACTGCTGTGCTTAGTCAGCTAGTAGACACAAATTATTAACTTAAGGGCATTTTACCGAGATGACATATTAAGAAAAATAACTGTAAAACATTCCCTCCATAAACCCTAAACCTATGTCTTCAACAAATGTATACATCATCAGTGGGCAGAGTGGGCACATACATACATAGGGAATATTAGTAGAATGAGGCATGGTGTCTAACACCTGGAATCTCTGCTACTAGAGAGGCTGAGACTGTCAGATCTTATGAGTGTATGAATTTTTAACAACATAATGGCCTAAGTTGATTAGGTATCTGCACATCAATATGGTAAGCCTCCAGGAAATGGGGGCGGTACTAGTTGCTGAAAGAGGAACAAACTGATCCCAGTCAGGAAATGGAGAAGATCAAATCTCCTGTGCTGAGCAGAGTGGGACTGGGCTCCTAAGCATACCCAGTATTTCCAGCCTGATTGAGATAGACAAGGAGATTACTATTATACTGTTAAATCAGAAGGATTCTGTGGATGCAGTTTTTTCTAGATTTTAGTAAAACTTTTGATCGAGTCTGTCATGCCATCTTTATAGAAAAGACGAGAGAGTTGTGGGTTAAACAATAATACAATTAGATGGATTCAGAAATGTTTGAATGGCTAGACACAAGGAATAGTCATAAATGGTCCTATGTCAATTTGGAAGATGTTTTTCATTGGAATCCCCAGGAATATGTACTTGGTGTTGTGCTATTTAATAGTAGTATCAGTGCTATTGTATGGCATCAAGCATCCCCAGGGTGGCTGCCAACACAGGTTCTTAGATCTGCTTTTCTAAAGGAAAGCAACTCAAAATGGGTTAACAAGCTTACTTTAATCAATTGAACATATATCATTTACCTAGTTCCGGGGGAAAAGGTCAACACCCTGAACTTCAGAGTATACAGACAGAAGTTACAAGAAAACAGAAAAACATATCAAGCAGGCAGGCTTCCAAACTGTCCAACCATTACATCCATACCAAATCACAGTTACCAGAAAGGGAAGCATCAACATCTGGGTTTTCAAAGCCGGGGGGCTCTCAATGGCTGCCCAGAGTCTCATCTGGTCAAATCACACAACACTTCTCAAAGTGAGCCCCAAAGCAAAGCCTCACATCAAGGTTTATATGGCCTTCTCCTGGCTCAGAGAATGTAACAACCTTCTTCACCCACTGCCTAATCACAAATTATCTCCTGAGAAACAAGCCTCCCACCACAGACTCCAGGTGCACTTAAGCCTAGGGGCAGGGAAGATCTTAAAAATTTACATTCGTATAACACTTAGATAAGGTCATACATGTCATTCAGAGCAAATCTGCAAAGGACACAAACCTAATCAATCATTCAATAAACATTTATTAAACACCTAAAATGTGCCAGGCACTATCCTAAGAACTGGGGGAAAGACCTAGGAGGGATGCATTTAGGATCCAAAAAGTTCTTTAGAAACTAGAAAATTAGACTAAATATAATGCCAGCATTTGACAGTCATTAATGTAGTCATACTTGGGTTCAAGAAATCTAATTTGTGGTAGAAACAGGACCTCTGCATGGCTCCGGCTTCCACCACTTCCAATCCATGTAAAAGGGGACTCTGAACAAACGTTGGAGCTACAGAACCCACAAAATGAAACAGAGAAGCTAACCTCCCGGTGAGGACAACCTGGCAGGCTGGCAGGAATCAGCCAGCACAGCACTCTGGGAGCCCAGGCCAGCCCCACACCAAGGTTTTAGCCCCAGGGTGGGCCTGACCAGCTGCCAGCTGGAGGGACTTCAGATCACCAGCAGCTGTGGCAGTGCAGAATTATCAACACATAGATGGTAAGGACAAAGTGAGATGTCAGTGCAGTGTGGACTTTGGGACCCAGTAATTGGGAGTGTGTTGGCCTCTTTCCCCTGGGGCGAGAAGCCACTGAGGGCTGCAACCTAGCCCCACCCTACTGGCAGCTTCAGCTCCTGGCCTGCAGAGTGTAGGGGGATCAAGTGATCAGTCTGAGGGGTAATCACTCTTGCTTTAACCTGCTTGGATCTGGATTGTAGTCTAGTATGGAGGTCCTGGGGTGTGGGACCAGCTTGCCAGAGTGTGTGGAGGCTTCAGAGAGGGCACCCAACTAATACCTCCCACAGCTGAGAAAACCCCAGCATTTGGAACGAAGATCCCCTGTCTGGTGGCAAGAGTCCTACTGTGGCAAAAAGCCCAGAAGTCAAGTAATTGAGTGGCAAAATGAGCAGATAAAGGAAACAAACCAAGCAAAGCAATCTAATATTAGACTCCTATTTGGGGGACAAAAAAGGATCAAAGCATGGAACAGGAGGAAGACAGTAAAGTCAGAACTCCTGCACCAAAAGCTTCAAAGGAAAATATGAGCTGGTTACAGGCCATAGAGAACCTTAAGAAGCAGATAAGAGAAGTGGAAGAAAAATTGGGAAGACAAATGAAAATGATGCAAGAAAATTATGAAATGAGGGTCAACAGCCTGACTGAGGAAAATAACACCTTAAAAAATAGACTAACTCAAATGGCAAAAGAAGCTCAAAAAGGCAATGAGGAGAAGAATGCCTTAAAAAGCCAAATATGCCAGATGGAAAAAAAATCTCAAAAGCTCACTGAGGAGAATCACCCTTTTGGAATTAGATTGGAGCAAATGGAAGCTAATGACTTTGTGAGAAATCAAGATGCTGTAAAACAGATCAAAACAAAAGAAAGAATAGAAGGCAATGTGAAATATCTCATTAGAAAAACCACTGACCTGGAAAATAGATCCAGGAGAGATAATTTTAAAATTATTGGACTACCTGAAAGCCATGATCAAAGAAAACCTAGAAACCATCCTCCAAGAAATTCTCAAGGAAAACTACCCTGATGTTTTAGAACCAGAGGGCAAAATAGAGGTTGAAAGAATCCATCGATCACCTCCTGAAAAAGATCCCCAAAAGAAAAATCCTAGGAGGTTCAGTGGGCTCTCTGGCAGAGTGGTGGCGAGCGCTTGTGAGAGCGGTGGCGGCGGGGGGTCGGCTGTGACATCGACATCGGCATCGGTGGAGGAGTAACTCAAGTTTTGGAGCAATTGGTATAGAAGTTCAGTTATGATGGACCATGCCAGATCAGCGATCTCCAACTTGTTTAGTGGAGAACCACTTTCATACACACGTTTCAGTTTGGCCCGGCAAATGGATGGTGACAGTAGTCACGTGGAAATGAAACTGGCTGCTGAAGATGAAGACAGTGGTGAAAACAACATAGAGAATAATCGTTCCCATGTCACCAAAAAAAAAAAACCTTTGGTGGAAACATCTGCTGTGGGATTATTGCTATTACAATATTTTTCTTGATTGGATTTATGGTCGGCTACTTGGGTTATTGTAAACAGCTAGAAAACAATGTTAAATGTTCAAATGATTCCAGCGGAGGAACAGAGCAAATTCAGGAAAGTGAAAAGGATGATTTACCAGAAGAACTTCCATTCGTGGAGCCTCAACCTTCATTATCTTGGAATGACCTAAAAAAATGGTATCAGACAGACTGAATGCTGAAAATCTTATTGAAGGAGTCAGCACATTGAGTAAGGATTATCCTTCTCATGAGGCTGGCTCCAAAGAAGATGAGATGCTGGGATATTTTATTTATCAGCAATGGAGGAACCTAAAAATGGACAAAGTTTGGAAAGATAAACACTATGTTAGATTACAAGTCAAAGGCAGTGGTCCCCAGAACTCAGTGACCATGTTGGATGAGAGTGGAAGCAGTGACACTCAGCATGTAAATGGTTATGTGGCATACAGTGACAATTCAACAGCAAATGGTACACTAGTTTATGCTAATTATGGCTCCAAAGAAGACTTCATGTATCTAAAGTCAAAAAATATTTCCATAGATGGATCTATGGTTTTACTTAGAGCTGGGGGGAAACTTTCTTTTGCGGAGAAGGTTGCAAATGCCCAAGCCTTTAAAGCAGTTGGTGTCTTGATTTACCTTGCCCGTTCTGACTTTGATATCGTTGAGGCAGATATTGTACCTTTTGGACATGCTCATCTAGGAACAGGGGATCCCTTTACACCTGGATTCCCTTCCTTCAATCACACTCAGTTCCCACCATCACAGTCATCAGGATTACCTAATATTCCTGTCCAAACAATTTCCAGATTTTATGCATCCAAACTCCTCAGTGAAATGCACCAAGAGCCCTGTCCCTCAAACTGGTTTCCAGATCCAGATCGTGACTGTAAGATTAGCTCAAAACTGAATGTGAGACTTACTGTCAACAATGTACTAGAAGAAAGAAAACTGCTCAACGTCTTTGCAGTTGTCAAAGGCATCGATGAACCAGATCGCTATGTTGTAGTAGGGGCTCAGAGGGATGCCTGGGGCCCTGGAGCTGCCAAATCTCTTGTTGGGACCTCTCTTCTATTGGGGATTGCTCGTGCATATTCTGATTTGGTCTCTAAAGATGGGTATAAACCCAGAAGGAGCGTTGTCTTTGCCAGCTGGAATGGTGAATTTGGATCTGTTGGTGCCCCTGAATGGCTAGAGGGGTACCTTTCCACATTGCATCTAAAGGCAGTCACTTACATCAATCTGGACACTGCTGTTGTTGGTTCAAAGAACTTCAAAGTCTCTGCCAGTCCGTTGTTGTATACACTCATCGAGAGAATCATGAAAGAGGTGAACTATCCAATTACAGGGAAGCCTCTCTTCCGAGACACTAACTGGATCAGTGCAGTGGAACCACTTTCAATGGAAAATGCTGCTTACCCTTTCCTTGCCTATTCTAGAATCCCATCAGTTTCATACAGTTTTTCTGAGAATATTCCTTACCGATATTTGGGCACCAAACTGGACACTTATGATAAACTGACAAAAGATATTCCTCAGCTGAAAGAGCTGATGTATGCAGCTGCAGAAGTGGCTATCCAAATGGTGATTAGGCCCACCCGGGACCATGAGTTGTACTTAGACTATGACAGGTACAATGAAGAATTGTTCAGTTTTGTCAGGAAGCTCTTGATGTACAAGTCAGAGTTAAAGAGCCTGAATCTGAACTTTCAGTGGATGTTCTCTGCTCGTGGGGACTTTAGCAGGGCTACTCATGACCTCACAAATGACCTGTATCGGTCAGATACTGCCAATAGGCTGGTTAATAGAGAAATCAACGATCGTATCATGAAAGTGGAATATAGCCTCCTCTCTCCCTATGTCTCTCCAAAGGAAACTCCTTTTCGTCATATCTTCTGGGGATCTGGCTCTCATACTCTTTCAGCTTTGTTGAACCATTTAAAACTTTTGAAGGCTAAAGACAATAACTTCAATGAAACACTATTCAGAAACCAGTTAGCCCTTGCCACCTGGACAATTCAGGGGGCTGCAAATGCACTGGCTGGTAATATTTGGGACATAGACAATGAATTTTAGATGGAATTCCCACAACTCATCTGCAACAATAAGGCAGAGTGTAGTCCTTAAAACATCACTGGTCTCCAATATTTTCAGCAGGATTATAAAAGTTAAAAGCTTTGTTAAGAGTTAAATTCTGCCTAGCAGTTAGTACAAGGTAGGTACTTGTACTTAATGCCAGGTGAATATTTTACATCCCTGCCAAATTGAACTCAGTCTCTTGAAAAATTGTTAAGACTTTTTCATTCTAGTTCATCTGTAGGCTCCAACTAAGGTTATTCGCAGTGTTCACTGCCTCTCAACTGATCCCCTTCACACAGCCAAAAGCAGTTGGGCACTACTGGCATTAATCCAACAACTGTTACCCTGAACATGGGAAGGAAGATGCCTATTGAGGACCTTAAGTACACTTTTAATATGTTTATCTCTTGCTGTTGACCAAGGGATAAGGTTATGAGATGTGATAATTCCCTTGCCTCTGAAACAGAGCCAGTCTGGGAGAACACCAGGGCTTCCTTGCCAGGAGTGTCTAAACAGGTCATTCACCTGTGCCAGGAGTGTCTAAACAGGTCATTCACCTGAAGCATGCCCTGGTGTGTACCCTAGAATTCTCCATGAAAAGAGGAGACTAGAAGCCAAAGAGCATTTTGATAATCTTTTTTCTGCTGTCTCCCCCACCTGTCCCCCTCCCCCCAAGAAAATTGGCTTTAGTGACTTTTCCATGCAGTCCTCTGAACTATGTCAGATTGATATGGACTATTGAAAAGATATCACTCTTGCTCAGTTTGTCAAATCTAAACTATATATTTGCCAAATTTTGGCCAAAAAGTTAACCTCACGGGAAAGCTTTCTGTTATTTGGCACTGAGATATATATTTATTTGTCTTTATTTATCAGTGACAGAGTTCACTATAAATGGTGTTTCATTTTTTTATAGAAGATAATTATCAGAAGCAGTGCCTTCCATAATTATGACAGTTATACTGTCGTTTTTTTTTTAATTAAAAGCAGCATCTGCTAATAAAACTGAACAGATACTAGAAGTTTTGCATTTGACTTGTGTGCTGCCTCTGGACAGGTCTTGACTCTAAAATTTAAGCTGACCACAATTTTTGTAGTAAATGAGATGAAATCAGATCCTTGGGGAAATCCTGTTCAACAGAACATGCCGGGATTAGAACATTTTAGACAAAATTGACTCATTTCTCAAATGTATTTAGCACAAAGAGAATGAAGCTGATAAAATAAATAAACCCTTAAATAAACCCAATTACTATTCTGTAAAAAAGATGACCACTACCATCATCTTTGTGAAATGTTGCATTGCATCTTAATTGGCATACCTGCATTGCATCAGAATCTCAGTGCAAAACTTCCAGTACCTCTTACAAATCTAGCTTACATTATCAGAAGCAGTGTCTTCCATAATGAGTAAAGAACAAGGTAGCTTTTGCCTACCACGGTGTTTATATCGGAGACAGTGATCTCCATATGTTACACTAAGGGTGTACGTAATTATCGGGGACAGTGTTTCCCATAATTTTCTTCATGCAATGACATCTTCAAAGCCTGAAGATCGTTAGTATCTAACATGTATTTTCAGCATCTTTTTATTCTCTTCTCCTTTAGTTGCAGAAGCATACCTTGTAGTCAACATTGCCTAGTAAATACTCAGCCATTATAAAAACTGTTTCAGGTTTTTGTGGGTTCTCCCACCCCCCATTTACTATAGATGTTTTCCTTATACTTGTGGTTTCTCAATTTTCTGTTAGACTAGTCTATCAGGGCCTACTTTTAACAATGAATGAATGGGCTTACTTTCCACTTGCATTTCTTGAACTGGTCCTAAGGGTAGTTAGGATTCAGAGCAGACTTGGGTTTGTTTTTTTTGAGTTGGGATTTTTTAAGCTGTAAAGGGGGTGGAGTTGGGAGTGATTGGGAGAAGGTTTACAGGGGTCTCTGAACACATTTATTTGCTTAATAGAATGGTGGTCATTGTAGATGCAAACAAACCTGCAGGCATATGTGGCTTTCCTCTTTTAGCAAAGGCCTATTCTAGCCACTGGCTCCTTGGGGGTCACCAGAATCACTACACACCCAGACATGGCAGGTCCATTAAGGTGTCTTCAGTTGAGATTTTAGATTCAGGAACTTGAATTTATGCCTGTCTCTGAACTCTTGTGCAATCTGATCTTAACCTCATCAGTGATCTAGGGTGGGCTGTTCAGTGAAGGGCTCAACATGGTTGGGCCCAGTGAACCAAGAGCATGTATGACCTCTCATGTATGAGCATGTATATAGCACAACAGCTTTGGGGAAGAGGTAATGCTTTTCCAATTATTGTTCAGATTGTTCTGGATTAATTGGCCCAAGACACGTATTATCCCCCAGGTGTTTTCATAATGTTCACAATAGTGGTAAAAAAAAAATTGGCCTTCAATTGAGGCTTAAGATCAAAGAAGGGACGTCTTGTTTTTGGTGTTGGGTGATGTTGGCCTAGTACTTGCATGCATCTTATTGTGTGCTTATTTCATCAATGTTTATCCGCTAAAACTTTCAGCAGATTAAAAATATTTGTATTAGATTGTACTACTCTGCTGTTTTTGGTGCATAGATTATTGCTGTTACTAGTCACTAGCTGGTATGTGAAATATTGTAGAGGTTTCTTGTTACTTGACTAAATAAAATGCCCAAAGACATTTAAAAAAAAAAAAGAAAAAGAAAAATCCTAGGAATGTTATAGCCAGGTTTCGAAATTCCCAGATCAAGGAGAGAATATTACAAGCAGCCAGGAAGAAACAATTTGAATATTGTGGAAACACAATCAGGATAACTCAGAATCTAGCAGCTTCTACACTGAGGGACTGAAGGGCTTGGAATATTATATTCCAGAGGGCAAAGGTGCTCGGATTAAAACCAAGAATCACCTACCCAGCAAAACTGAGTATCAGTTTTCAGGGGAAAATATGGTTATTCAGTGGAATAGAGGACTTTCAAGCATACTTGATGAAAAAACCAGAGTTGAATAGAAAATTTGACATTCAGATACAAGAAGCAAGAGAAGCATGAGAAGGTAAACATGGAAAAGAAATCATAAGGAACTTATCAAAGTTGAACTATTAACATTCCTACATGGAAAAACAATAATTGTAACTGATGAAACTTTTCTCAGTATGAAAATAGTTGAAGGGAATAGAAATATATATGTATGTCTATATCAGAGTCTATACAGGCATAAGAATGCAGATGTGAATATGTATATGTATGTTTACAGGTATACTTAGATAGAGAGCACAGGACCAATTTAATAGGAAGGGATGATACTTTAAAGGTGAAATTAAGAGGTGAGAGAGGAATATAATGAGAGGAGATGGGGAGAGACAGAATGGGGTATACTATCTCATATAGAATAGGCAAGGGAAAATGGTTACAATGGAGGGGAAGAATAGAAAGGCAAAAGGGAATGGCTCAACCTTATTCTCATTGAATTTGGCTCAGGGAGGGAAAGACATACACACTAAATAAGGTATATCACCCTACAGGAGAGTAGGGTGGAAGGGGATGAGAGGGGGGATGATGGAAGGGAGGGCAGGCTGGAGTGGGGAGGGAAGTTGGAAGCACCCACTTTTGAAAAGGGATGGGATCAAAGTAGAGAATAGAATGAGTGGGAAGTGGGATAGGAGGGAGGGAAATATAGTCAGTCTTCTACAATATATCTACTATGTTAATGTTTTGCATTAGCTACACATGTACAACCTATACTGAACTGCTTATCTTCCCTTTAAGGTTGGGTGACTAGGGAGGAAGGGAATGAATCTAGAATTCAAAGCTTTAAAATCAAATGTTTAAATATATATATGTATGTATATATATATATACTATTATTAATACTATGTTACATGTAATTGGGAAATAAGATATACTGGCACTGGGGTATAGAGATCCACCATGCCCTACTTGAAAAGTGGAAGGGGGTATTGGAGAAGATATGGGAGAGAGCAGATTAGAGGAGGGGATATCCTATGGGATTGCTATTTTGGGGTGGTGGGTAGGGGAAAAATGGGAAGAAAATTTGTAACTCAAAATCTGGTGCAAATGAATGATATAAATCAGAAGTTAATAAAGCATTTGAAAAAAAGAAGTTAATAAAGCATTTGAAAAATTTAAAAATGTATATTAAAAAAGAATAGGAATGATGATAAGACTTATATTAATCCCCTATAATTTCTATTAATTATTCCCACAATCAATACCTTGGTCTCTTCATCTGGAAAAATAAGGCTATGCTTGCCAATCTTCTTTTCATAACACTGTGAATAAGGGCAACATTGACCAGTTACTTGTTATAACATTCAAAATTGTTTCAATTAAACATTGTTGAATTATAAAATAAAAAATCCAATTTACAAGCATAGAAACTGGGGGAGCATGTCTAGACAGCAATTCATCTGACAAAGATAGGATTTCTGTAATGGACTGCAAGCTCATTATGAGTCAAGAGTGCATTATGGCAGCTTGGGATATTTTAAGAGAGAATGAGTTTTCAGGGAGTATAGGGAGGTGATGGTGGTCCCTCTCTGCTCTTGTCAGAACATAACTGGGATATTGTGTTCAGTTATATACACCCCATTTTAGGAAGGACATTGATAAACTAGAGTGTTCAGAGGAGGAAAATGAATTCAGTGAAAGACTTTGAGTTTCTGTCTTATCTTTTGAAGAAACTGGGAACAAGAGAAAAACTGAGGTGTACATCATATCAGATTTTGAGTATCTGAAATACTAATATGTGGAAATGGAATTAGAACTGGTCTGTTTGGCTACAGAGGGCAGAAACAGGAGAAATCAATGGAATTTTTAAATACAAAAATTTAAGCTTGATGCAAGAGAAAAATTTCCTAACAAAAGCAAAATAGTTTGACTTGGAAGGACATGTGTTCTCACTCACTGAAGTTCTAGGAAATGTCAGATAAAATTCATTAGTCACATTTTAATAAGATTTTTTTTTTAAGCAATTGGGGTTAAGTAATTTGCTCAAGGTTACAAGGCCAGTTCCAAGTGTAAGATTCTTTTCCAAATGTTATTTGGAGTAAATAATCATTGTGGTCCCTCCCTTCAAATTTTGAAATTCTATGCTTCTCTGATTCTCTGAATCCCCTTCTCTAAATTCCCTTGGCACATCCTTATTGCCTATACTAGTTTTTCTGACCATTCATTAAACATTGTTTTCAATTAACCAATGAGCATTTATTAAGCATTTTCTGTGCACCAAGCATTGTGTTAGGCACTGGGGATTTTAAAAAATGAAGTAGATTTTGTCCACAGAGAGTTTATATTCTATTAGGGGAGAGATTTATACACGCAAATAAATACTGAATAAATACAAAATATATACAAGATAGTTAAAGAAAAAGGCACTAGCAACTGGGGGGATCTGAAAAACTTCCACAAAGAAGGTGAAGCTCAAGCTAAAAGTTTGAAAGAGAAGATGGAAGGAAGGGAGGAAGGGAGGAAGGAAGGAAGGGAGGGAGGGAGGGAGGAAGGAAGGAAGGAAGGAAGGAAGGAAGGAAGGAAGGAAGGAAGGAAACATTAGGAAAAAGCTTTTGAAAGGCATGGAGAAGGAAGATAGGGTATCCTATATGAGGAGCAGTGAGAAGGGAAGGAAGCAGAACAAGGGTTGAAGAATATGTTGGGGGACAAGTTGTGAAGAGCTTTAAAAACCAAACAAAGGAATTTGTAGTTGATGTCACAGGCAAGAGGGAAATCCTGGAAGTTGTGTAGGGGAGTTACATAGTCAGATCTAGACTAAGAAAAACCACTTTAGCAGTTGTGTTGAGGTCTTCTATTGTTATTGAAACATTTTCTGGCTTAACTAGATTATGAGCGCCTTGAGGGCAATGCTTCATCAGAAAGTTTTTTCCTCCTAATATATAGAAAAGTATTATGAATAGTAGAAACTCCAAATGCAAATTGAATAAACGAGTATATGCATATATGTATGAATGAAGAAGTACCTAGTTGAGTAAATGAGAACCAGAGTGAATTATTTAGAATTAGAATTGTTTGTCTGAAATTCTTGTGCAATGTAGTGATTTACTTAGGACTAATAGCTATGGATTTTTCTACTTGATACCAACATATGCAGATGAAAAATAAAGTCAATCATGGTCTATTGTTTGGATAATGAGAAATTAGTTTAATTTTACACTTTAATTTACTGTTTGTGTCACAACACCTCTGAGCACACTCTCTCAATTCACATTTATACTGGTGGGTTGGGTTGTTAGAGAGAAGCTTCTTTTTTCTTCCCTTAGAGTTTTAGGGGTAAGCTTAAGATATGATGGCTTTTAATATTGTTGCTTATTAGATCCCATCTGGGATTCCTCATATCAATTAACTAGTAGAAATTTATTAGCTTTTTAGAAAATGGTACTTACTAAGAAGGAATAGAAAGAACAATAGTTATAAAACACTCTCCCCCAACCCAAGGGCTCACTCTCCCCTTACACATGTACAAGGTCTTGAGAGAATGAACTCAAAATTAAAATACAGTAGGTATGAATACTCTTGTAGATGATGGATGGCCAAATACTTTCCAATGGGTGACTCTTTTCTTCCTTCATAGAGCCTTGATGACATTCCCCTTAGTTCTAATCAGGAGTGGGGAACCTGAAGCCTTGAGGCCACATGTGGCCTTCTAGGTCCTTGAGTATGGTCTTTTGGCTCAGTCCAAATTTTATAGAACAAATCTGGTGAAGTTTGGATTCAATCAAAGGGCCACACTTGAGGACTTAGAGGACCACATGTGGCCTTGAGACTCCCCTCCATCATGAGTCACCATCCTGGCTATTACTGCCATTTTTTAGGGACTTAATTCCACCTTCAATCTCCAGGTCATCCCAACACTGGAGCTGGTGCTCTTACTCTGCTAGTGATTTCCAGTTGCCATTAGAACCATTATGATAGCTCTCCTGGTCTCATCAATCAGTTGAGCATTTCCATAACTGTATGCTTACTTACCTAAGATCAGGAAATAATAAAATTAAAATATAGAGGCACCATATGTTCAGGAGTACATGACACTTTGGTAGGGGAAAAGTGTCCATCTTTCTTTTCTACATGACAGTTCAGAGAAGTCTTCTTCACATTCCTCTTCAGGAACATTCAAATGCACTCTCAGCTCTCTCTGTGTCTCTGTCTCTCTCTCTCTGTCTCTCTCTCTCACTGTCTCTCTCTCTTTCTCTCTGTCTCTCTCTGTCTCTGTCTCTGTCTCTCTCTCTCTCTCTCTCTCTCTCTCAGCTCTCTCCTCAGCCTCTCCTGAATCATCAGCTCTTCTGTTTCTTCAGCCATCTAGAAGACTACTACCACTCAGTACCAGCTTCTCCATCCCTCATGGTCAGAAGTAGGCTCACCAAATGGCAAATCTGGGCATGTTCTATAATATGATCCACCAGGAAGACCAAATCCAATTATGCAATAAGGACTTGGCCCTCATTGGTTAGTTCTTCCATTACAATTGATTTGGGCAGGATTTAGCATGTAGTAAATCTCCATCTGTAAAAGAAAAAAAAAAAGAAAAGGAAAAAGAAAAACTTAAAAAAGTATTTTGGATATACAAATTTACCATTGAAGGAAAAGTGAGAAGCATTTTTTTTTTACCATGAATTTTCCAAACTGTCTTTTTTTATGGCCTCCATTATAATACCACCTTTCTCTGACACTGAAAGATGACTCAGAAAATGAATATCCATTGACTCAGGGAGTACATGCCTATCCAAGCCCAACAAGAACTTCACCTCTGCCTCAAGGATATAGCACTCATTCCCATGACAAATTTACAGGATTCTTTAGCCAAGGAAAACAAAGCCACTGTCCTAATCCAGCCACTCCATACATCCTTGTGGGTCAGGACTTCTCAGAAAACCAGAACACCTCATTAAAACATGGTGGATCATGCTGCTACCACTTGCCACCTGTGAAACCCTCTGTCAAGTGGCTTAACCTCTATGATACTCAGTTTCCTTGTCTGTAAAATAAAGGAGATGGACTCAGATGACCTTTGAGTCTTTTTCAGCACTTAGCCCAATGTCTCAGAACTTAGCATAGCATCTGGCAAATAATGAATATTTAATAAATACTGTTGACTCACTGATTGACTTCTAGCTCTAAAGCTATGCTACTAAATCTGATATTGTTAAAGAAGGGAAAACACCACCCATTCTCCAGTTTTATGCAGACCTTTTCTATTAATGTAGTGACATTGGCACTAATGGGTATGAAGAAGATTCATTTTTTTTAACCTTGAAATCCTTCATGGGATGCTATACAAGAGTAAATTGTGGAATGCTATAATCGCCAAAGAATTTAATTGGCAGATCACTCAAAGGACAATGGAGAGACATGGATCAATAGACTGCAGTGGATTACCAATGAAAAATTATGCACAGGAAAGAGCATGACATTGATCAGCAAAGAAATATACAACTGGGAAAGGACAGGTGCTATAGTTTATGTGCCCTTTTTTTTTCACAGAAGAGATTTTAGCAAAATTTCTTTTCTGCAAGACAAAGATCATGGGTCTTTTGTGCACCATACTGACACCAACAGTCAGAGAGAAGGAAGCAGTTGTACTCTCAAAGATTTCTCTAGCTCCTGTGCTATCCCTCATCAAGGAAATTAGATTTCTTTTCTTCTCACAGCTGAGTTCATCCTTACTATCATTAATGCATCTATGTAAATAACTTCTTCCATAAAAGCAAATAACAAACCCTTTACTTTTAGATATTACACTGTCTTCCTATACCAGCAAAGTCTATGGCACAGTTTCAAGGGAGTTCCATTCATTCTTAACTCCTGGCTATAACATTTGCTGTCACTTAGTCATGTCAGCTTCTTTGTGACCTCCATGGACCCTACCGTCCATTGGGGTTTTCTTGCCAAAGATACTGGAGTGGTTTGTATTTTCCTTCTCCAGTGGATTAAAGCAAGCAAAGGCTAAGCGACTTCCCCACAGTCACACATCTAGTAAGTGTTTGAGACCAGATTTAAACTCAGATCTTCCTGACTCTAGGCCTAGCACTCTATCCACTAAAAACTATCTAGGTGCCTCAATATTTTTTAAACCCATAGCACCTGGTTTTGTAAGGTGGTCTCCCATTCAAGTACTAACCAGCCCCAACCCTGCTTAGCCTCCAACATCAGATAAGATTGGTGCTTTCAGGGTAGCATGGCCTTTAACATAACTGACTCCAGTACTTCCAGGATTAGAAGAGAGATGGTTCAATTTAATTCAATTAAATGAATATTCATTAAGTAGCACCTATTTGTCAGATGCTGTGCTAGACACTGGAATATAAGGATGAAAAAGAAAAAGAAATAGTCCATGATCTCAAAAAGCTTAAAGTCTACTGTAGGGAAGGGGTGGGGAGCATCTACATAGACAACACAGAATAAAGAAAAGTAGTTTGGGTATAGAGGAGTGGGGGAATTCCCTTTCCTATAGAGAGGGACCACTAATGGGGGGGGGGGAGTGGAGAGGATCTTCTCTCTTACAGGAGGTAACAATAGACCTATAAGCCAACTGCTCCAATCCATGACCTATGGTTAATAATAATAACTAACATTTTACAGCACTTCACAAACATTATCTCATTTTATCCTTACTCTGGGAGGTAGGTGTTATTATTTTCCCTATTTTATAGATGAGAAAACTGAGACACACAAAGATTAATGGATTTGCCCAGTATCACACAACTAGTAAGTGTCTGAGTTGGGATATGAATTCAGACCTTCCTGATCCCCAGGTCCAAGTGTTCTATTCTCTGTGCTGACTTTGTCATTACTAGTAGCCCACTCAACAAGGCCCCATACCATCAGCTGGAGAGCAACTGAAGAAGATAGTTGTGTCAGAGTCCCAGATAAATGATCTATTGTATACACACACACACACACACACACACACACACATGTATATCCTGGGATTAACTGACTAATTCACCAAATGATCTTGGGAAGTCACACTCACTTCTGACCTCTCCAGTGTCCTTACACATTCCTCTCCCTAGACTATAGCTACATTGCTCTATTTAGTTTCTAATACATCAGTACTCAATCTCTCACCTCCATATCTTTGTACTGGGTTTTTCCCAAGCATGGAAAGCTGTCCCTTCTTATCTCTACCTCTTAGTTTCCCAGGTTTCATTCAAGACTCAGATGAAATACCACTTTCTGTAGGAAGTCCACTGTCTATTTTGTATATATCTTGTAGTATGTACATCTTTATTTACATGATGTTTTGTTCCATTAGAATCTTTGTAAGCAGAAACTGTCTGCCTTTCTTCATAGTCCCAGCACTTAGTACAGTGCCTTATACATAGTTAAATACTTAATAAATACTTATTGACTGATTAGTGATTTCCAGCTCCCTCACATGGGCTGAACTCATGCCTCCATGTGAGCTGAGTAAAATTAATCACTACTGTGCCCCCATATTCCCAGAAAAGGAGTGAATCATATCATTATAAGGTGCCACTTGAAAACTAGTCTCTTAAGGCAATTTGCCTTCTGGAAGAGGGTTTAGCTATTGCTGCTGACCTTAATACAACTACTGTTCTCTTTCCCTTTCATCTTTTCTGATATAAGCCTGGTCTATTGACCATGCATCTCTATCTTCCACCATGCATCCAGCATCAGTCAACCCCAAACCCCCTGACCCACATCCCAGCTTGACTGTTTTGGGAAGTAATTTTCTCTCACTTCTTCCCCACACCTCAATACAGTCTGTATGTTGCCCCCTCTCGTTATGAGGCATATGACTTCTTTCTGCGTCTATAGATCAATTAATTAACAAGAATTTGCTAAGCATCTATTATTTGCTAAGTACTGTGCTAGGCACTCAGAATACAAAGAATAAATGGAGAAACTTACTGTATTTTCTCTTTCACCATCTCTCATGCCTCACAGCTAGTACCTGAGCTAATCAATCACCTTGAAGCTTCTGTACGTTTCAAGGTGACATTTAGCAATAATGAACAGAAGAGGCAGAACTGGCTACCTTTGCCTTGCGTTTTTTGCCATCATGATAGAAAGTCCCTGTAACCCTTATAAAAAGAAGCTTAATCCTAAGAATGATATAAACAGCAATATTGCATTGATTAGTTGGAAACTACATTTTTTATAAAAATAATTCAATGCTATGAGAAAATAAAGCTATGCATTGATTAGTTGGAAACTACATTTTTTATAAGAATAATTCAATGCTATGAGAAAATAAAGCTATGTCTGGGGCAAACTTTAAAATGTGATGAAAGGGGATGGTGAATGTATATCACTATGGTGATGTTTGATATTCAAAATCTTCCTTAATTACTTAATGCTTATATCAGTAAGTATAGAAGTTAAGAGGGGAGTGTGGTCCTAGGAAGCCATAGTTAGATCAGTAGAGGATCAAGAGCTAACAACAGGGTTAAAGGATAATAAATACATGTGTCTGTACTTTGAATTTTCTTACTTGTGTATAGATGTATCCTCCCAGGAGAATGTAAGCTCCTTGAGGGCAGGGGCTGTTATTTTTGCTTTTATATTATTAGTGCCCTAATTCTGTGGCTGGTGCATAAGAGACTTAATAAAAGCTTGCCAGATAATATTTATTAAGCTGCTGTTATTTACCAAATAGAAGTAGCTAGCACTAGGCCTGGTATCAGGAAGGCCCGAATTCAAATCTGGCCTCAAACACTTACTGACTGGTGACCTTGGGCAAGTCATCTAACCTATGTTTGCCTTAATCCACCAGAGAAGGAAATCACAAACCACTCCAGGATCTTTGCCAAGAAAACCTAAGACAGTATTGGTGAGCTATGGTCTGCAAAGTGGGGTCATGAAGAGTTGGGCATGACTGAATGACTGAACAACAATGTATGAAGCACTAGTGCTGGGCTTTGGATATACAAAGACAAACATGAAACATTGCTTGCCTACAAGAAGCTTATCTAGTATCAGTAGAAAAGAAAGTATACACAGATAGGTCACTGAAAAATGCAAAGTAATATTTGTATGATATTTGAATTGAATTATCATGTGATCGATAAGCAGCTGAGGGTGTAAATCCTTTATTGGATCTAGTGGTTGACATACACACATGTGCATATATATCTGTGTATGTATAAATGTATACATACATGTATATATGTATAAATAAACACACATATACACACAAAGACATAAATAAAGAGAGATCGAAACAGGGACAGAGTCAGAGACAGAGAGAAAAAGACAAGAGACTGAGAGGTAAGAGAAGCTATCAGAGCAACTGGAGAGAGACACACACACATACATATGTGTATTTAAACTTCACTGACAAATGTAATAAGGAAATTGGATTCATTCTGAATTGCCTAACATTGGGCCTTTTCAGTCATTCTTGCATGGCTCCAGTTTTGTAAGTCTAGCAAAAGAAGTATTTGATTTTTAAAGAATCTTCCTATGGACCTTCTACCAAAGGTAGGAGTTGACCCAAGGCCTTCCTAGCTTTTTGATCAGCTCTCTTCTACACAACACTGTTCCTCATTTTCCCTTCCTATCACATAAATCCTGACTATGTGACCCTGAGGGAGTCATTTAACCTCTTAGTGATCTAGTTAAAGCATCCTAAGATTACAAATAACAGTGAAAGTGCTGACTTGCATTAATAGAGAGAATTTCCTTACCTGAGATGTCTCTTCATGAAGGAAATCACAGGTATGTTGCTTAGCTCTATGGACTTTTTACATTTACAGTGCTTTAAAATGTGTTTCTCAGGGCAGCCAGGTGGTGCAGTGAGTAAGAGCATCGGCCCAGAGTCGGGATGACCTGGGATCGAATCCGGGCTCTGATACTTAGTACCACAACCAGAAATAACTGGCCATGTAACCTTGAGCAAGTTACTTAACCCCAATTGCTTAAAAAATGTGTTTCTCCCACTGAGTATATACTGTCAAGTTCAGTTACTCTGGTGATTAGTTTTTCTGATCTCTTTCCCTTATCTCTCACTCTTTGTCCCAGTCTGTCTGTCTCTCTTTCTTCTTATTTCATGGGTGTAGGGAACTTTCAGTAACCAACTTCCTTTCCCAATGAGGATTTGTACCTTCTCTATAACTTAGTCTTAGAGAGTTAAGTGGTTTGCCCAGGGTCATACATAGCTAGTAGATGTCAGAGGCAAGACCTAAAACCAAGTCTTCCTGACTCTAAGACCAGAAGTCTATTTGCTATATCAATGTCTGTCTGTCTGTGTCTCTCTCTCTGTTTATTCATTGTTATACAGGATCAATCACTGGTTAGAGGAGAGGGGACTGATATATTTAGAAATGCAAGTGATATAAAAACCAAAAATATTATGGGAAAGAATAAAAACAAATCCCCCCCCACATACAATGATCACATAAGTGTATTCATTTTCTGCTTTGTCATAATATCCTAATTCAACAATCACATAAAGGTTTTTCCTTAAAAATTGGTTTCTTGGACTTTTTTTAAGACCTTGCCTAACAGGAAATTTTTGTGAATAGGAAGAGTAGATTGCTTAGCTTTCCTATATAGAAAACTCTTTCAGGAAATGAGATTGATTCTCTCCCTTACTCTCACATGCTGGTCAGCTGAGCATCTTTGGATATGTCTTGTCCATTCATAATAAACTCTAAGAAACTCAAGACAAAAGAACAAATAATCATATCTGTTGTAGGGAACCTATGATGGGCCTTACCTACCAGCATTTCAAAGGCTATTATTGATGGCTTTCACTGCCAAACCCTAGGCTTATGAAGTTCCTTTCATTCTTTCAAAGGGATCCTTGTTTTCCCTTTTTTGAAAGCTGCTCTTTCTACCTCTTGCCTTAGAATTAGGAACCTGCATTATCGCTGCAATGCACTAGCAAACGCAAGCTGCCTGGATCAAAACTCCTTCATTTTGCTTAAATCCCTCTAGTTGAAGGCTGGCAGCATCCCACAAGCCTGGCTGTCACATGCTTTTTTGTTACTAAGGGCAACTGAGCAGATGGCAAAAGCAGGTTATTGCACATCACATGGAAAATAAGAGACCTATAACAAGTTAAAATGGCTTTTGAAAGATCAGGAGCAGCTTGTCTCCCAGTGTTATAGGTTTCTAAGTACCATGTGACCACATGGCTCTCTGAGGACTCCTTCCAATTGAGTTAAAAAATAAAATGGTTTACTCATTACTTTAACATCATTATGGCATCCCTACAACAGAGATCAGGTTTGCCTTTCCAAGTTAAAAAAAAAATCAGTAACCAAAAATTCAGGCTGAAACAAATCTACTTTTCCTCAATTAATGAGGATTGGCTTGCTATCTGGACAGTCCTAAATTCATCTGATAAATATGTCTGTAGGCCTTCAAGAGGATAACATCTCCATGTTTTGGATGAATGATATTAGAAACAGGAAAGCTAATGAACCAGTTCATGCAGATAAAAAAAAAACAGAAAAGAAAAAAGCAGTAGCACAGCTTAAAAGTATCTCCCAGATTCCATTGGACTGTGTTACCCTTCATCCCTTCTTAAGATTATAGATTTAGAGCTGGAAAGTACCCAAGAGACTGCCTAGTCCAACTCCATTTTTCAGATGAGTAGCCTTGGGGAAATCACTTAGGGATGTTGAGTGACTTGCCCAAGGCATATTAGGTAGTAAGCATCAAAAGCAGGATATGAAACCAGGTCCTGTGATTCTGGAACCAGTGATCTTTCCATTGTACCACAGTATTTTGATTTGATGAAGTATCATTCTCAGCTTCAGAAATCCACCAACCAATCAATCAATAAACATTTATTAAGTGCCGATTGTGTGCCAGGCATTATGCTAAATGTTAGGGATACAAAAAGAGGCAAAAACAAAATTCCTGCCTTTAGGAAGCTTACAATCTACTGGAAGAGTCAATGTATAAACAAATATATTCAAGGAAAACTATATATAGAATAAATAGGAAATAATTAAGAGAGGGAAAACACTAGAATTAAGGCGGGGGGAGAGAAGGTTTCCAATAAAAGAAGGGATTTTTGTTGGGTCTTAACAGAATATAGGAAGGTCAATAGGTAGAGAGGAAGAGGGAGAGCATTCAAATTATGGGGGACAACCTAAGAAAGTGCAATTGAACTCTTTGAACTCTTTCTCCTGTATTTTTTCCTTCAGACATCTACCAAACTTCCAAACCACAAGTTAGTTAATCCATTAATGAACCAAGCAACAAGTATTTATTAACTATCTAGAACAGGGGTGGGGAGCCTGTAGCCTCAAGGTCACATGTGGCCCTGTAGGTCCTCAAGTGAAGTCCTTTGAATAAAAATTTCACAGAATAAATCTCCTTAATAAAAGGATTTATTCCATAAACCTTGAACTCATTCAAAAGGCTGCACCCAAGGATCTAGAAGACCATGTGTGGCCTCAAGGCCACAGGTTCCCTGCATGTGCCAGATACTGAGGTTACAAATCCAAAAACAATACAAATTCTGTTTTCAAGCAGCTTACAAAGAATGTGTCACTGCCTATTCAGTAATAATTCAGTGGCTCCCTATTGTACTGAAAAGGCAAGTTCCTAATCATGGCATTTGGAATTCTTCTCAATGTATCTCCAGCCTCTTTCTGGGGTTATTGTACTGCCCTTCATACACTCTATAACCCAATCATTTGCTCTTCCATTAATTTGGCACTGTCTCCCTTTTCTGTACTTTTGCAAATGTTGTTCCTCAGGTTACTCTCTTCCCATCTCTACCTCTTAGAATCCTTAGTTCCTTCAAACTTCAGCTGACCTGACTTTCCTGATTCACTTGGCTGATAATGTTTTCTGCCACCCTCTCAAATTACTGTATTTGTATATGCCTATGTTCATGTGCATCTCTTTGCTGTAGTCCTCTCTACTCACTATGATTAGTAGAACTTAAGGTCTCTGATGATATGGGCTGGTTTTCATCTTTTTTTTTGAGGGGGGGGGGCCTGGGTTTCTGGGTTTCTTAACAATGTTGTTGATATTTTCAATGAGTTCATCCATTATTAGGTGAAATTCTTATTCAGGAGGGCCCAGACAAATTGGACTTCATAATATTGGAGTAGATGTAAATCAATATTATAAAAAAATTCTAAGCCAATCCAACTGGATATTTTCAGAAAAAAAGATCACTAATTTATGATCTTTTTTTTTTCCTTTTGGAGGACAATTGGGCTTAAGTAACTTGCCCAAGGTTACACGCTAGTTGTGTGTGTGTGTGTGTGTGTGTGTGTGTGTGTGTGTGTGTGTGTGGGTGTTAAGTGTCTGAGGCTGGAACCAAACTCGGGTCCTCCTGACACCAGGGCCGACGCTCTTACTCACTGTGCCACCTAGCTGCCCCAATTTATAATCTCTTAATAGGATTCTTGGCATTAAAGATTCAATAGGTCAAGTCAACTAACATCTAGTAAACCCTTTCTATGAATTAGAACCCAATTACAAAGACAAAAATAAGAACTTCAAGAAACTTACATTATCTATCTACATTTCTCAGCTCCTAATAAGATATTCTCCAATCTGCATAGAAATGATAATAGGCAAATCTCTATAAAGGCCAGTTATAGCACATACATTATAAAATTATATAATTTCCCAAGTATTTCATACAAATATAGCAGAAGATAAACTAGAGATTTTTGAGGGATACAGACTGTCTGCTTATAGACTAAACTCCCACTCAATTCAGCAGTTTTAAGCTGTGATCCACAGATATAGACAAATTTCAAGGGGACCATTAACTTGGATTTTTAAAAAATAACATCTTTTTTTATTAACCTTTGGGTTTTTTAAAAATTATCCTATTTATCCACTTTATTTTATGCATTGAAAAACATGATTCTGAGGAGAGTCGTAGAATTCACAGACTGCCTGAAGAGGCCATGACACAGAAGATATTAACAACCTCTGAATTAAGCAATAAATATTCTGCTTTAACCCTGATGATACAACCAGACAACCTACTATTTTAAAGGAGACCATAAAAATAGTCATAGGATGATGTTTATAAATAATTGATATTAGCTTTCTGGATGTTATTTTTGTTCATGATTGTAACTTAGATCATGTATTTAGAGCAAAGTAAGACCCTAGAGGTCATCTTGTCCAACTCCTTCATTTTACAGATGTGGACACTTAAGTGGCAGAGGGATGGTTTGAACCCAGTTTCTTTGAGTCTGAATTCAGTGTGATTTCTATTGCATCACGCCCAGTAATAATAATAGTGAATAATTATATAGCTCCTTAAGATTTTCAAAGCACTTTACAAATTCTACTTCATTTGATATCAACAACTCTGTGAGCTTAAGTGTTTTTTACAGCTGAGGCTCAGAGGACTTAAGTGACTTGTGCAAGATCACATAATAAGTGTCAGAGGCCAAACTTGAACCCAGGTCTCATCCTCTATTGACTACACACCATCTAGCTGCCCCTTGTATATGCTTATGACACCTACTAGAAAATTATGAGTTGTTTTTTTTTTCATTTTTTTAAAGCATATATACTTATTTCTATTCCTGTATAGATTGTGTTGGGCAGCTAGGTACTGTGGTGGATAGGGGAATCAGGTCTGGAGTCAGGAAGAGTTCAATTCCTACTTCAGATACTTACTACCTGTGTCACCCTAGGCAAGTCACTTAACATTGTTTGCTCAGTTTCCTCATCTGTAAAATGAGTCAAAGAAGGAAATGACAAACAAGTCCCATATCTTTGCCAAGAAGATCTCAAATGGGGTCACAAAGAGTAGAACACAACTGAAACTACTGGACAACAGACTGTTTCAATTATATTTTTTCCCTACTACTTAAGATGACTAAGTTGAGCCTTAGAATTGTTCATCACAGGCTGTAGATAAGTAAGCTAGATGATTCAGCCCCTATTTCCCTCCTATTTTTCAAAAAGTTTTATTATAACTGATTTATGCAGATGATTATTTCATTCTCCACTTTACTTTCCTTGAGAAAACACCCTTAATGTCCTTTGAAGTCTATTTTGCAGCTGCGTCTCTCCACCACTCCAGAACCATTGGTCATAAAGAAAAAAAGTAAATAGAAAAATATGGAATATAAAGTAGAATATGGAATTTTTCTGTGATATTCCAATATCTCCAATAATTCCAATCTCGAATATTCCAATTCCAAGGTTCTATGATCTCATCCATGCAAACATTCTCTCCAATGATGCAAATTGCAGTCTTTTCATGTCAGAATCCTATTCTGTTTTCTCTCGTAAATTTGTCAAAGGAGAGCAACAAAAGGACTGGATATTTGTCCCATGATCTCTTCACATTTTGTTGGGAGGGACTAGCAGAGCATGAGGGCCATTCGTGAGCTGTCTCTCACTCTTGCTATGTGACTGAGTCCATCTCCAATACATACATATACACATATATGTAATTTTTGTGGCAACATTAACAGGTAAAGGACTAACTTCTTTAAACTTGGATTGGGGAAAAGATCAAAGGTAACAAAGATAAAAAATCATACCTATAACGAGGCTCTAACAAATAGTTCAGTCAAGAAATTATATAGGGCCAAATTGGGGAAGTGGCAGCGGGAATGGATGAGAGAACGATTATGAGTGACATGTTTAGGACAGAATTGATGGAACTTTGTGCCTGATATAGGGGATGAAAAAAAGAAGTCAATGAGGGAGATGAAAGGGTTAAATTAGATGGACCCTGAGATTTCTTCTAAATCTCCATTTATAATGTCAGTAAACTCTCATTTATTAAATACCTCTGTGCCAGGCACTCTATTAAGGGCTGGAGATAGGAAGAAAGGCAAATAAAAGTCTGTAGTCTCAAGAAGCTCAGAGTCTAATGGGGGAAACAACATGCAAATGATTATGTACAAAAAAGGATAGATAGATAGATAGATAGATAGATAGATAGATAGATAGATAGATAGATAGA
>NW_027185889.1:3611746-3648666 GCF_028583685.1 Petaurus breviceps papuanus | reverse complement strand
AGATAGATAGATAGATAGATAGATAGATAGATAGATAGATAGATAGAGACAAATATACATAAAGACATGGAAAGGAAGGAAGGAAGGAAGGAAGGAAGGAAGGAAGGAAGGAAGGAAGGAAGGAAGGAAGGAAGGAAGGAAGGAAGGAAGGGGGAGAAATTGGGAGAAATCTCAGAAGAAGAAGACACAAAGGAGGACTGAGAAGGTGGCTTCTTGGAGAAGATGGGATTTTAAATGAGTCTTGAAGAAAGCCAGAGAAATTAGAGATGAGGAGAGAGAGCAATCTAGACATAGATAGGGGGGGATGGTGAAAACACAAAGACACCAAAGTCACTGGGTTTCGGAGTACATTGAAGGAAGTAAGATGCAAAAATACTAGAAAGGTGGAAGATGGGCCAGGTTTTGAAGGGTTTTGAAAGTCAATCAGAAGATTGTATACCTGATTGTGGGGAGAAAAAGGAACTACTAGAGTGTATTGAATAAGGGTAAGATCTGCATCTTAGGAAGATCAATTTGGTAGCTGAGTGGAGGATGGATCATAGTGGGGAGAGACTTGAGACAGGGAGACCAACTAGTAAACTATTACAACAGTCTCAGTATGAGGTAATAAAGGCTTACATTAGGTTAACTACAGTGTTAGAGTAGAAAAAGGAATCATCAGATAGATGTCATGAAGGTGGAAACAACAGGACTTAACTACTGATTAGGTATTGGGGAGAGGGGTAAGAAAGCTAGGACTTTGGAGCCTGGGTGACTAGGAAGATATTGGTTCCCATGATAGCAATGGGGAAGTTAGGAAGAGGGGAAGGTTTGATGGTAAAGATAATTAGTTGGTTCACTTTGGGACATGTTGAGTTTAAGATGTCTACAGAACATCCAGTTTTAGATTTGTAGAAGTCTAGATGTGAGACTGGAATTTGGGACAGAGGTTTGGACTAGATAAGTAAATCTGAGAGGCTTCTGTATAGAGATGATCATTGAAATTATGAAAGCTGGTGAGGTCACCTAGTGAAATAGTTTGGAGGGAGAAGAGAGGGCACGGAATGGAGCCTTGGGGGATAGCAGCAGGTAGTAGCTACAGTTAGCAGGTGCATTGTAGATGAAAATCCAGGAAAGGAAACAAAGAGGATGATCAGACTGGTAGGAGGAGAACCAGGAGAGTACAGTGTGATGAAAGCCTAGAGAGAGAAGCATATCAAGGAGAAGGGAGTGATTGACAGGGTCAGAAGCTACAGAGAGGTCAAGAAGTTTGAGAATTGATAAAAGTACATCAAATTTGACAATGAAGGGATCCTAGAATAATTATCCTCTTGATTTTGAAGGATCAACTTAAAGAAAGTGGATTAAGATTGGTTTGCTTGGTCCCAAGAAATAGAAGCAATGAGAAGAAGCAAATTTAGGTCCAGCTCAGGGCAGGGGGTGGGGGTAGGGATGGGGAAGGGAAGAGGAAGAGGACTTCCTAACAGTTAGGGTTGCCCAAAAGGGGGATGGACTATCTCTGGATATTGTGAATTCACACTAGAAATCTTCAAGAAAAAAAGCTAGATGACCACTTGCCCTAGATCATTATTGCTCATGGTCATTGTCCATTTCTCTCCTGGCATACTTCACTACCATTTCTCAGCTATCTTGCTACCCTAGAACATCCCTCCACCCACTTGGGTCCCTTTTTCATTGATGAGTTCTTCATATGGCCTTCATTTTGGGGATGGGTCCAGGCTAGTCATTCTTCATTCCTCTCCCAGTTTTGTTTATGGCTGTCTGGGCTTTGTCACTATACCACTACATGGGTGCTTCCAACATCACCACCACTGCCACCACCTTTTCAGCTCTTTTTTAATCAGTTGTCTTCCTCCATTAGAATTTAAATTCCTTGAGGAACTGTCTGTTTCTGTTTGTATTTGTGTTCCTAGCACTTCACACAGTGTCTGGCATGTAACAAATACTTGTTGACTGACTGAGGTACACTGAGGCCACTTCCAACTCTGAGATTCTCTGACTCTTTGACTACATGGCATGAAGACCAGATGGACAATGATACTATTGAAAGAAATAAGGAAAACAGGAGGGGCATCTGATTGTAGAAGGGTTAGTTAGTTCTATTTTTGAGGTATTTAATTTGGGTGAAAATGCTTAGAGGAAAACTTGAAGTCTATGACTAGAATTTGTTTAAGGTAATGGGACTGGAGAACTATATTTAGAAATTATTGGCTGCAGCCATGAAAGTAGAATGCAGAAGGGAGGGAATATAGGGAAAGAATAGCAGAGGGTCAAGTTTAGTGTCTCCAGAAGGATAATTTCAAAATGTTTCACTGCTATGAAAAATATCATTATTTGTAGTTAATATGTGTAACTTAAATTTGTATAGCATAATCTTCAAAAGATTTGTACATATGTAATCTCATTTATTTATCACAAAAACCTAAGAGGTTGGTCATATGGGCATAACCAAACCTGTTTTCTTTTTGTTTCAACTTATCTTTTCTCCTGATCTCTCTGATCCATACTCCCCCACTAAGTTACCTTATATTTGGCTCCGTATATATTTAGTTTGATTTTATATTTGTACATGTTATTGCCCCATATAAAATTATGTTCCTTGAGGGCAGAGACTGTTTCATGTTGTCTTTTTTCCCGCAGGTCCTAGTACATGTGCCCAGGTACATAGTGAGTGCTTTTGTTGTTGTTTAGTCATTTTTCAGTCACGTTCAACACTCATGACCCCATTTAGGATTTTCTAGACAAAGATACTGGAGTGATTTACCATTTTCTTCTCCAGTTAATTTTACAGGTGAGGAAACTGAGGCAAACAGAGTTATTAAGTAATTTGCCTGGGGTCATACAGCTAGTAAGTGTCAAAGGCCAGATTTGAACTCAAATCCTCCTGACTCCAGGGCCTGTCCTCTATCCACTGTGCCACCTAGCTGCCCCTGCTGAAACTACTTCTTAAAGGAAGCAAGGGATTCTGCTACAGAAGTGAGAAAAGAGTGCATTCCACACATGAGAAATTCCCAGTATAAAGGCATGGAGCCCGGAGAGGGAACATTGTGATGGAAGAACAGAGACAAGTCATCTGACTGGATGGCAGAGCGTCGGAGGGGGAGTAAGGTCTACTGAGGTTTCTCACTCTGAGTACAGTATTTGTTCCAATATACCATCTGACCACATGACTAATGGTTTTTGACAGCTGCATATTCACCCACTGGACCAGATTATAGATTAACTTCCTTAAAGCAATTTAGTTTACTTATGTCTGACCACTGTGGCTTCAGTGAGGAGACATGCCAGATACAATTTATTTTACATAGGTGTTAAGAATAAATCTTGTGATAAGGATGACTAATGTTTGTAGAAAACTAAAAATTATTTTGCCATCCTAAAAATGTCCTAGATTGCCCTCTAAATAGTCACCTAAAGGATTTTTTTGTGCCCCAAATGATGAATATTTCTTTGGATTCATTATTACAGTGGAAGGAGAGCTTATTTTGGAGTCAATCTGAATTTGAATCCTGGATCTGCCTTTTACTGTCTGTGTGGCATTAGGGATGTCAGTTACCTTCTGAAGACCTCCATTTCTTCATCTGTTGGACTAGCTGTTTTTGAAGGTTCTTTCCTATTAGTATACATCCCCTAATCCATGAAGCTAATTTAAAGTTGTCTACAAAAGTCAATATTTAAAAACCACATTTTCCTATTAAAACAGTCTATTTCTGGAAAATACTTTGTCATTCAATAAACACAACAATGAATTTAGCACCTGGTCTTCAAATTTAAAGCCAAGCTGATAAACCAACAAACTAACAAATATTTTATGAAACACTTACTACTGACAAGGCACTGTGCTAAGAACTGAGGCAAAAAGGTACCTGCCCTCAAGGAGCTTATGGCGTCACACAAAGAGTCTACGTCAGAGGTAGGACTCATATTTTTGTGATTCTAAGACTGGCTCTCTCTACTATGCCAGGTTGCATCTTATTTGACATCTGAACTCCCATTTATATAGCAAAGAATAGGAAACAAAACAGATGGTCATTGATTGGCAAATAACCTAATTTTGGCACATAAATATAATGGAATATTTTAACTGCCCAAGAAGAAATAAGGAAGAATTGAAAGAAGCATGGAAAGACTTATGAATTGATGCAGTGAAGTGAGTAGAACCAGGAAACAATATATTCAATGGCTATGACAATCAAAATAACAAAATGAAAAATGAACACTCTGTAATGAGAATGCCCGAAAATATTGATCCTACAGAATAATTAAGAGAACATAGCTCCATTTATTCCTTGCAGAGATAAAGTTCTTTGGATGTACAGTAGTGTGTAGACTGTAAAAACTCACCAGATGTGTTGATTGGGTTTCCTGAACTGCTTTTTCCTTCCTTTCTTAAAAACATACTTTGTTCAAAGGGAAGTGGTAAGTTTTATACACACACACAGACACATACACATGTATATATGTATGTATACATACATAGATACTATACATGTATGTATATGTGAAAGTAATTTTTAAAAACAAAAGATATTAATAACATTTTTAAAAGTTACAAAGCAAAAGGTCCCATATACACTAAAAGAACTTATTGCAGAACTTTTTGTGGTGGCAAAGAACTAGAAATAACATAAATGCCCATTGACTGGGGAATGGTTAAACAAGTCATGGTATATGAATATAATGGAATGTTACATGGGCATATTTACATAAGCTGATCCAAAATAAAATAAGTAGAACCAGAAAAGGAATATACACGTTGACTATAAAAATATAAATTTGCTTATTTTTTAAAATTAAAACTACTAAGAAGTTATAATGACCAAGTCTGACCCCTCAAAAAAATAGAGAAGATACCTCCTTTCCTTCTTTATAGAAATGGGGAATTATAAGTGCTGAACATTAAAAACATAAACAAAAAACATTATCCCTCACTACCCAGATAGTCGCAGGCTTTTTCAATGCATTGGTTAGTTCTGATGAACTGTTTTGTCATCTCTTGTTTGTTCTTTGTTTTAAAGAAAGCTCTCTGGGAGGGAAGGGGTTAGGGAACCATTGGGAAATACAGGTGATGGTAAAAAATGAAACAATAAAAACTATTTTAAATTATTATTTCACAAAATAAGAGATAGTTCTTTGGAGGATGGGGGAGGACTATATTGTGAAAATTCAGGTGATTAAAAATATTAATGTAATTACTTAAAGCACTTTCCCCAAATGTAGCACAAGTATTATTATCCTCCTTAGTACAAGAAAAAATTAGGGCCCTAAGAGGAAAAGTGACTTGCCTGATGTCACACAGCTGGGCAAGTGACAAATTCTTGGAGAATAGTGAAATTAAGGGTTTGGGAAGATGATAAACATCAAGCTACTGACAATGACAGAGAAGGAAGTTGGAAGAAAACCTGAAAAATGTGTCTATGAATGTGAGGGAAGAGAGAAGCTCCAATCAATCAATTAATCAAATCAATAAACATTTATCAAACTCATACTATATGTCAGTTGTTGGGGATAAAAATAGAAAGAATGAAATAATTCCTACTCTCAAAAATTTTATAATAGAGGAAATGACAAGTATATGTGCACATACACATGTATACACATATCATAAATACAAATTTAACAAATACAAGTATATTGAAGTACCTGAATATAAGGCGTGGGAGATAAATCACTAGTAGTTTGTGGATCAAGAAAGGCTTCATGCAGAAGAAGGTACTTGAGTTATATGTTAAAAGAAGAAAGGGATTCTATGCGATTCAGATAAAGAAAGAGTGCATTCCAAGCATGTGAAAATCTCACTGCAAAGGACCCCATGAAGAACTCATCTATAGGAAAAGGAGTGTTGTGTAGGCAGAATGGGTAGGTGATGGGGAGTGATCAATAACGTCCCAAAGGGGCGGCCAGGTAGCACAGCAAGTAAGAGCACCGGCTCCAGTGTTGAGAAGACCCGGAGATCGAATCCCGGGCTCAGACACTTACCACCCACCCAGAAACACCTGGCCGTGTAACCTTGAGCAAGTTACTTAACCCCGATTGCTAAAAAAAAAAAAAAATAAAAAAAAAAATAACGTCCCAAAAATGATGACCTTAGAACAATTTATTAGGAGTAGTGGAAACAGAAAGTTGAGTTCAGGAGGCTAAGCAGACTAAATGAGAAAGCAGAGACATCAGATAAATACAACCATCTCATGAAGTTCAACAGAGAAAGAGAAGGAAGAAATAGAACTATAGCTGACTAGTCTAGAAAAATTAAGGAAAGGTATTTTTTAGAATTGAAGAAACCTGAGTATGTTTACAGGAAGATGAAAATTACTCACTGCCAAGGGAGAGGCTGGACGCATATGGGAGAAGGTAAGAGCACTGAAGCAAATTCTGGAATAGGATGAAGGGAATGGGATCAAGAATCTACGTACTTTAATTGTCTTTTTTAGAGAAAAAGAAAGTGGCTAGCTATGGTGATACTGAAATGGTATGAAGAGTGGAGGAAACGATTTAAGAAAACTTCTTAGCAAAGAAATAGGGTATAAGTATAGAGGACAGAGGTATAGCTATGGACCAGAGGAGAGAAGAAAAGGTTTGGAATGATCATTTTTGTAGCAGTAGAGACTGTCCTGATGAAGTAATTTATAGTGAATTTTTTTTGTATATGAAATCATCTTAGTTTAGTTACTTTCTCCAAGGACATTCATAGGATCACTTCCTTAAAAGTCATCTAATTGGGGCACGTAAGTGGCACAACTTAGCCGAATCAAAGAGATATTAGAGATGGAATAAACAATGGAGAGGTGAAAATACTTTTATTATGGCAAAGGGATTGATCTTTATTATTTTTCTGTTGTATAGGATGAAGGTTTAGTCCTTATTAGTGTTTCCAGTCTATAAATTTGTTTCATCAGTGGTAGAAATTAACTTTTATTTGGTGTTTGAGTCTTATGAATATTTACAGTCAAGAGTCTGTTCAGCTAAAAACACATGATGCCCTGGCCCTGGAGTCAGGAGAACCTGATTTCAAATCTGGCCTCAGACACTTATTAACTGTGTGATCCTGGGCAAGTCATTAAACCCCGATTGCCTTCAAAAAAGAAGAAAAGTCATCTAGTACTACTCCCTTTTACAAGTGAGTAAATCAAGGCATAGGCATATTAAATGATATGTCCAAGTTAACAGAGAGTAAATGAAAGAATCAGAATGTTCAGGAGCTAACTATCCCTAGGGTTTAGCAAAAGTATGGCCAATATATTTTGCTATTCCAATGACCAGCATCCCTTTAATTCCACAACAAAAAGGTGTTTACACTTTGAAAGTATATTGCATCGGGGCGGCCAGGTAGCACAGCGAGTGGGGTGGCCAGGTAGCACAGTGAGTAAGAGCACCAGTTCCACTGTCAGGATGACTTGTGGATCGAATCCGGGCTCAGACACTTAGCACCCACCCAGAAATACCTGGCCGTGCAACCTTGAGCAAGTTACTTAGCCGCAATTGCTTAGGGGTGGCCAGGTGGCTCAACAAGTAAGAGCACCAGCTCCAGTGTCGGGATGACCTGGGGTTCAAATCCAGGCTCAGATACTTAGCACCACACCCAGAAATAACTGGCTGTGTAACCTTGAGCAAGTTACTTAACCCCAATTGCTTAAAAAAAAAAAGTATATTGCATCTTCAGTCTTAACACCAACTTATCCCATTAACATCTTGTCAACTAAGCTAGAAGTATCTGCGTGTGTGTGTTTATAGAATCAAACTATCCGATATTTTGTTTGTAATTTAAAATTTTGCAATGTGGTATAAAGTGACACCAGGGTTGGAGCCTCAGAACTGACATTTGGCAGCTTGTGTATTTGGGTAAAATATTTTACCTTGGTGACATGTAGATTTTTCACTCATAAATTAAAATGCACAGCATGATCTAGATGGTTTTGTGAAGCTCAAATAAAATAATGAGTATAATGTGCTTTGTATACATGAATTATTAATTATTATTACAATTTTGACCAGCCCTCTGTATTCATTCATGTAGAGAACTCCTGGAGTGAAATTGTCTCTAACAAGTACATGTGTAAGTTTTCACCTTAGAAAACTGCCTTAGGGCATGGAGTCAGTTTTCAAATATTTGTGAATTGATTTTCTTAAGACAAAAAACTTACCCAAATCAAAGAGATTTTACAGATGGAATAAACAATGGAGAGTCAAAAATACTTCTATTATGGCAAAGGAATTGATTTTTATTATTTTTCTGTTGTATAGGATGAAGGTTTAGTCCTTATTAGTGTTTCCAGTCTATAAATTTGTTTCATCAGTGGTAGAAATTAACATTTATTTGGTGTTTGAGTCTTATGAATATTTACAATCAAGAGTCTGTTCAGCTAAAAACACATGATGCTAAAGGCATTTAATTGTTCTGAAAGACAGATCTATTCTCTTCAACATGTCACTTCTTGTGCACATCACCTAATTCCCTAAGTATCTCTCCATGGTAATTTGCTTCACTGGCATAAAACTTGTTGAAGTAGTTATCTAATAGTTAATGCCCAGCAAATGTTTTATTTATTTAATTTTATTGTAAAGGGTGTAAATTCTCCTGCTCATTAATTTTCTAAGTGAAGAGAGTCCTTTGATTGAGAGCTGGACTGGATCTCAGCAATTACCTAGTCCTTTTTATTTATTTTACCATTGAGGGAAGTAAGACACATCTAAATAAAGTGTCTTGCCAAAAGTCATACTGGGAAGTAGGATAGGTGAGATTTGAACACAAGTCCACTGACTCCAAATCCACTGCTCTTTCAGCTGTATGATGTTTCCATCTCAAAAGGTATAATGAACAAAGACTCTAATAGAAGAGAACAGACAGAAGTTCAGAAGGAAGCACAGAGAGAGATTCAGGAAAGCTTTGATAATAATATGTCAAACTTACCATATACTTTAAAAAAAGCAAATGGTATAATCGAGATTCACAATTTCATATACAAGCATTTTTTTTGCATTTTTCTGTGTTTATGGAAATGATTCTTTGGTGTTTAGATTCAGAATTTGAAATTGAAAATTGAAATATTGCATTGATAAAAGAACAGTATAAGTGAATGAACACATATTTATTTATTATTTTGTTTTATTTTTTCATTCTTTCATCTATTTTTCATTTGTTTAGTTATTAGTTTATAATCTTATTGATACATTTTGCTTTTATATGAGTCAATTCTTGATATATTCTGTCCCTTCTCCCTTTTTCTCTCAGTGAGTCTTCCCCTGTTAACAAATAAAAACTGCTAAACAAAACAAACCAATTTAGACATTTAGTCTGTTAGAATATGCAGCATGCTGCAGCTATGGTATGGTTAAAAAAATACCTTTCCAAAGAAATGAAAGAAATGAATTTTCTACGATTGGCAATTATAGTTAACATAATATTGCTGTTTATTTTAGTGTTCTTTTCATTTACATTATTTTCTTGAATATATTGTTTTTCTGGTTTTATTTATTTCTTTATTTCACATCCTTCACAATCCTGATCAATCCCATTTTTCAAGGCTTATTAAACATCATTGATTTTTATGTTCCAACTGAACTGACCTATTTTTATTTAAGTTAAGCCTCTATGGGAGTTATGGATTTCAGGAGATAGAAGTGAGGAGGAAGAACATTCCAGGCATTTAAAAAAATTCCACACTCCATCTCCCATCTCTGTGCCTTTGCACAGTCTGTTCCCCATACCTAGAATGCAATCCCTTGCCACCTTTACTTCATAGAATATTTGGCTTCCTTCAAGTTTTTGATTAAATGTCACCTCCTTCTTCTTGTTCCACTTGCCAAAGTTACTCTTTAAAAATTTATTTTGTATATATTTATTTATGTTGTTTCCCCCAAATAGAATGTTATATTCCCCTAGTAGAAGCACCTTAAGGTGGAGACTGTTATATTCCTGTCATTGTATCCCCAGAATTGAGCATAGGGCATGCATATCGGAGGTACTTAATAAATACTTATATAATAGATAAATGTAACTAATATAAATCTTTTCGTATTTCTCTAGTTTATGTTCCCCATTTCCTATTTGTAATAATATTATGCAACATTTCTATGTTATAATTTGTTCATCTATGAGCGGATGGGCATATACTTTCTAGTCTTTTTGTCACTATAAAAAGTGAAAAGATAATAGGTTTTTGAAGTTGATAATCCTAGATAATTTATATGTCCATGAAACTTCATCAGGTCCTTATCCCAATTATGTTAATTGGAGGAAAGAGGAGTAGAAATCCCTCTCACATAAATACAAAATCTATAAAATCTATGCAAAGTAAAGAATTTTGAAGAAAGGGCTGTAACAACTAGGGAAAGCATGAAAAGTCTCATGTAGGAGAAGGTATTTAAGCTAAGCCTCTATGGAAGTTATGGATTTCAAGTGATGGAAGCGAGGAGTTAGAACATTCCAGGCATTTATAAAAAAATGGGGTATGTCCATCACTTCCCCAGTGGGGCCTGGAAATTGGAACAGTCTGTGACAGTTGGAATGTCTTTTATATGGAACAGTAAGGAAATTAGTTGGACTGGTACTTTTGACTGTGTGGTGGTAAGTAAGGTGAAGAAGACAGTTCAGAGACAGATTATGGTGGAACTTAAATGCTTAATAAAAGAGTTTGTATTTTATTCTAGAGGAGAGAGACAGAGACAGAGAGAGAGACAGAGAGAGAGACACAGAGAGAGAGACAGAGACAGAGAGAGAGACAGAGAGAGAGAGACAGAGAGACAGAGAGAGAGAGACAGCGAGAGAGAGACAGAGAGACACAGAGAGAGAGACAGAGAGAGAGAAATTGAAGCTTTGTGAGCAGGGGAGTGCTGTGATCACATCTGTGCATATCAACTTGCAATCTTGGTAAAGGATGTTTTAGAGAGAGGGAATATGGGAAGCAAAGAAAACTACTTTAAAAGCATAATTGTATGTGAGTTGCTACATAGAGATTGCCATAACAAGCATCTTTTTCTAAATAGAATAATATATCAGAATAGTAAGGTAATAGGCATTTATTATCCATGTGGAAAGTTTTTCGAGCAGGGTGATATATGGTCACCATTGTAAGTTTTTGACATCTAATCAGGATAAGCTCTGATGCCATTTCTATCCTCAATGACAAGGTGATTAACCTCTCTCAGCATCAGTTCCCTCATCTGTAAAACAGATATAATAAAATTTGCTCCTTCCTCATAGGGTTGTTGTGAGGATCAAATGAGACAATGTACATAAAGCTCTTTGCAAACTTTTTCCGATCTACCTATTTTTGAAGATTTATTTTATATTACTCACCTTCATGTGCTCTGTGTTCCAGCCAAACTGATGTACTGGATGTTTTCCGAGCTCACTATGCCATCTGCCACATCCTTTCCACAGCTGTCCTTTGTACCTATCATTCAATACTTGTTTCATCTTATTCTCTTCGACTAGTCTTAATATAGCATCATTTCCAACATCCATTCACTATCCATTGAAGATAAGAATTAAAAGGATATGACTAAACAGTTTTCTTAAAGAATTACAAACTATTTATCATATGGTTTCAAATAACTCATGATAAGAGATAGGAAAATTAAAACAAATGTGAGGTTCCAACTCACACATAGAAAAACGACATCGCTGAAAAAAAGGATTGGAATAATAAATATTGGAGGAGTTGTGAAAAAATAGGTGAATACCCTGTTGGTGGAGCTGTGAATTAACCTAATTTTTTCTGAGAAGCAATCTGGATTCATGCTAAGAAATTGACAGATATTATACTGGATAGACATGCCCAGGAGATCAAAGATGGAAAAAAAGTACTCATATACAATAAAATATCAGCAGTAGCACTTTGGTAGAAACAAAGTAGAAGCTTATTGACTAAGGAATGGCTAAATGAATTCTGGTACATGAATGTCATGGAATATTACTGTGCTATAAAAAACAATGAATGTGAAGAATATAGGGGAGTGTAGGAAAATTTATATGAACTGATGCAAAGTAAAATAGATGAGAAAAACAAAATACATAATTACTTCAATCATTTAAATAAAAAAAAACCAATAGCATCAAAAATCAAAATTCAATAGTTTGTAGTTATAAGGATTAAGTTTGGCCCTGATGAAAAGATATGAGGTCTTCCCTTCTTTGTAGAAGTGGAGGACTAATGAGGTATAGAACAGAATATACAATCAGAGTTGACTGATGTATTGATTACTTTTTCTGAACTGGTCTTTTCTCTTTTCTTTATTTCTATAATGGATAGTTATCCTGGTGGCAGAAGGGGGAGGGATATATTGTGAATTAAGGACATGTGAAAACAAAAGATATCAGTAGAACCATTTTTTTTAAAAGTGGCCTGTAGTTCTGTATCTCAAAGAAAAAGGACTTACATAGATATATTATATTATATATACTTATATATAATATATTATCACATAATATGTAATTATATATATTATATAAATATCATATATATATATATATATCCTTTCACTAGTTAGGGGCAAAGAATTGGAAATTGAGAGAATGGCCATCAATTGGGGAATGGCTGAATAAACTGCGACATATGATTGTGGTGAAATACTATTGTACTATAAAAAATGATGAAGATTGGATGGTTTCAGAAAAACCTAGGAAGACTTGTTTGAATCAATGCAGATTGAAGTGAGAAGAACCAAGACAACATTGTCTATAGTAAGAGAAATATTGTAGCAATGATCATCTGTTGAAGACTTAGCTACTCTGATCAATATAATGATCTGAGACAATTCCAAAGGATTCATGATGAAAATGCTATTTAGCTCCAGAGGAAAACTGATGAACACTGAGTCTAAATTGAAGTATATATTTTTTCACTTTGTTTTTCTTGCATTTTATAACAAAATGGTTAATATGGAAATATATTTTGCATGATTTATATGAAATCATGTTAGTGAGTAGGGAAGGGCTTAAGGAAGGGAAAGAATTTGGAACTGAAAATTCTTTAAAGGAATTTTTAAATAAAAATTTGAATAAATAGAATAAAATATAGCATGGTCTCCAATACTTTTAACATACTGGTGATCATCTAGTATATGCATTCCAGTTTGCCAATAGTTTGAAATATTCAATAAAGATATTGAAAATTTGCAAGTGAAATGAGGAAACCAAAGAAGAACTTGGAACCATTTTAAAAAAATATGTGAGGAAAGGATCAAGGCAAAAGTACCCCAAAAAAAGTACTGTAATTATTTGAATAGCAACATCTGAGGAAGAGGTGGAATTTTTTTCTTAAGGCCAAACAAGATGGATAATAAATACACTGAATGAACCAAAAGAAGAAATTAAATTACCCTGTGTCAGATTTTTATATGCAAAATGGCAATTGGTCTTTGATGAACTTTAAGTTCCCTTCTAGCTCTAAATTAGGATCCTTTCCTCCAAGGTCAAGAGATGAAATAAAAAAAGGAACCGAGGAAGCCTAAGGAAGGTCAGTCCATGATAATAATGAACCTAAACATCTTAGAAATTCCATGCAAACTTATACAAAGCAACCAATTTGATAATAAGTAGAATTATTTTACTGTGGGACAAGATGGCAAAAGGAACATTAGATATAAATAAAGAAATATGGGAAACTGCTAAACTGGGATATTGCCTGGAAGCAACGAAGAAATAAGTAACCTATCTGAAAAACATAGCAAGGAGCAAAACATTAAGAATTATCAGGCTTTTTGAAAAAGAAAATAACCTGATAATTAATAATAAATATATTATATATATTATATAATTATTATTATATATTACAAATTTTATTATATATTATAAATATATTATATATATATAAATAATAATAAAAAGAACCTTACAAGAAAAAGAACCTGATCACTGTATCTCAGGAAATCATACAAAAATAAAACAAAAATAGAACAAAATAGAAATCTAGAATAAAAGAGAACAAAATTCTATCTTAGAAATATTTAAAAATTTTTGAATTAAAAATAACAAGTGTCACAAAATTCCTATAACAGACAAGGATGAACACAAATTCAACTCACCTGGCTTGTGTTGGGCAAGCCTCAGGACTACAGAGATAAGGAAGTGATCTTAGAGGAACCAAGAGGAAATACAGTATATATCAAAAACACCCATTTAATTTGAATAGTTTTTAAGGAGAAATTATAGAAGAAACTAGCATTTATAGATCAATAGAGTTTTAGAGTTAGGAATTCACAATTCACGTAATCCAAAACCCATATATTTGAGATGAAGAAACTGAATCTCAAATAAATTCATAATTTTCCAAGATTGCAAAGCTAAGGTTTTTGTTATTGTTGTTGAATAGGAGGGTAAGAAATAGAACCCAGGACTACTAGGTCTCATTCTAATGTTCTTTACACTTTACTATGCAACGTATTTACCCTATCATTTCAACCTTTCCTTTCCTGCCATCAGAATCACATGAGCCACTCAAATTTTGTCCAAGCTTTCTTCCAAAATTTCAGACAAACTTTGCATTCATGCCACAAAGGCTTCTAGATTATCTTTTAGTGTTATCATAATCCCTCTTAGAAAACTGAGCAATTTCTCTTCTAATTTCACCACGTGTGAACTTATTGGTAATGATATATAATGTGATATACATATATATATATGCATATATATGTATGTATGTGTGTGTTTATATATTTATATGTATGTGTGTATCACACACACAATATATACATATCCAAAGGAAGTCTTATAAAAAATCAATGATGAATAGAAACTATATAACATACAATTTAGGAGTCTACATTCCCACAATAACAATACTCCCAATTTCACTATACCAGGGTAAATTTCAATTCAAACAAGGATTAAGCAGATACTCCTCAGGTCTGAGCTAACATGACTGCTCTGTCAAAGTCAACTGTGCTGTCTCCTGCTGACATTTCCCCTCAGATGAAGCTGTCTTGGAATATCTGCTGTATAGTCCTTTGCTGTGTTCACCCAACTTTATCTCATTCTGCTTGATCTATTCTTCCTGTTTTCATGTTACTCACCTGTCTTATCTGCTTCATCCATTTTGCTGGCTTGAAATTCATCTTCTGATATAATGATGGCTTAAGCTACTACTATTGCTTCCAGAACCCATTTCCTTGCCTCTTTAGTTATAGAAGAGCTTGAGAATTGTTCCTGAGTAATATAGTAGAGTGGTTGAAAGGACACTGAACTTGGGGTTGCAGGACCTGAATTTTAATCCTGATGCTACTACTTATCACCTGTGTGACCTTACATGAGTTAAGTATCTCCCTCATGGTTCTCTTCCTAACAATCTGATTGTTTCTTCTCAGCCTCCTTTAGGGGATCCTTATCCAGGTCATGCTAACTGTAGCTGTCCCACAGTGTTCTGTCCTAGGGTCTCTTCTCTTCTTTTTCTATACAATTTCATTTGGTGATCTCATCAGCTCCCATGGATTTAATTACAACCTCTATGCTAAGGCCCCTCAAATCTATCTCTTTTTCTCTAACCTCTCTGATGATATGTCCAACTATTTTTCAAACATCTCAAATTAGATATCGAGTGACATCTTAAACTCAACATGTCATTCTTTCCCCATAAACCTTCCTCAACTCATAATTTCCCTATTACTACCAAGGACAGCATCATTTTCCCAGTCTCTTAGACTTGCAACCTAGGTATTATCATCAACCATCTTTTACCTCCACATTCAATATGTTGCCAAAGCTATAAGTTTCACCTCTGCAAAATTTCTTGAAAATTCTCCTTCTTTCCTCTGACATTGCTATTACCCTAGTGTAAACCCTAATCACCTCATTCTTGGACTATTGCAATAGACTGCTGGTGAGTCTGCCTGCCTCAAATCTCTCCACACCAACCAAATTGCTAAAGCAAGAGATTTCTCTTTGAAGAATAAGTGACATAACCACTTGTTTATAACTATTACTTCCAGAAATATTGGCAATGCCCAGAGCCAGACAGCCTAGAAGTGAGCTTTAGTATTCCCACAAAGGAAAAGTTTCCCTCTTGTCCAAAGTTAAACTTTTGTCCATGCATTGCAAAAACATGGAATACTTTTCCAACACTGAACATATAGAAAAGGTAACAAATTTTGTTGCATTCTTTGTGTTTTCCAAACTCCCTATAACTTTGATAATTATAGCTTTGACATCCTTTAGGCAATGGTCTCCATAAGGACTGAGTCCCAAGATAATACTGACATGACAGAGAAAGGATGGGTATGGTTAACCCATGAGTTCCATAAAAGAATCCCATCATAGTTGGGAAATCATGTGAAACAAGCTATTATCATAGAGGAAGATAGGTTATGAAGTAGATAGGATGCTACACTTAAAGTATGAAATATATCCGTTCTAGTCTTGTCTCAGGTACTTACTAGCTGTGTCAACTTGGAGAAGTCACTTAACTTTATGTACATTAGTTTCTTCATAAATAAAAAGACAGTTGAACTCAATGACTTCTGAGGTCCCTTTCAGCTCTATTTCCCTATGATCCTATTGTGACCTACTGTTACTATTTATAGGGCTTTTCTGCAAGAACAGGTGCTAATTCCCTATCTTTAAAACTTCTCTTTTCTTGCTTCCCACCTTGCTCCTTTGGATTTATTTTCCTGGTGATCTCTGGCTTGATTCAGTAGAGTCTCTGATATATACATTACTCAGACCTTGCCCCAGGTGAATTTTTTCCTCTGGTCTTATTCATCACCCTGAGATAACTGTCTCTTCCCCAATGGGGGTGGGGATTGGAAAACATGCCAATTGTTCATTGTCTGGCAAAGCACCCCTAATGTCTAACAGTTTGCTCACATTCAGCTTTGGACAGGTACAGGCAAATACCAAGCGCTCCCATTGACAAATTCTGATGGCCATTCCTGAGTCAAAGTGAAACTGTACTCTAAGTATTATATGCCAATAGCAGAAGCTGTGGAAAAATAAATTTTAACTGAATAAAGAGACATTTCATTATTCCCCAATAATATTCCCTACCTTGGGAAGTAGTATATTTCCTGTCAATGGAAATCTTCTGGCAGGGGGACTAGTCAAGGATGTTGTAAACAATATTTAGGCTTTGGGTAAGAGTTGGACCCCAGCAGTTGTCACCTTCAAACTTTTTACTGAAGTTTATACAATATTGGGGCTTGCCTTTAATTTTTCTTAGTGGGAATTCAGGAGAAGTTGGATTTGGGGGAATCTTGAAATTAAGATTACCTAGGAAGTAACCTTCCAGAGGCTGCAGAGTGACTACAAAGCCTGACATACCCTTAACTCTCACAGTCTTAGGTTTATCGACTTCTCAATTCCCAACATCCTTGATGGCTCAGTTTCTCAATATTTCAGAACTCATATGGTTACAACTTCCAGATTAATCACCTTCATCTAAAACAAAAGGACAAACAGAGGCAAAGAACTGGGGCATATGTTGATGGGGCCACCTGTTGACCTTAAAGGCAGAGGGCTAAAGTCCTCTTCACTTAAAGCATTGTCTTTCATCTCTCAGGAACTCTGCAAAGGAAGAAATCAGCTGGTGAGCAGAAGTCAAACCCAAGAGCAAAAAGATCTAGCCGAACTAGATCAACTTATTTGTCTTTTGAACGTATCCATAGCTCTGATTTGGCAACTCTAGTCAATAAGAGGCTTTTGTTCATCATATGGCTAGCAAATTGGAATTAGTTGCAGCATCTTGACATGTTCTCCAAAATCTTTTCAAGGAGCTTCCATAACATGTCATCATAACTCTCTCAGAAGTAAGCTATCATGTGTGAGGAATTTCACCAGTAATACTATGAACATGCTTATGGGGACTGGGCTCATTGGCCAATTCCTCATTACATACAAATGAATGGATGGATGAATGGATGGATGAACATTCCAAGACATGTTAGTCCAGGAGTGGAGAACCAGTGGTCTCAAGGTTCAAACTTCACAGAGTAAATCCCCTCAATAAAAGAATTTGTTCTTTGAAGTTTAGATTCAGTTAAAAGTCCACACTTGAGGACGTAGAGGGCCACATTTGGCCTCAAGGCAGGTTCTCTACCCCTGTAAGTCCTTGGTGGGAATATAATATAGTTAATCAGATAGTGAAGGATATTCTTACAGTTGGCACAGTTTTGGAGTACAACAGTAAAAAAAAACCTTTTAAAAATTTGACATTAGTTATTTTCAAATTATTTCATATACATATGCATAGGTATATGTATGTGTGTGCATACACATAATTTGTTGTTGTTCAGTCATTTCAGTTCTGTCTGACTCTTCATGACCCCATTTGGGGTTTTCTTGGTAAAAATACTGGAGAAGTTTGCTTTCTCCAATTCACTTTACAGAGGAGGAAACTGAAGCAAACAGGGTTAAATGACTTCCCCAGGATTACACACACAGTAAATATCTGAGACTGAATTTGAACTTAGGTCTTCCTGTTTCCAGGCTGGCACTCTTTACACTGCACCACCCAGTTCCTATGTGTATATATACATGTATACAAATATACACATATAAAATTAGGCATGTTGGATGTAAAAATAGTTTGTATTAAAAATAAATGGAATATTAATGAAGATAATTTCTTTATATTTTTCATTTTATTATGCTTTTGGAAGTTTTTGTAGTCTAATCCACATATACAATTACTCCAGTGTACTTAACACCTTGTGTAATATCTATGGTCACAAAATGAAATGGACACATTTTCTTAAATAAAGGAAAGAAAATGTATGCAATTTCTATTTATTTTACTTTGAAGGGTATGCCTTGATCTTACTGTGCATTAAAAATTTTTGTCATCTGTCTATCATTGATATATCCTGAATTCTCATTTTTCATATTTTGTGAATAACTGATATTGTAAAGTAATACCATGGAATTATTATGGATATCACTAAAATATTATAGAATATTAAGAATATTTTATTCAGGTTGGTAATTGTTCACTATTAAGAATGTAATGAGCTCAAGCCCTCCATTGTAGTTGCAATAGTACTGAGATTTCAGATTCATTATCCTCTTGCTGTAAAACAAGTTCCTCATTATTTTGAGATTTTTAACTTATTAAACTCACTTTTTGACTGACAAGGCCCTCCATGAAGTCCTAATGTAATGACCTACTTTATTATGAACTTGACCCTAGGTTTGCAAGGCTATTCTAGTGGAGCATGTGAATAGGCATGTCTTGCCATGTTGGACAAATCTCTAGTAGAAACCTAGGAAACAAACAATGTTTGCTCTTCAAGGACAAACCTAGTTAAGTACAGAGAGTCTTATCATCTATACAGAAGCAAATTAGTACTATCATTTGTTCATGTCAATCGATGGAACAAAAAAAAATTCAAAATGATCCTGAACCTTTTATTTCTGCCATATTAGTGACAGGATGGCAAGAAAGGAATAAAAAGAATCACAATATTTAGACTATCTATAAAAATTAACCATTGCAACTCTATATGAGAGATCCTTGTCCAATGATAAAAGTGGATGTACCACCTGAAAAACCAAATCACAGAAAATATTAACATTATTGTTATGAAAGGAAACCAGAAACTATAGAGAAGTTACAGATAAAAAGCAAAATGGTTCACAGATTCTCCTGGGAGAAAGGAGTGAAGGAGTTTGCAAGGTCAGTTCTATTGTTCAAACAAGAAATACCATCTCATGGAGCAATGGGATATCTCATATTGTGTTACGGCAAGCATTTAGGAAAAGACCATTTTGGAAATAATTGTAGCTTATATACTAATATATATTGCAGAAAATGGGGAGGTAGAGAAATTCTACAAAATATTTACTAAGACCTCAATTAAAGCGGCATATTTTAATAGTTTGTGAATTCAAGGCAAATAATTTTCATAATTATAATAGCTAACATTCATATAGTGCTTATGCCAGGCACTTTGATAAATATTTTGTAAGTATGAGAGAAGATGATAAAATAACAAAGAAAATACAATTTAGAAGTAAAAAATAAAAGATACCAAAGGCTCATGGAAAATAGAGAAGCCCCATATTTATATATCAAAATATTTTTTTCGAGAAAACAGTTGGGAGGTATTGGACAATATGAGCACTAAATAAGATTTTAAAAATCAAACATTTTAAAACAGAAAATAAATTTAAGAAACAGACAATGATACGGGTTATGACAATTTCCAAAGTAAGTTTAGTTCATGTAAATTAATCATTAGAATGATGATTTTTTAAAAAATAAAAGCCTAGAAATCAAGTCAGCTAGTAAACAACTTCTTTCTTTGCCAAATGAAGGCAAAGAGTAGTCAGCAGCAATTCTGGCCTGAAATATAAACTCATTCATAAAATCTTTTGGAAGAGGCTAGTGAAAGATTATGAACAGAGTCAAATCAAATAGCCATGAAATATGATTAAGGGGATAAGAGTTTACAGAATGGCTGATGAGATACTCAACCAAGTCAAATAATATCAAAAACATTAAAGATGAAATGGAAGGAACATAGCAGACAGACAAAAAATATATAAACAATAAACTCTCTTCTCCATCAGCGACAGTAGAGCCACCCCATTTGTACTCTAATGTCACCCAAATGCAACATTTGGGAAAGAAGAAATGGCATTAAAAAAATAAACAAGTGGGAAGAGTAGTTGGACTTAATCAAGTGTCCACAGAGGAGATTTGTGTAGGAGGTGACAAAATTTTGAGGGTGAAGAGGGATGAATTTTCAAGAGATGAAAGTAGCTAATATTGGGGGATATGGGATATTGGAAGGATGGATTGGAAGGATCTTTCAAAACAAAAGAAAAAAAGATAACCAAGAAAATAATATCTACTCTCTCACCTCTACAATTTTTTTGTAAAATTATCTGTATATACATCAAGAGATTCCTTGATGAAGGTATAAAAAAGAGCAGTCAGCTTTTTACAAATAATATTCTATAGCAGATCATTTTTACAGTCACATGATAGACTAAAAGTTCATAGAAGGCATGATTCCATTGTGCTTGTTATTTGGTGGCTATAAAAAAAGCATTTTGATATAGTGGAGCCAAACTCTACCTTAAATACTCTCCTCCAACATAGTGTCTCTCATGTATTTGTAAGATCACTTGAGGCAACTACTTAACAATAGAGGTAATTTTGACAAATTTCTTGATTGTGAATATCAAGCAAGGCATAAAACAGGGAGATGTATCATTGTTGAAAGTATTCCCTATTGTCACAGAGATATTCAGCACAGATTTCAATTGGATTAGAGATTTTCCATAGATGATGACAACCTCAAAAATAATATCTGCAATACTGAATAGACTTTGCCCTAACTATTGACAGGAGAAAGCAAAAGGATAAAGAATGATCCTTGTCTAGACTTTAATATGCAGTTAGGTGGATAACCCACATAGCTGAACCATTAATCCAGATCATGTATCAAGGACATATCCCCTGAATGGATGATAAACCAAGCTCGAATTGAAAAGGAAAGGGAATGAGGGTCAGATGGCATCAGGAAATTGCTTGATGCTTGTAAAGATCCCAAGCCTCTCTGTGTTAACAGTGACCCACCTTTTATTATTAATATCATGACAATGACAACAATAAAACCTAACATTTGTGTAGAGCTTTAAAGTTTCCAAAGCACTTTATAAATATTATCTCATTTGATCATCCCCCAAACCCTTGAAGGTAGGTACTATTATTATCCTAGATGAGGAAACTGAGATAGACAGCAGTTATGTGATGCTGTATGACTGGAAGTCAGGTCACAACTGAAAAAGTTGTCTCCAAAGAATCAAAGTGGAAAGGCAAAGGAAAATGGAGAGATGTGTGGTGTGGATAGACCACCATATTCACAGTGAAGAACTTCCCAGGAAAAACAGAGTAAATTATCTTACCAGAGAGACTTTGACTAGAAAAGCATATGGCCTGGTTATGTAACATGAGTAAGAAAAAGCTAGGGCAGCTAGGTTGCTCAGTGAGTAGAGCGCCAGGCCTGGAGTCAGAAAGATCTGAGTTCAAATTCAGTCTCAGACACTTAGCAGTTGTGTAATCCTGGGTAAATCACTTAACCCTGTTTGCCTCAGTTTCCTCATCTGTAAAATGAGCTGGAGAAGGAAATGGTAAAGCACTCCAGGGTCTTTGCCAAGAAAACCCTAAATGGGGTCACAAAAAATTGGACATCACTGAAACAACTCAAGAATGGGGGTCCACTCATGTGTTCCATTATTTTCTATACAATGTTAGGTCATCTAGAAGGAATGATCCAGAAGTATATTTAGTATACTTCAGTGTGTGGGACACTTGTGGAAAGACATGAAGGACAGTTACACAAAATGAGAAGGCATAAATGACTTTTCATTTGTGTCACTGGAGGGAGTACTGAAATTGATAAGATCACAGTCTTCAAGGTGCTAAAGAAACATACTTCCATGTGTATGTATATAGACAATAAGGATAGGCATTAGACTAGTGATTTCATTGGCATAGAGAATTTTTAGGCAAGGAAACTCCCTCTACCAATGTATAGTTTTAGAGAGAGTTGCCTGCTGAGAAGGCAAGTGACTTGACCAAACACAAAGCAAGAGGTAGGACTTTAATTAAGGTCTTCTTCATATCAGGATTGATTCTCTATCCACTCACCACTCCAGATAGCCACTCAAGTATATAGACTAATTAATTAACATTAACGCTAAGTTAAATCAGGAATTTGACAATTTTGGTTAGCCTTGATCTCTCCCTAGAATATTCACATATGAATTTCAATCTTTTAGAGGGAAAATTAAATGATTTATTTATATCATATCTACACTGGTTAAATAAAGTATGAAGACTTCATATTTGTTACAAAATGTAACTAAGTCTTCTGGTGCCCATGGTAGTAAGCAATATTCATTGGTGGATTTGTGGTCAGGTGCAAGCCAAGCAAAGGCAACTTTCCAAGGTTCAAAATACCAGTATAGCTGCTCTCCATTTTATTCAGTGACAAATTAAGAACAGAGAAAATAAAAATATAGCATAAATCAAAATACAGCATTCACCAAGTGTAATTCAATAATTTCGAAGTACAACTCCACCCCTGGACATTACATTCATTTAGTCAATCATAAAATCCCTCTTCTAAGTACTACTCCACCCCTAGGTAGTACATTCATTTAGTCAATCACAAAGCCCCTCTTCTCAAATGGAGATTAGTTTCCATAAGCAAAGTATATTCATTTGATCAGTCACAGAGCACAAAAAGGAAAAGTTTCCCACCCTTGGATCACAGCTGAATAGGACATTTTCCCTAGAGTTACAACAAGCTTAAGCACAGCATTTAATACCCAAAGAGAGGTCTTTTCTTCATCTTGACCCGAGGAAAGTTTTCAACAATCTTTGTTCCTGGTGAGACAAAGCTTAGCAAGGTCACAAGATACATTGCCAGTGTCCTCATTAATTCATTCTCTGTCTGCAGAACAGTCCTAGGACCACTGAAAACATTAGCAAGACCCTCTTCCAGGATTTCTGTAAACATACAAGAAAATCCTTCTTCAGGGCTTCTGAACCAACAGCAAGGTTCCAGAACCTCTGCAACAACAGCACTGTCCTTCACCAGTGGACGAATCTGGAAAAACAACATCAAAACAGACAGACAAAGTACCAGCATAACAGCCATGTCTCCTCAGTCTTTGGCAGCTCCGGGTGGCAGCTCTCAAAAGTCCTGGGAAGTTCGAACTAGCCCTCAGCAATCCTCTCAGTCTCGTCTCTCTGCCTCCACGATGCTGCTTCCAAAACATTCTTCTGCCTCTTTCTCTGCTTGTGCCTCTCTAAAGTTCAGCCCTCTCTTTTCATGTCAACAAGTCCATCCCACAAGTGGGATTCACAAGCTCTGGGTTTTAACACAATCAATGCAAAAACCAAGCCAATACAGGGGAATCTTAAATTCCATTACATCAGGTAATAGAAGGAGAAATAGAAGGAATGCTGAGGAATTTACTGTGGGTGGTTGTGGAACATTCAAAATGGGTGACCTAACCAACAACAAATGTAGCATACATCTGAGTCCAGCGATCCAGATAAATTTCCTCAATTTTTAAAACAATGAATGGTCTTTTCAAAGCTTCTGTACATACCTAAAACCAGTCCCTGAGTCCAAATCCTTTATAAACTCTAACACAAAACAATTGGCTCCTTCACCCTTCTGGAATATTATTAATAATAATGACAACATCATTTAAAAGACATCATTTCATTCAAGTGTCTACATGATCATAAGTCAACTGAAATAATCTAAGTACACCTTTTGAAAATGATTTTAATAACACCCTAGATTTATAGAGTCCCTTTCTTCTTATGAGAAAATCAGCAAATTTTGCCAAGGTATTTTCCATAATGACTGCATTTTTCAGTATAAGAAACACATATATCCACAACAGAAATATATGGCTGTGGTTGCATCAATTAATCAACAAGCATTTAAGTACTTACCATATTCCAGGCACTGTACACAAAGAAAAAGCAAAAACAGTCTCTGCCCTTGTGGACCTTACATTCTAGGGAAGGAAACAATTTGCATACAGGTATGTATATATGTGTGGGTGTATGTGTGTGCATGTATGTACATACACACAAATACATGTAGGTATGTATATCTACATGCATATATAAAATAAGTTACATGTAAAGTAGAAACAAGATAATCTTGGAGGAAGGGCAGCTAGGTAGCCCAATGGATAGAGTGCTGGGCCTAGAGTCAGGAAGAGTCATTTTCCTGAGTTCAAATTCATCCTCAGACACTTACTAACTGTATGACTCTAGACAGGTCACTTAACCTTGATTGCCTTAGTTTCCTGATCTATAAAAAGAGTTGGAGAAGGAAATGGTAAACCAGTCCAGTATCTTTGCCAAGAAAATCCTATATGGAGTCAGAAAAAGTAAGACACTACTGAAAAAGACTGAACAAGAACAACAGTGGACAGCACTAGCACCTGGGGGCCTTGGAAATACTTCCTATGGCACTTGATGGAAGACAAGGATTTTGATAAGCAGAGTAAGGAGAGAAAACATTCCAGACATGAAGACTAGCCAGGACAAAGGAATGAAATTAGATTTGAAGCTTTGCATGTGAGGAATAGCAAATAAGTCAGTATGACTGGACGATTTATAAAATATTTTTGTCACAATCTAGCCACAACCACGAGTTAAAAACTAATTTTATTGATACATTTTGCTTTTATTTCTCTACATTTCCATATATACCTCTTCCTATCTCTATTAGAGGCATTTTTGTAACAAAAAAATAAAGAGAAAAAACCTTGAACATAACGAATTAACACATCAACCAAGTCTGCTAAGATGTGCAATGTTCCATAGCTATAGTTTCCCCAGCTCTGCAAAAATCCTCTTCTGCCACTGTTTTGCCATTTCATCAAGTCAAAAGAAGATTCTCATCTAAGTGTCCATTATATTTGGCATGCCTTTGCTTCAAAACCTACTCAACATTATGTTTAGTTTAATTTCTGCTAGTCATAGAAAGTAGCACCCTACAATAGAAATAAGGCTGGTCTTAGAATTACAATGATCTGTGTTCAAGACTAAAATTGATCATTACCAGCTATATGACACTGATCAAGTCACCTAACTCTATATCTTAGCTGTAAAATGAAAGGATATGTCATTCTAGGTAATATTTATGGGCTCTTTCCACTCTAACAATCAATAAGTTGATTCAGTAAATCTATAGTGACTTCCTTTTCCGTTCTTTAACTTTTTTGTGTGTCCCGGACCCCTTTAAAAGTCTGGCAAAGACTATGGGTGCTTTCTTAGAATAACATTTTTTTTTAAGGCAAGATGACAAAGGAAACCAATTATATTGAAATTCAGTTAACACTGAAGTATAGATGACTATATTCTCATTTGTTTCCCCCCGGGAGCTTCTTCAGGATATAACTGGTTTTTTTTAATCATTTAACAAATATATAGCTCATATATAATCAGGGTGACCCCTTCTCAATAACCATATCACATATGATACATCTTTCTAGAATGTATGCATCCATCTTTAAATAACAAAGTATATAACACTCTTGCTTTTCTTTCTATATTGAAATGTTTTTATTTGTTGATGATCACCAAATTAATATTAAAAAGAAAATTTATCTTAAAAAATTAAAATCCATGTGAGTATTCTGTATTAATGTTAGTATCACAAGCAAGTCCAAATTCCATTTTTCTTTTGTTACATTGACTCTCAATTAGTTTGTTAATCCAAGATGGATTAAGGAGGCTAATAAGACTCCATAGGTCATTGAGAGACTAAGAATTTATGTTTAAATCCTGACTTTGAATCCTGTGATATGAAAAGGGGCAACTTTCCTTTATTATAATTTTTTTCATCTTTGAAATTCATGTGCATGAACATTACATTATATGTCTATTACATGCACAATATAATATATACCATATATTATGCAATCTTTAACATGCAATATATGTGATTTTTATGCACACATACATAATTCAGAGGAGTTACCAGGGTTCAATGATACAGGAAGTTCTTCCTTGGGACTTCCCTACAGGGATGAACTCACAGGTCCAATACAAATATATATATTTGCGTGCATTCATATATGTCTCACCAGAATAATATGTATAGTTATCCCTTCCACTTTGCAAGGGCATGGTGCCCCTGGGATCTGAAAAATCCATGTAAAATTCTTTGGCTTTCCTTTCAAACTAGAGAAATCTGAATTACTATGGTATTAAAAGATAAAATATGTTGATATTATACACTACTATGTATATGGTTTATGCATTTCAGCGTTTCTAATTTTTTCTGTCATCTGCCAGCCTTTGTGTGTTATCAGTGGCTTTCACAAAATTCCCCCCAAATTCTCATATAATTTCTTATACTGACATGTGATATATCCCAATGGGGAAAATTGTAATGTGGAAGGGATAACTATATACTTAAACACACATACACACATGCAACTGTGCATGCATACATATGTATAGACACACATTAGTATGTGTATATACATACATATAAATGTGTACATACACACATTTATATTCATAATGTTTTAATATTTGTGAAGTGTTTTACATAAATCATCTGGTCCTCACCACTATGAAGAAGGGTAATGTGCGTGTGTCTGTGTGTGTGTATACATAGGTAGGTAGATATAGATATAGATGGATATAGAAATATGTGTATGTATGTGTTTTGTGTGTATACATATGCACAGAGATAAATATACGAATGTATATACACCTATATTTCCATATACAGTATATACATATATTTCCATATATGTCCCAAAAATATTGGTGCAGTTTTAAGCTTTAAAAGACTTTTGGAAAATCCTGTTTTTATATGATTTGGTTTATGGATGTACATGTGTGTATGTCAAAATGTCTCCATAGACGTGAAATATGTGTGTATGTATGCATTTCCATGTGGAGAGGCAATATGGTACAGTGAATAGAAAGCTGACTTCAAAGTCAGAAAGACCTGAATTGAAGTCCCACCCATGCTAAGTACTGACTGTGCGATCCTGTGTGGGTCTTTCAGGTCAAGTCCATATACTTTTCCAGCTCTTTTTAGAAAAGGCAACATTTCTTTTTGTCTAGTATAAGCAAAAAACTTCCCTTCACATTTTCCTAATTTGTTCCTTCTAAGTCTTGGCTACTCTTACTAAGTATTGGACTTGGAGTCAGGAATACTTGGGTTAGAATACTGCCTTAGACATTTATTAGCTTTGTGACATTGAGAACTTTGACATACATATAGATATAAAACACATATATATGCACATGTATATGTATATATATGTATAAATAGAGATGCATACATACATACACTCATCACAGATGTGTAAGGTCCTACCTAATATGCCTTTGCTGGCTGCATCTGTAAAAATAAATGACTGAGGTCCAGGAATGCCCCTTAGATGGTAGAGAAGGCAGATCTTGCCCCTTGGGCTTGTGGTCTATGTGCTTTTTCCTTACCCACACATTGGAGAAGTGAAGAGACTCAGGCTTTGAAAACAGAGGAATTCTGAGTCCTGACACTTTTGAGTAGTAGCTGTTTTGCAGACGTGGACACATAGTCTTCAATTTCTAGCCCACCCACTTTCCCTAGAAGCCAATGATTTTGGGTGAGCCAGAAGCTGAAGACTATGGATCCAAAAAGCAGGGTCAGGTAGAAATATGTCCATCAGAGTAACATCGATTCAGTAACAGGTGTTGTTTTTTGACCTTCTTTCTTTGAGAACCAATGACATCAGGAGGGTGATGTCTTGACTTGCAAGTGAATTGAATTGAAGTGAGGTAGAGCTGTGCAAAGTCACCAGCCTCATTTTCTCCTCTAGAATCATCAGATTCCAGTGGTAAGACCTAAGTCAAGATGACTGGCAATGGCCCAGAATGCAGAGGGAGATTTTGACATTTTTAAGCTAAGATCTTTCCCAGGTCTCAGTTCATCTGAGGCAAGGTCCATTCAGTGATTGAAGGTTCAGTTAGAATTGAGACAAAAGATCATCTAGTTTGCCTTCCCTAAAGAATCAATCTGAGTGGGGAAGATCTTTACAGTTTCTGGTCAACACAGAAAATTATAGCATCAGGTAGGGGATACAAGACTGTCTAGACCTTCATGACCCCCAGGGAGCCAACCCAGCAAGAGTAAATCAACATCAGTGGACCTTAAGTGTCAGTAGAATGAGTTGTTCCTCAACATATGTGCCTAGATTACATGTGTCTCATATGTATATATATATACCCCTCCTCCCAGGTGTCCTGGTCACATATTTCATATTTATGTAGCTCTCCATGCCTTCTTTACTCTAGCCATATGTGTCCTCAATCACAGGTTATTCCTTATGTGTGATCCCCCCTTCCATTGATGTATACAACCTGGGGTTATAGGTGAAATGTTTGTTGTTGTTGTTAATGTCCTCCCTTTGTCATTTCATTAAATCCCTTTGCTGTGGGGATAATTTGGCCAATTTTCACTAGGGGCTCATTACTAGGGACTCAGAGCTATGGTTTTAAGAGATACAAAACTATGGAATACTTTGAATCTGTGGTAGCGAACCGCTGAGCCCTCTGTCAATTTTTTGGTCCCTGAAAGAGATAGCAGACCTTGCACAGCCCTCCTTCACTCAATTCAAATTTAATTGCAAGTTATATCCTCATCTCCATGATGTCATGGTTCTCTTCGAGAATGAAGTAGAAACACAAGCAAGCGATAGCAGTATAAAAACTTTCAGTCAATTATTTTTGATGGAAATCTTTTGAAGAAGTATTATATGCTTCTTTGTCTTCTTAAATTTATACTTAAAAACTTCAATTTATTTCAAAAAGCATGTATTACATACCTACTATGCACACAGGTACATATATACACACACACACACACACACACACACACTATACTTGACATGGAGGATTATAAGACAAAAAGGAAATGCTCTCAATGAAACTATATTTTACTGGGGGGAAACTAATTGGGCAATACTAGCATCTGGGAGAGAGAGGGAGGCAGAATGGCTCTGTATTAGAGATTCTAGGAGTCAGGCAGGAAGAGGGAAGATATCAGTGTGGGAGCTCTCTCTAACAAGTCAGTAGGAATGTCCTTCCCTACTCAGATCAAAATTTCTTTAACTTAGTTCTGGTTCAGTTCTGGGGAATTGGCTAAAATTCACAGGTTAAGTCATTTGGTCAGTGTCAATAGCTAGCAATTGCCAAAGGTGGGACTTGAACATGGATCTTCCTGTCTCTAAATATAGGACTCTATCTCTTGTGCTATCCTGCCTCTTTCAAACAGACCTCAGTGTATACATTCTAACTTTCACTTTTTATGACTTGGGGTCATGGTGATGGATGCCAGTGATTGTACTAGGCTGAAATGCAGTGGTGTTTTTTGAGGCTACTGAGGTATGTACAACTCTTTGGTCCTATACAATATGGCCCTAGGCTTTTAAATTTTTCAAGTTCTTTTTCTGAGACATAAAAACTCACAATGATTTTAAGCACTTTCCTTATCAGCCTTCACTGCCAGTTGTTAATTCTTACTGCTGAGAGAATGCCTGCCTGTAGTATTTCCTACTGTATCCTCCTCCTGTTCCTCAACTCTTAGTCTATTTAATTTAATCTGCTAAGCACTTAGAAAACTGATAGAAAGGTTGGAATAAGAATCAGCATGGTGTAAAAAGTGCCTATCAATTGGGAATTGGCTGAACAAGTTGTGGTATATGACTGGGATTGAATACTACTGTGCTATAAGAAATGATGAGCTCTGTGATCTTAGAAACACATGGATTGACTTGCAGGAAAGAATGAAAAGGAAACAAACTGAACCAAGAGAACACTGTATATAGTAACAGCAATATTGTTTTAAGAACAACTGAGCAAATGAGTTATTTTAACTATTATAAATACCCAGATTAGCTACAAAGAACATATGAAGGAAGACATTATCTACAACCAGAGAAAGAACTGATAAATAGAAGTATCATATAATATTCTACATATACACACATATTTGGATCTGATGGTAGCCATCTCTAAGGTGGTGGGGGGAGAGAAAAAGGAAAGCAAAAAAAAATACTTAATTTTATTATATATTTAAAAGGAACAGCAAGTTGTACATAATAGATTTGCAGTTTCATATGCAATCTTTTTTCTTTTTATTCTGCCATGTTATTGACATGCTTATTTTATGTCTTAGGTTCAGAATAAAATAAATTAAATTTGAATTTTAAAAAGTGGAAAGAACACCAAATTTGAAGTCGGAGCACTAGAAGTCAGAAACTTTCACTGCAACTTCTTGTGTGATTCCAAACAAGGCACTTAACCTCTCAGGTTCTGCTTCTTGACTAAATTTGCTACAAGTTGTTTCTTATGTGTGGTCACTCTTTCCAGTGATGTATATATTTGTAGGTGAGTACAGCCCAGGTGGATGGGTAAAATATTTTTTGCATCAGAGGACATGGATTTGAATTCCATCTCTGCCATGGAGTTGCTATGTGACTTTGGGTAAATCACTTAATATCCCTGGGTCTTAGTTTCCCATCTTTAAAACAAGGGGTTGGATTCGAGCTCTGAGTCTACATGCAGTTCCAAGTGGGTGATCCTATGGTCACCATATTCTCTTTAGCTAAAAATTTCTATGCCCCTCAATAGTATCTGAGGGAGCACCCAGAATGTAACTTAGGCCAGGGAAATAATATATGCCTAATGCTAGTTAAGTTTAATCTGCATCATTAACATTTCCTTTATCACTTTCTTAAGTCTAGACAATCAACAAAACAATAAATCCTGATTTGTAGTTCGCCCAAGGTTTAAATGCTCATAATGAAAATTCAACAATTGTTCCTCTTAAACTGGTGTGACTTGGTTCCAAGACACTCTGACCTGTGATCACACTTGGATCATAGATCTAGAGCTGGAAGGGCCATCTTTGGTCATCTGGCCCCAAACCTCATTTTTATAGGTGAGGAAATGTGGTTCAGGGAGGTTATTGACTGGTTTCAGGTCACACTGGTGATAGGTGTCAGAGGCAAGACATGAATGTGGGTTCCTGGAGTCTAAAATCAGCTCTCTTATCCTATGGTAGTAAATTCTATTTTGGTTTACTAGAGGCCAGTTTTTCTCACTCCCTAGTCTTTGTTTGAATTCTAAATAGCTGAGGTTAGTGAGCTATGGATATAATCTGTTATTAGCGTCTATTATTTTTGTAATGCATTATATTATCTTTGCAGAAGCAGTAGATTTAAACTCATAACTGTGTTTACTTAGACTAATGTTGACATTAGTTTTAATTCCCTGACAATTGATGGTAGGGTTTGGTGACCCAGAAGCATATCAGTCAGTAGAGAATAGCAGCCCTAGAAGTTAAAAATAGCAATGGAAAATCCACCAAGCGAATATTACATAAATACATAATTGTGCATTGATTTGCATTAAATGCAACTTGTATGATGAGAGAGGTTTTCTCAGAATTTCTTTAATACAGCTCTGTTCTCTCAGCGTCCTGGAAGGCATCACTCAGTTACCCCCTTTGTCATTACCTATATTTGAATCATTTTTTTAGTGGTCACAAACACCCTATGGGCCTAGAATGAATAAAATATGCATCCCCGGTTGTCCCTGCAAAGAGGATGTACAGTTTCACCTGTGAAGTGCAATACTTGTAAACTTTATCCCCTTCCACTGAGTCCCAGTCTCCTGACACCATGATTAAGAAATGTCACCAAAGTGTTCAAGTCTTAACAGTCTCTGTCCCTGATTTGGTATCTCTGTGCCTATTGTCAGTCCTTTCAGAAAACCAAAAACCCAAAGAGAGACAATGATACAAAGAGAGATGTGACAGTTCTCAGAGTGGTTGAAGGAAGTATAAGGACAGAAACAGAGAAGAGACAAGATTGTGAGTAGGGCAAAGAGAGGCTCACTACATATCTGGTCTCTCATTAACCACATTCTACTGCTCCATAATGAATGGAGAGGATGTTGAGAGTCCAACTTGTGAACAGCGAAGTAGGCAGCAGTCAGAGAGAAGAGCAGAGGTGTGCTTGGAAATGTTGTGTTCTTGAAAGCTGCTCCTGTTCTGAAGTTCTCCACGATCCAGACTATGACCCCATTGGATGTAGGAATCAATAATCATTTGGGATATCTATTTCCTACACTCCTTTGCCTGCTTGTAGGAGAAATGTCTGTGCAAGGAGTTAAAATAGCTGATGCACATCTTTTCTTGGAACTCTGAGGTTCATAAAGTGCCTATATACTAGCTGTAGTTGTCTTAGATTGAAGCTGTGAACATGTGTTCATGTGCTAAATGTTCTACTATCTATTATTTTTAATTCTACTTCTTCGTGCTATGAAAATAGTAAAAACATCAGATATAATTTTTTAAAAGTCTTCACATGGGGAGGAGTGGATTTCATTATACTAAAGTTACGTGACTAGGATTCAGAGAAATAGATGGGGGAAGTGAGTTTTCCCACAAGTGGGGGCTCAAGAGTAATTTTAATTTAATAAATTGCACTAACTTTAAACTAAGGAATGAATAAATGGAAACGTATTCATTAGGCATTTAGTATGTACCAAGTGCTATGCTAAGTACTAAGGATACAAACAGCAATAGAGTCCCTGGTGCGTGCACGCACACACTCATACACACACACACACTCACACACACACACACACACACATTTGGTAATGTTAGCCAAGGAGGTTCATCTTGGTGAGGGAACGCACAGGGATGCTGAGCAGAGTCATAGAACAACTGATTGGTGTATCCTTTCTAGATAGTATTAATTGGATGATAATTTCCAGAGCCAGAGGTGGAACATGGAGCGTGTGTGTGTGTGTGTGTATGTGTGTGAGTGTAGGTGTTACCTTTATAGTAGGAGAATGATATGAAGATTGTCAGAAGAGGAGCAGTATGAAGATTTAAACTGTCCTAGAAGTGATGGAGTCTACTAATCAGAACAGGAACAGAGTCAGAACCAGTTTTGTATTAGAGGTGGAAGCTGGAATGAATAGCATTAATAATGATAGCGAACATTTCTATAACTCTTTAAGATTTGCAAAAAGCTTTACAAACAAGATCTCATTTTATCCTCACAAATGTGGAAGGAAAGTGTTATTATTACCTATATATTATATATGAGGAAATTAAGCAAACCGTGGCTAAAGTGGTTGTGATTTGCCCTGAGGTCAGTTTTGAACTCAGGTCTTTCTGAGTCAATCACTCTATCTACTACACTACCTAGTAGTTCTATGAAGGAGCATGGCATTAACATAGATGGATAACAGACTAATGAAATGAATATGGCCCCCACTGATTGCTACTGTTGTTCTGTTGTGTCTGACTCAAATGGGTCACACCCCATTTGAAGTTTTCTTGGCAAAGACACTCAAGTAGTTTGCCATTTCCTCCTCCATTTTACAAATGGGGAACTGAAGCAAAGTGTTAAGTGACTTGCCCAGGGTCACACAGCTTTGATTTGAACTCAGGAAGATAAGTCTTCCTGAATTCAAGCCCAGAGCTCTATCCTGTGATAGATAGATAGATAGACTGTGCCACCTGGCTGCCTTTAGGTAGCTGGTGACTTACCAGTTTCTCACAAAAAAAAAAAAAGCAGGGCAGGGAGAGAGAAGCTGGCTACTCTCATTGTTGAGGCATTTATTAGTGGGTATAAGCAGTGAGTCGAGTATAATTTCCTGTGCAATACAAGAGGATGAATATTTTATCACTAGAAATTGGCAAAACATTATGATTTTACAGCCAGGTTTAGCTATTCACTTCCCACACAATAAAGTATTGTTATTGTTGGCTTTAATGTGCACGGTATTGAAGAGAAGCTATTTCTTGTAGGCAGTAAGTCCACATAATTTAAAAAGGATTATGATTACTGGAAAGGATAAAGAAACCATTAAAGCTTTATTAGCCAGTTTAATATTAAATCACACTTTACATCCCCTCTCCTTGAAAGAATATGCTGAAAAATTAAAATACAGTCCTCTAAAAATTTTATTTCTTCAGTCACTGTATTTGGTGAAATTATCTACCAGTTTCTCATTAATAGTCATTATTCTACCATTATTCATTTATTTATTTATTTAGACTATACCTTTCATTTCATTGGTGAAGGGAATATATCCATCAGGCATAAGAAGCATAATAATATGCTCTAAACATTTTGGATATTGCAAATCGACATTTTAAGGTTTTATATAATGTCTATATCTGTATAGTGCCCTGAACTAAATGAAATAACCAAGCAGGAGTCAAAAGATCTGGGTTAAAGTCTTGACCCAAACACCTATTAACCATGGACAGCACAATTTCTATGGGTTTCAGTTTCCTCATCTGTAAAATGGGGGTAATAAAGCCCACACTATCCTACTTCATGGGATTATCATAAAGTAAGTATTCTCTTACCTTTAAAGTGCCATATGAATGTGCTGTTTACAGAAGTGTGTGGGATAGTCCTAGCTTGTAATATTTAATCATTGGATTTATGAGGTTCTAGAGATCATCTAAACCGATCTCTTCATTTTATAAAGAAAGTGAGGCCCAAAGAGGTTTGCATATAGGTTGCATATAGAAGGTAGTATCCTTCTTCTTCAATCTAACCCTCCCCCAAAGCAGAGAGTGGCAAAGATAGTAATAGCAATGAGACTCAACAGCTACAGGAGAGAGATGCTCCAGAGTAAGGATACGAAGTCAGAAAGATGATGATGTTCGCAGGCTAACGGCAAGTTTCTTTTCTGGAACCAGCTGTTGAGTCTAATCACACTGATCTTCTAATATGTCAATGGGGCAATAAAAAGATATGGCCCCAGTGATGATGGGACAGTTAAGACCAGGAAAAATGCCAGCATTCTGGAGTTCCAGGTTGTATTGGGTACCAAGTTCCATGCCTCATGATGGGAGAAGGCCCAGTTCCAGACTTCCCAAATCTTTATCTGATGACTAGTGCTATCAGATGTGTGATATGAACAGATGATGTTGTGGGCTATGCTATATTAACTATGTTTCTTGTTCTCTCTATACCATGGGTAGAAACAAATGGAATGCACCCTATAGTTTACTTTTTTATATTTTTAGAACCCATGAGTTGAAATATCTTCTACATTTTTGGAAGGAACAGAAGGGTCTGAGAGACATTATAGAGGCATGCAGCCATGTGGTTAATGTGGTACTACATATGAATTGTTTTATTGTTATTATAGGTTTTTTATTTACCTGTCTTGATTCTATGATGAGTAAATGATATATGCAGACAAATGTGTGTTATCTGTTCATGTTGACAGTGACTACATTAGTATAAGGACACATGTTTAAGATTTCATGAAATATAGCAAGAATAGGGGAGAGGCAGAAGTGGGGATTCAAAAATTGACTCTGATTTGGAAAATACTCTATAATTTGTTTATTTAGTCATTTCAGTTGTATTCAGCTCTTCATGACCCCTTTTGGGTTTGTTTTTTTTACAAAGATACTGGAGTGGTTTGTTGTTTTCTTCTCCAGTCCATTTTACAGATGAGGAAACTGAGGCAAACAGGGTTAAGTGACTTACACAGGGTCACACATCTAGTAAGTCTCTAAGGCTAGATTTGAACTCAAGAAGATGAGTCTTCCTGCCTCCAGACCCAGTACTCTATCCACTGCACCACCTAGCTGTCTCATATACAGTAATGCAAAATTTCTAATTACTGGGTAAGCACTGCTCCAAAGAAAGACTCAACGACTCTCAGAGAACTATAGAGAGCTCAATATTTCTTCCCAGTAAGATGGAGAAGAAACCATCAAGGCAAGCATGGGACACACTCAACACACTCTCTCCTGTTGAATAGGATGACAAATTTAGCAACTAATTTTGCTTAGCGCTTAAGGATTTGAACCCACATGATTAACATCAAATCCATTAAAATTGATCAGATCCTTGTGTTTGTGATATCTCTCATGCTGCCTAGCACCATGCTGGGTACTGGGGAGGGGGGGGGAGGGTCGTGAGAAAGAACAAAAACCAACTCTACATTCAATTCCTTAAATATTTCTTAAGTATTTACTATATGCAATGCTCCAACCACGTGCACACCATTTAGTCAGGGAGACAAAATTAATCATGACACAATATTAGAAAACTTCTTAGACTATTGTCAATGAGTATAAGAACAATTGGAGTTAAAAAAGGGAAAGATGGGGGCAGCCAGGTAGCACAGCAAGTAAGAGCATCGGCTCCAGTGTTGGGATGACCTGGGGATCGAATCCAGGCTCAGATACTTAACACCCACCCGGAAACACCTGGCCATGTAACCTTGAGCAAGTTACTTAACCCCAATTGCTTAGGGGCGGCTAGGTGGCTCAGTGAGTAGGAGCACCGGCCCCAGTGTTGGGATGACCTGGGGATCAAATCCGGGCTCAGATACTTAACACCACACCCAGAAATAACTGGCTGTGTAACCTTGAGCAAGTTACTT
>NW_027185889.1:3594156-3611646 GCF_028583685.1 Petaurus breviceps papuanus | reverse complement strand
AAAAAAAAAAAAAAAAAAGGGAAAGATGGGTGTGGAGAAGTTAGAGTTCTCTTCATATGAGGTGGAATTTGAAGCTGAACAGTATCTTAAAATGGAATAGATTGTCTCATGTGGGTAGAGGGGCTTGGGTTAGGTCAAAAAAACACTTGAAATAAATGACACTTCAAGGTCCCTGGAATCTTTAGCATTCTAGGATACATCTTTCTTGCCTTTGGCTAGCGTGTTTGGTTTTATTGATCTCACTTCATTCCTTACTTTTCCAGATGCCATGAGTCTAAATAAACTCTTTAAAAAAGTTTTCAATTAGAATAATGTAGTATGAATGCCTGGGGCCTTGGTAGCTAATCCTATCAGGATCCACAAAGGCAGACAGCCTAGAGAAAGCTTTAAAAAGCAGGACAGAGCTCAAAAGGGACTAATATAAAGTAGTACAGTGAGTGAGAGAAACCAGACTTCATGGATATAGAGCTCAGACTGCCTTGAAGACTAGTGAGACTCAAAATTCAACAGAAAACACCTGTGAGTCTTACTGAAGCAGACAATAATGGAAATGTTTGGAGAGCTAAAATTATATGCCGTGTATATAACATCCAAGGCTGAGACAACAGTGGAAAGAAGGGAAGTCCAAAATCCTCTGATAGAAAGATGGGATGTGCAAAATCTTCCACTAGGAAAATGGGAAATCCAGAATCCTCTGATTGGGAGAAGGGAAGCCCAAAATCCTATAATAGGTAGTCCAAAATTATCTGGGATGTTTCAAAGCTCACAGTCAGCTATTCTGGCCAAAGGATGGGGGAGAGGGGAGATCTGGCCAAAGCCAAAGGGGAGGGCTTTCTCTGCTTCCCTCCCACTGCCCCCCAAAGAACTTCCTTCTTAGGGGCTTCACATAGAACCCTACACTCATTCCAATGTCTGGAATTTCAATTCCTTCTTAATAATTTATTTATAAGCAGCATGACCAAATGTCCTCACTCTATTGGAATGCATTTCTTTTGCAATTTAATTCTAGCTCGAAGGTCTCTTAGCCATTAGGTCTATGAGCAATTTGTGGCTTGAGATATGTTTTCACCTAGATGTATTGGAATAGTGTTATTTAAAACATCTGGAAGGCTAGCACAATATATGGAGAGTCAGAGCTGGAAGGGATATCAGGGATCATCAGCTGCCAACTTTATGTTTTACAGATAAGGGCAATGAAAGACTGGGTGACAGGTCAGAGGTCATCAAGTCAGTAAATGGGAGAGCTTGGATTGGCTTCTAAGACATTCTCCTGGCTTCCAATCTAGTACTCTCCCCACTATACCACACTATCATTCTTCTCATATTTGTTCTTAGCCAGCCCCTTCCTATAGCATTCAAGGGATAAAACCTTTAAGCTGAGATTACTTTTTAAAGGATGTTTTCTTGAAATGTTATCACATGCTGGCATTAATCATGCTTTTAATTCAAAAGTTTGAACTTGAAAACTCTTAGGTGGGTCTGGGATCTCATTAATAATATGGGTATTAGTCTGTAGGTTCAGAGCATTAACCCTTCAAGACTTTTTTTTACTTTTTGGAGGGGGGGAGGCTGGGTAACTGGAGCTAAGCGACTTGCCCAAGGTCACATAGCCAGTAAGTGTTAAGTTTCTGAGGCCAGATCTGAACTCAGGTCCTCCTGACTCCAGGGCTGCTGCTCTGTTCACTGAGTTCACCCAGTCGCCCCCATGAACTCTCATTATCTGGGATTTTGCCCATGTCTTCCTGGAAATCCATAATAGTAGATCTCAATCTAAACCATAGAGTGGGTTGAGTTCATAATACTGTAAATAAAATGATTCAAATATAGAAAATAAGACTAAAGAAAAATGATTAGCTTAAATTTTTGCTGAACTTTTAAGGCTATTTCCTACCAATTTCTCAATTTCAAATGGACAAGGAAACCATTAGAAATATCAAGTAAACAATCAGCTCATTTAGAGTATAATTAAGTAACCGTGTTCTCTTTATCCATTAGAAAACTAGGAGCTGTCTTTAAAATATACTATAGTACTATATGTGTGTGTATGTATGTCTCCTACTTCTCCTCATTCTTTCTAACACAAATATTTCCTTGACCCTCTAACTTACTACTTCAACCTATTATCTTACATCTTTCCTCTCTTTTACTGATAAAGTTTTAGAAAGAATCATTACACTATCTCCATTGCTTACCACCTGTTCACTCATTCCTAAAACACCTATGATCTGGCATCTTTACAAATCCTAACTGGAATTGCTCGAAGATCACTGAAATCCTTTTAATTTCCATATCCATTTTTTTTATCAGCACTTGTCCTCCTTGATCTCTCTGCAGTATTTAACATTATCACCCACCCCCTTCTTCCACTTCTTGACACTATCTCCCGCTTGGTTTTTAATACTGCTTTCTTGTTTCTTTTTCTACCTTTTTAATTGTTCCTTCTCAGTCTCTTTCTCTGGTTGTCACTACACTTTTCCCTTTGTCTATTTTATTCACTGTTATGTTTTCACAATTATCACTTCTATGCACGTAGCACAATCGATACGTGACATATACGTACAATACATTGTTGTGTTGGACACAATACAAAATTGTGTCCAACTTTTCATGACTCCATTTCAGGTTTTCTTGTTATTTCCTTCTCTAGCTCATCTAACAAATGAGGCAACTGAAGCAAACAGGGTTAAGTGACTTGCCCAGGATCACACAGCTATTAAGAGTCTGAGGCAAGATTTTAAACTTCTGAAGATGAATCTTCCTAACTCTAAGCCTGGCACTCTATCCACTGTGCCACCTAGCTACCTTGTATAATACACCACACACATACATGTATATATATGTATATGTTTGTATGTATACACAAACAGAGGGAATCTGACAAATAGAAATAGAGATCTTTGAAGCTTATAAACACACATATATGTATATGTGCTTATACATAGACATGCATGCAAACAAATATGTATATGTGTATATACATATACATGCATGCATATATGTATGTGTGCATATATATATGTATGTATATGTTCTTGGATAGAGAAGAGCTAGTCTTACCACTTGGAAGATGTTCAGTTTAGCCTCTGATATATAACTGGCTATGAAATCCTGGTCCAGTCAGTCACTTAATGGAGAGAGACAGAGATATAGAGACACAGGAACAGATAAAGTGTCTCATTCCATTCTACATGTACTGCCCTCCTTGGTTTCAACTCCACCAAGATGCCTCTTCTAGGTTAAGCTCACCACCTCTAATCTCACCACTTAAGTTAGTGTAGCTAACTCAGGTCTTTACTGACATCACCTCCCTCAGCTTCCTCTCCCTTCTGTTTGGAAAACTGGAGGGTGGAGTACCAACCTTCTCCTAATACCTTCCTTTGTAGAGGGCAGAAACCTAACTTTGTGGCTCATTCCACTCTGCATCTGCTTCTCTGCTTGGTTTAACTTCATGGAACAAAGATGCCCCAACCAGCTACCTCCTGGTTTCCCCCACCCACCCTTCCCTGCCTCCTTCTGTGTGTTGCCCGCTTTCCATTAGCACTGCCCCCCCCCTTTTGAGACAGTCAGAGTTAAGTGACTTGCCCAGAGTTATACAACTGCTAGATGTCTGAGGCTGACTTTGAACTAAGGTCCTCCTGATTCCAGGGCTGCTGCCCCTCCCATTAGCTTTTTTTTTGGAGGGCAAGTGGGGTTAAGTGACTTGCCCAAGGTCACACAGCTAGTTTTTTTGTGTGTGTGTGTTAAGTGTCTGAGGCTGGATTTGAACTCAGGTCCTCTTGACTCCAGGGGCAGTGCTCTATTCATTGCACCACCTAGCGGCCTGTCCCATTAGCTTTTAAATTCCTTAAGAGCAGTGACGATCTTTTTGTTAATTGTTTCACTAGTACTTTTTTTAGGCACATAGCAGACACAGAATAAACGTTTATTGGATTGTACTAGAATTCAAGGGTGAGGAATCTGGGGCTTCAAGGTCATATATGGCCCTCCAGGTCCTCAAGTACATCCTTTTAATTGAATCCAAACTTCAGAGAACAAATTCCCTTAATAAAAGGATTTGCTCTATAAAACTTGGACTTGGTCAAAAGGCTGCACCCAAGGACCTAGAAGGTCATACATGGCCTCAGGCTGCAGGCTCCTCATCCCTGGACTAGATAAAGACAGAGAGAGACAAAAGCAGAGAGACAGAGACAGAGAGAGACAGAGAGAGAGTCAGAGAGAGAGAGACAGAGACAGAGACAGAGAGAGAGACCTTTGAGACTTAGAAAACATTATGTACACATTATTACCTCACAGAAACCAGTCAGGTAGGTGCTAGGAACATTATTGTAATGTTAATTGAGGCTTCATGTCATAAAAAGTGACTTGTCCATATTGACAAAGAGATTAAGTATCAGCAGCATGATTCAAACCCCTATCTTCCTATATCCAAGTTTAGCACTATGTCATGAAACCCTTGCAGAAAAACCATAGCAAACCCTTGGTTTATGCTAGTATCCTCATTTGTACTCTCTCCCTTCCCCCTCCAGGTGGGGATTGCCCTTCTTCTGTCCAATTACTGGCACCAGTCAGCCCTGCCCCAGGTAAGATACAATACAACAATTTAATTCCCATCTGTTCCCTCCTCTCCACTCAGACTACCATCACTAGTTCAGATCCTCATTAGCTCTCTCTCATTCTATTATAATTACCTCTTATCAATTCTTGCCTCCTGTGTCAACCTTCTCCAATCCATCTTTCCCACAGCCTTGTAATTAATCTTCCTAATGCACAGATCTGACCATGCTACTCTCCTACTCAAAAGCCTTCAGAGCATCCTTATTATCTGTAAAATAAAATACAGATTTCTCCAGTCTGGCATTTAAGGCCCTTCTTGTTTTGTCTCTAACCTGTTTTCACAGCTTTTCATTCTATTATTGTTTAATCACATCTGACTCTCAGTGACCCCATTTTGGGGTTTTCTTGGCAAAGAGTGATTTGCCATTTCCTTCTCCAGTTCATTTTACAGCTGAGGAAACTGAGGCAAAAAGTGTTAAGTGACTTACCCAGGGTCACACTGAGGCCACATTTGAGTTCAGGTTCTTCTAACTCCAGGGTGGGCACTATTATCCACTGTACCACCTACCTGCCTTTCACATATTTATTGCACTCAATTCCCCATTACTGTGCATTCTAGTCAAACCAACTGCCTGACATTTTCATTCTGCACTTCCTACTTCCTTACATTTATTTAGGCCATCCCCATCCTACACAGGACCACACTTCTTCACTAACTCCATCTATTGAAATTCTTTTTTTTTTCCTTCAAGATCTAACACAGGGCCTGTTCCTTCAAGAAGTCTTCAGTGATCCTGTCCCTGAAAGAGATATCCCCTCCTTACATTTCTCATAAATCTTTCTCTGAACCCTCTTTCTCCCTTATAATTCCTACCAGGATGTATGCTCTGTGTGATATATTGCTATATTCTTTGCTAGTTTTTAATTTTGCATCAATATTCATTAGGGTAATTGATCTACACTTTTCTTTCTCTGTTTTGACTCTTCTGGGTTTAGGTATCAGCACCATATTTGTGTCATAAAAGGAATTTGGTAGAACTCTTTTTGTTCCTATTTTTTCCAGATAATTTATGTAGTATTGGGATCAGTCGTTCCTTAAATGTTTGGTAGAATTCATTTGTGAATTAATCTGGTCATGGGGATTTTTTTCTTAGGGAGTTCATTGATGGCTTGTTAAATTTCTTTTTCTAAGATGGTATTATTTAAATATTCTGCATCCTCTTTTGTTAATGTGGGCAATTTATTTATATATTGCTTTTTGGAGTGCAATTGGGGTTAAGCGACTCGCCCAAGGTCACGTGGCTAGATTTTGTGTTAAGTGTCTGAGGCCGGATTTGAACTCAGGTCCTCCTGACTCCAGGGCCAGTGCTCAGTATTCACTGAGCCACCTAGCTGCCCCGAATTTATATTTTTGTAAATATTCATCCATTTCACTTAGACTATCAGATTTATTGGTGTATAATTGAACTTTAGAATGGGCCAAGGAATGGTGGACATCGTATTTGCTGCCCAACAACTCCAGGAGAAATGATAGGAGTAGAACAGAGGTCTGTACACAATGTTCATTGACCTGACCAAGGCCTTTGATGTTGTCAGTCATGAAGGTTTGTGGAAGGTCATTTTGAAATTTGGTTGCCTAGAGAAGTTAATCAGTATTGTACATCAGGTTCATAACAATGTGCTTGAACAGATTCTGGATAATGAACAATGTTCCCATGTTTTCCCAGTCATCAATGGAGTAAAGCAAAGTGGGGTGCTTGTTCTTGAGCATGATGTTTTCCATGATGTTGTCAGACACCTTCAACTAGGATGATAATGGCATCAAGGTCAACTACAGCACTGATGGCAAACTATTTAACTTGAGAAGGCTTACAAACCAACATTGACATGGAAGAGGAGTTAGTATATGACTTTTTTGTTCACAGATGGTCACTCCCTCAATGCAACCTCTGAGACTGTGATTCAACAGAATATGGATGGATTGTCTGATGTTTGTGCTAATTTTGGCCTGACAATCAGCACCAAGAAAACATCCATATGTGGAACTATTGATTAAAGCAAATGGAGAAATTTTAAATGCTGTGGGTGAGTTCACTTACCTTGATGGTATACTTTCTAGGGCTGTCCAGATAGATGATGATACTGATGCACACGTTGCCAGAGCTATTTCAGCATTTAGAAGGCTCTGAAAGAAAGTACGGGAGAAAGAGATATTAGGCTGACTACTAAACTGAAGATCTCCAGAGCCATTGTGCTGACTTCATTGTTGTACGCCAATGAAACCTGGATAGTCTACCAATGCCATGCCAGAAAACTAGAAAACTGAACTGTTTCCATTTGAATTGTCTTATGAAGATTTTGAAGACCAACTGGCAAGATAAAGTACATGGCACTGAAATACTCTCTAGGGCTGAACTGTCAAGCATTAAAACTCTACTGCAGAGAGCACAACTCCAATAAGCTGGCCACTTAGCCTGAATGCCAAGCATGCTCAAGTGCCTACATGGTGGTCAGAAGCAGTACAAGGAAGCTTGCAAGGTCTCTCTGAAGAACTTCAGTATCATCTGTGAGACATGGGAGACACTGGCATAGGACTATCCAGCATGGTATGGCCACATCAAAGAAGGTGCTATACTCCATGGGCAAATCACAGAGGAAAGATGAGCTGCAGAAATCCAGGGCCTCCTCCTTTCCAAGTGTTCTAATGGACTACTTGTGCCCAATCTGTGGTAGAGCCTTCCAAACTCGTATTGGACCAATGTGCCATAGCCAAACACATTGTACCCTAACCCCAGCATCCATTACATCATTTCTAAAATGAAAAAATAAAATAAATTAAAAAAATAAAAATTTAGTCAGATAGATAAAATGAACAACAATCAGGAATTACACTTTTTGTTAACACGTTTTTTCACCCTTGATCTGACTGTGACTTCCTTGTGGGGAGGAATTATGTTGTTTGTCCTTTTTTTGTAACCCTAGTACACAGCCTATACAGAACAGACACTTGGTTAATATTTGTTAAATGAACGAGTGAACAAAAAGCATTTGTCAGGCACTTAATGTATGCCAAGCACTGTGCCATGTGACCTGCACAAGTCATTTAAACTTCAGTTTCCTCATCTGTAAAATGGAGATAATAATGGTACCCCTCCCAGTGTTCCAATGAGAATAAAGTGAGATAGTTTATGAAAAACTCTTTGCTTGTATATAGCAACAGCAATTTTTTTTTGAAAAAAACAACTTTGAGTAAATAAGTCATTTTGAATATTATAAATGCCCAAATTAACTACAAAGGACATAGGAAGACACTATCTACAATCAGTGAAAGAACTGATGAATATAAGTATTTCTAGAATGATTTTACATGTGTGTGTGTGCCTGTGCGTTTTTGTGTCTAATGGTAGCCAACTCTAGGGTGGGAGGGGAAGAGAAAAAAAATGCATGATAACATATTTTAAAGGAAGAGCAAGTTATACATACTAGATTTGCAGTTTCATATGCAATCTTTTTTTCTTATTATACTATGTCATGGAAATGCTTTTTTTCTGCCATAAATATAAAATTAAATTAAAAAAAAGAAAAGAAAAGCTCTTTACAAACCTAAAGTACTATGGAAATGCTATTGTTATTATCATCTAGAGAATTGAACTGTCCCTGGTAGAGCAGAAAATCTTATTAAATTATTTAAATGATTTTAATGTAAGGGATTAAAAATCTCTACCATCAAAAAAGCTTATATTTTAATATAAGGAGATATGTATATGTGTGTACATATATGTATGTATAGATATATGTGTGTGTATATATATATAATATATATATTTTAAATTAATTCATTAATGTAGTGGCTACAGAAGGCTACTTTGGTTAAAGTCCCTGCCTTGAATGGTGAACAGAGCTAGAAGAACATCAGCTGACATGTTCTTTCTAATGGCAGTGTTGGTGTTGATGCAATTACAGTTCCCAGCAGAAAAGGGAAAGGAGGTGGTAGAGAGAAGGTATGTGAGGGAGCAGGGCAGATGGCAAGAAAATGACCAGGGTGGAATACAAATCATGACTGTGGCCAGTTACAGATAGGCATTTATCCATGGGAGAGTGTGCCCAGTTTGTTAACTGTTGAAACCTAAGTCTAAATAGGAAAAAGCACAGGAGAAATTCTTTAAATGCAATCATTTTGCTATTCATATTTGGAATTAGGAAGATGAAAAAATAGTACCCACCCTTAAGGAGTTTACATATTACTGGAATGTTATGAAAATCTCATACTTTATGCATGCCTTAGAATTAGACTATAAGATAGTTCTTTTGTTTTTAAAAATGTCATGACATGCCCCTCTCTGGATTACCTACAGAACTTGGTACATAAAGCTTGATCCATTCAAGGATTTTTCATTTTCATCACATTGGGCAATCCATCTAACAGTACAGATTGAAATCCATTTATGTCTTAGTCATTTGTCCTTATGAATCAGCAGTCAGTGTGGTTGGGCAATTAATTAATTATCCTTATAAGTTGGTTTAGCTAGACACGTAATTATCATCCCAGAAACCAACCTAGTGATCATCCCCTAACAACCTAAAACATCTGACAATAGACAACACAATTCATTTCTGAATCCATAGACACAAATTCTCAACGAGTATCCAATGAATGAAATAAGATTACTCAGCAAAATGGTGTTATTTAGAGCCAAGTGGAAGAGAATCAAGATGCCACAAAATGTTTATTAAATTTTATTAATCATACTGTTTGCATGTTTGAAAACAAGCTGTGTTCAATGGAGGTACCTAAATGTACTTGAAGATTCGTTGATTGAGCTTGATTGTAGCTTAAGGTTTGAATTCGGGCCTCTTTAACTGACTAGCTGTGTAATGATGGGCCAGTGACAACCCCTGAAAATATCAGTTTTTTTGCCTATAAAATGAAGTTAATACTTGAATTACCTTTGCTATGGAATTGTTGTAAAGAAAATAATTTTAAACTTTAAAATTACTCTATAAGTATAATTTATTACATACACAGAAATGATTGGTTTGAAAAATATTTTAAAATATAAAGCAAGTATTATGTTGTTGATCTATGTGTTTTAGAAAAAAAATAAGCCATAACTTAAGCATTTTTAGCAATCTACTTATATGTTTTAATTTAATTTAGACAAACACATTATAATAGGATACGGATCTTAAACTCATTTTTCCAATTATGGCTTTACTAATCCTTTCTAACATTTGATTGAAGTTTTGTGGACCTGTACAAATTGGCCTGGCAAGCACGATTTGTATTTTTTTAAGTGCTCCAGATTTACTGGATTGTGTTAAAGATTAAATAAAACTGAAAGAAGATTTATATAATTACATATATCTACACACACTTATGCAGTATGTATACATATGTGCATATTAAATCTAATTAAATAAAATACACATTCCACGTGAATTTTGCTTTTATCTACTTATCAACTATTTCCCTCATTCCACAGTTCCAATTATTTCTTTTTTAAGTGTAAGTTATCACAAGAAGATTATAAGAGTATTGCCTTAAAAGGCAATGAAAAGCAGCAAGGGAGGAGGGGAGAAAGTATATAGAAAACTTGTCAAGGGACACAATTAAGCAAAATTTTCCCAAAGGTATTAAAGTATACAACTAGGCCAAAGTGAGTGAAGAGAAGAAAAATTAAAAAAGATCAATAATTTTCACCATCAAGAAGAGTGGAGACACCATATTTGGACTCTTACTAATGTTTCAGTATACCATGTTATGTATTAGGAAGTAGGAATAACACTTAAGAAATAATGATGGGAAAAGCAATTGGACTAGACCAAGTCTAGAATTGAGTAGGTCTCTTTTGGAGGTGACATAATTTTGAAAACATGGGGATTCATATACAATAATGGTGGGGTCCACACTCTAGAAAACCCCTTGAACTCTCTGATTGAATCTTCCCACTTGATGAGGCATTTGCCTGAGGCTATTGTAATAGTAATGGAATTTAAAGATCCCCTTGTATTGGCCTGGTTTTTTGGGTTGAGTGTTGGAAACCCAGAGCTTGTGAATCCCAGTTGTGGGATGGACTTGTTGACATGAAAAGAGAGGGCTAAACTGGGAGGAACTCATGCTGTGGATTTAGAGAAGGCCCAAGCAGAGAGAGGAAAAAGAACTTTTGAAAGCAGCATCATGGAGGCAGAGAGAGAGGACTGCTGAGGGCCAGTTGGAGCTGCTCAGGAATTTTGAGAGTGGCCACTCGGAGCTGCCAAAGACTGAAGAGAGATGGCTGTGATGCCGGTATTTCGTCTGTCTGTTTTGATGTTGTTTTGAGAGATTCATCTACTGATGAAGGACAGTGCTGTTGTTGCAGAAGTTATGGAAACTTGCTGTTGCTTCAGAATCCCTGAAGAAGGATTTTCTTGTTGTATGTTTATAGAAATCCTGGAAGAAGGTCTTGCTGATATTTTCAGGGGTTCTGAGACTGTTCTGCAGGCAGAGAGCGAATTGATGAGGATACTGGCAATGTATATTGTCCCTTTGTTAAGCTTTGTCTCCCCAGGAACAGAGATTGCTGAGAACTTGCCTAGGGTCAAGATGAAGAAAAGACCTCTCTTTGGGTATTAAATTCTGTGATGATATCTTAACTTTGCTGTAGCTCAGGGGTAGATGGCCTTTGTGCTCTCCACTGCCCCTTTTGAGAAGATGCTTGTCATTAACTGATGATAATTGTAATTCAGTTGTGATCCAGGGGTGGGAAATGACTTTTTTATGCTCTGCATTTATGCTCAAATGAATATACTTTGTTTATGATTGGAAACTACTCTTAATCTCCATTTGAGAAGAAAGACTTTGTGATTGACTAAGTGAATGTACTGTCCAGGGGTGGAGTAGTACTTGGAAATTATTGAATCACTCTTGGTGAATGATATATTTTGATTTTCTCTGTTCTGTGAATGTTTTGCCTTAATTTGTCACTGAATAAAATGGAGAGGTACTATACTGGTATTCTGAACCATGGAAGTTGCCTTTGCTTGGTATTACAGCCATAAGTCTTTCATTAATGCTAGACCCAAATTTCTTACTCTTACTAGCCTAGCCCTCCATTGTCTGTCATCTCAAGGTAGCCTTCAACCATTTCCCACCCTTAATCTCATTACTGGAGTCTGACCTCAAATGGCTTCCTCAAGACCCTCCCCAAACTCCTCCTCTAGACCACTCCTAGATCCCTCCCAGAATCTTTCTGTATAGGAAATGCATCTTGCATCCATGAAGGGGCTGGGAATTACCTAGAGCAGACACATTCTGTGTCACATTATTCTGGCCTGCATGGCAATACAAGCTTTACATATACTTGGGCTCCTTAAGGGTCTACCCATTAAGGTGAATCTTTAATAAACTTTGCTTTACTTTGGCTGAGAGAAGACGAGTCGAATTCATTCAACAGGACCCGGCATGTTGATATTTAGGGGTCTTGAGCACCTCTAAACCCTAAACTTCAACAAATAATGTAAAGTTACCAATTGCCATATAAAAATAATGTTCCACAAATCTTGCCTCAGATATTTAACACTTACTAGCCATGTGACCTTGGGCAAGTCACTTAACCACAATTGCCCCTACAAAAAGCAAACAAAAACAAACCAAAAAAAAACTAATGTTCCAGATCACTAACAATGAAAGAAATACAAGTTGAAACAACTTTTGGATTCCATCTCACATCCTTTAGGTTGACAATGCTGACCAAAAGGAAAATGATGGACTAAAGGTGCAGAATGAGACATGCATCTTCAGATACGGCCAATGTGTAGATTTGTTTTGTTCCATTAGGTTTATTTGTTACAAGGGAGGTCTTATTATTTTTTAGAGGAGAAAAGAGTTATGGGGTTAGAATGGGTATGGGGAGAATGATACTAATAAAAAGAAGAAAAAATGTTAATGAATAACTTTAAAAATACATAGAAAAAAGCAAAAGGAAGATCAAAAGATGACACTGAAAAGATGTACATAGTGCAGATTCAATGTATGCAATTCAATCTTTTTTTGAATGAAGAAATGTACCTGTTTCTTGATGTTTGTTAGGTTCATAATAATAAAAAGGAAATAGTTTTACAGATAAAAACACATGGAAGTTCATAAGGAAACACAGAAAGCAGAACAATTTTGTTTCTATTTTGTTAAATTTAATAACACTTAAAAAAACAACTATATGTAATAGAAGTATAATAGAAATGTACAGTCCTCTTTCTTTTCTCTTTTATATATTGAAATGTTCATATTGGCGTTTGTCAAGTTCATCTTTTTTAAAAGGAAAAATAATTTTAAAATACATCAAGGGGGCATAAAATAAGGTGTATGCCAGCCGAAAGTATTTGGTCATGGAGGTGTTCAATACAGAATCCAAGTAGAAGAGCCATGTTCCTTGGAATAGAGAGATCTTATAGTTGTGTTCCTGGATGACATTGTGCTAATTATATCAGACCCAGAACACTAAAGAGTCTTCCTAAGGAGAGAGCTCTAAATGCTTTAGGAAAATTTGCTTAACTGGGGAAAGGGGAGGGGGTGGGGGTGGAGAGTTGATAAAGAATGGCTATTTTCTAAACTGATTTGCAATTGAATGGACAATGCCAGGGTTGTTCCAAAGGTTCCAAAGGTCTAGTTAAGAATAGATATCCCCTGAGAAGGGGCGGCCAGGTGGTGCAGGAGGCTGGCTGGAGTCAGGGAGATATGGATCAGTTCCAGCCCCAGATACTTAACACCCACACAAAATAACTGGCTGTGTAACCTTAAGCAAGGTACTTAACCCCAACTTCTTTGAAAAAAAAAAAAAAAGATATCCTCTGAGAAATTGATCGATGTATTTAGGGCATAATAGACCACGAGACTTGGGATTAGATTCTGCCTAGGATGTTTATTAGCTTTGTAACCCTAGGAAAGTCCTTTAAGTTATCTGGGGCTCAGGGCCATTATCCAACAGAATGAGGGGTTAGACTTGATGACCATGAAGGTCACTTTAAGCCTATGACCTTATCTTAGAAATGAAGGCCCACATACTCTTCCTTTGATAATACATGGATACAAGTCATAGAATAATAAACTCTGAAAAATTAACCTTGAAGGATTCTCAAAGGGTCATGGAGAGATTTGTGATGATTGTGAGTAGATTGTAACACATTACCAGCCAAGAACTACACAAAAAAGAAGTGGGGTAAAGGCTGTCAACTGAAATTTGTATGATTGGAAAAGGTGAGACTATTATGCAGAGAAACCAAGGAATTTCAGTACATAGATGGTGTGTTCCACTAGGATCTACATATTGCTAAGAGAATTAAAGTAAGTCCCAATCCATTAGGTGAACTCGTGGAGGTCTTGGACAAGAGTCCCACCGAACATCAAGGTATGGGTGGGTTATGATATGAACCCCCATAGATGAGAATCACCAGTCCACTGAAGGATAGACGTTGGTACTATATAAATGGATCTTAGGGAGAAAATATGTCATTCAGTCTATTGAAAGTTAGGTTTCATTTTGTAGTCCTTGGTTGGAGCAGACTTTCTTTGGGAAGAGCTATTTAAATTACAGAGATTTGTTGTTCTCTTGTGTTCTCTAAGGACAGTTGAATCTGTCCATTAATTTTTTAATATTAAATCAAAAGTATTTTTAAAAACTAAAATCTATAAACAATAGAGATAACTGATAGAATATTCAGTCTTAACTGTCATGCAAGACTGAAGGAGTTACACAGAAGCACTGTGAGTACATAATTTATTTGGGTGGTGAAAGATTGTGGGAGTAACTGGGGTGCCAAGATGAAGCCATGCAAATCTGCTTTACGAGCTTGGCCACGGGCCTCTTGGTGGAGAAGTTAATTACTGCATCCTCTTTAGAAGTACTGACCCTAGCAACACAGAGCAATAACCTTCTTTGGTCATTTGTACAATACTTAACTCTTCCTCTGGTTATGCTATGCTTGTGATTTCTGAGGAGTATATAAACTTGGCCTGAGTGCTCCACGACCAGGGGCTAGTCTTACCTCTCTAGCAATATGTTACATTACTCTCCTCATGGAACCCACATTCCTGCTAACTGCATCGAATCTATAGTCATGCTAAATAGGATAATTTTAGGTTCCCTTAACACGTACAGGCTCTTGGGCTTTGTAACTTGGCAAATGTTCTTTCCTATGCCTTCACTCTCCGGCTATGCCTGTTGGCTTCTTACCTATTCTTCATTATTTTGTTTTATTGAGCTGAGTTTTAAAAAATCATTTTATTTTTAATTTATGGAATAAAACAAGTATTTCCATAACACAGTATAATTTTAAAAGATGATTGCACACAAAACTATAAACTTATTTTTTACAACTTGCTATTCCTTTTAAATATATAATAAAGTAATTATGTAAATTTATTTTTTTTCTTCTCACCTTTGAGATGACTACCATTAGATATACACACACTACATATTTATATATATGAATCTATATGTATTATATATATGTAAAATCATTCTATACATATTTCTATCTATACTTTAAAATCTGGTTCAACTGCTATCTCTTTCAAGAAATCTTCCCTGATGTGCCTGCTTGATAACTATTTTACCCCATCACACATCACATAAAATTTCGTTTTATAATTGGCTTATACCTTTACTATGAAGTATTACAGCTTCCCTCCTCTCTCCTCCCCTCTCCTCTCCTCTCTTTTTCTTCAGGTCTTCCTGACTCCAAGCCCAGCATTCTATGCATCTTTGCACCATCTAGCTACCCTCACTTGTCTCTATATTAATAATAATCATCATTTCTTTCATCATAGTAAAAGTTCATTACATTTATGTACCATAATTTTTTTTAAATGTCCCCCAATCAATGGACACCAACTTTGTTTCTAATTTTGGCTATCACCCAAAAAAAATGTTGCCATAAATATTTTCATGTATTTGGAGATTTTGTTCCTATCAATGGCCTCCTAGAGGGAAAAGCTTAGAAGTTGAATCTTTGGGTCACAAGGTATAGACATAATAATCACTTTATTTCCATAATTCCAGTTTTATTTCCAAAATGATCATTAGATTCATAGCTTTGCCAACAATGTACCAGGGAGCTTAACTTCTACAAATTCCTTTAACATTGACTGTTCCCATTTTCTGTCATATTTGCCAATTTATAACATTTGAAGTAAAACCTCCAGGTCATTTTGACTTTGAATTTCTCTTATTTTTTAAGCATTCTTTCATATAGTTTTTAATAGTTTCCAATACTTCCCTTGAGAACTATTTACTCCTAGCCTTTGACTTTCCTCATTTTATAAATTAAAAAAAAAAAGTTGAGACCTGAAGAGTCAACGTGGTTTGCCCATGGTTGTGGTTGTACTATGTAGAAGAGCCAAAATTCAAACCCAGTTGCTCTAACTCCAAATCTCAACTGACAAATCTCTTTCTGTAAGAGAAGACTCCTACAGAAGGCAGCACCTAGAAACAATTGTGATATTTTTGTTTGGAATGAAGTCATATAAAGGCAATTTGAGCTTTTGTCTATAGTCCCACTGTTAAGGAGAATGGAATCAAAGAGAGAACACTTTCTCCTTTTGAATGATAAATATAGACAAGGGCAACAGTTAAGGATAGCAAAGCTTACACAACACAGGAAATAAAAAGTCAAAGAATCCAGATGCTGTTTAATATAATTATGTTCCTCAGACAGACTGGCATTCAAATAGCCTCTTGGTTTTCATTTCATGCCAAATACTTGTGAGAACATACCACTGTACAGACAAGCCCAAGAGCTAAGTTGGCTGATTCCTGGTAGAGAAAGGTATATCATTGCCCTGCTCCCAAACCTTCTCTCACACTGTGGTCCATAACTTTCCCAGAGATTATAAAAATGGATTTGAATTACACAGTTAATAATCGTTACACCCAAGTTTCTGGATCTCAGTTTCCTCATCTGTTAAAGAAAGGATTTGAAGTGGTTTGGAAAGAATCCTGGTTCTATGGTCTGAGGATCCAGGTACAGATATGATGATTGCTACCATTGTGACCTTAGGCAGGTCTTATAATTCCCTCTGAGTCAGTTTTCTCATCAGTAAAATGAGGAAAGTTGGATCTGAGGGAGTCTGAATTATACACTTATGATACTGTGATCTCAAAGGTTTTCTCCAACTCAAAAATTCTATCAATTTATGTGATCTTAGAACACTGCCCTAACATTTTTATATTAAATATAAGTTTTAATCTACTGAATCAAATCTTGTAAGAAGCTGTTTTACTGAATTGTGGCAAAGCAACATGATGTAATAGCTAGAAGGCTGAACCTGCAGTTAGAGAGATCTGAGTTCAAATATCACCTACTGCTTATAAGCTGTGTGCCAATAGTCAGATCTCATAAACTTTCTTGACACTCAGCATTATCATTCATAAAATGAAGATAGTTATACTTGTAACATTTCTCCTTCTTCCTTCCACCAGCTGGGGTTGTTGTGAGATTCAAATGAGATATAGATAGTACTTTGAAACTTTTAAAATACTATACAAATGTTCGTTATTTTACCCTGCAGGAAAAAATGTTACCCTAAAATTTAAAGAATGGAAGATAGCACTTTAGAAAAATTCCAAGAAAAATTCCTTTGCAATATGGATGATGAAAATTGAAGACATAGAAACAGATTTTCTTCTAACTTAATTCCTTATTCATATGTTGGGAGTGGAATAACAGACCTGTGGAGATTTTGTGACAGCAGGTGAATTTTCAAGACTCTGAGAACTGGCTCAGAAAAGTGTCAGATGATCAGTGTAAGAGTCAATAACAGTATTGCTATTTCATTATCAAGAAATCAGTATGACTAAATTTAGGCAAACAAATGATTTTAGGAAAATAAAAATATCCCATCTATATCTGTCTGTCTATCTATCTATCTATCTATCTATCTATCTATCTATCTATCTATCT
>NW_027185889.1:3540799-3594146 GCF_028583685.1 Petaurus breviceps papuanus | reverse complement strand
TCTATCTATCTATCTATCTATCTATCTATCTATCTATCTATCTATCTATCTATCTATCTACCTACCTACCTACCTATCTGGACAGAGGGACATGAAGAGTATAGTTAATATAAAAGAATCCATTCTGAAATCATGGCCCTAGCATAGATTGAGAGATCCTTCACAAAATCTGACTTGCTTCCCCCTAAGGGAACTCTAGAAACTTCAGTATGTGACTTTTTTTTTGGTGCCCACACAGAAGGTATCTGGCACTTCCTCAAAAAGGGTACCTGCCCTCAGCTCCCCTGAAGACACTCAAGTTGATGAGATATCAACTATAGAATGGATTTTATTTCAAACACACACAGAATAGAAAGGACTGAAATCTGTAGACAGTCAGGAAACTATCCTGTCATTCTAATGGGGATCTCTAATGTCCTTCTATGCTACTCTGAAAGCTCTTCAATAGGGACTCAAGATCCCTATATAGGCAAGGAACCGGAACCATCCTTTCTGTAACCCTTCCCCAGGCAATTCTACAGTCCTCCAAACTTTAGAATGCTACTCAGCAGTGAGGATCACCTCACTCTATATAGAAAAAGAACTTTGCATCCTCTGGTTTTACACATTCCACTACAGCAAAGGTAATCAAACACAAGTCTTGTTGTTAGCACAAGACCCACAACACTGTCAAGTGTGGTAGGAATCAATCAATCAACATTTATTAAACACTTACTATGTGACAGGCATTGTGCTAAGTGCTGACTTCAAGGAACTTACAAGCTAATAGGTGAGACAACATGCAAAGGAATATTTACAAATCAATCTGCAAATAAGATAAATAGGAGATAATTAACAAGAGGAATGCCACTGGAATTAAGAGGGATTGGGGAAGTCTTCCTGTGGAAGGTGAAATTTTAGTTGGGACTTAAAGGAATCCAGGGAGGTCAGTAGTTGGAGCAAAGGAGAAAAAGCATTCTGGGTACCAGGGACAGCCAGAGAGAGTGCCCATAGCTGAAAGATAGACTCTTGAGAGATGGAGCGTCTTGTTTATGGAATACCCAGGAGGCCAATGTCATTGGATTAAAATGTAATTGAGAAATACTTGATAAAATATATAAGAATGTAACAGATAATGTTAATATGTGGTTTTCTAAGTCAATATACTCTAGCAGGGATCCTTATGTACGGTATAGTGGCCCCATTTCTATTTGAGTTTGATATCACTGACTTACCAAACCAGCGAAATGAAAGGTCCAGATTTTCTCTTCCACACTGATGTCATGTTGGATCTTAGATCTATAGCTTCTCCCACAATACTTCATCCTCTACTGCTATTGCCGTCCACATGACTCCCTTGTCATGGTCACCATTGCCCTGCTGTCTGTTCTTTTTGTCGGGAAAGTGTTAAAACTCTTAGAAGAGCTGTAAATAAATTTTAAAAAAAGAATGAGACTGGCAAATCCAACATGCCCTGCATGTTATAGGGAAGAAACATCACTAGATTTCAGATCAAAAAATTGTCACAGCTCTTTCAGAATGAGATTGCAAATTCAACATGCCCTACGTGGTGCATGGATTTGGGATCAAAGGCACTTTTGACTCAAATCTTAAATCTGATACTTGCTTCATATATAACCTTGTCAACTAAGTGGTAAACTGGGCAGTGATATACTGAGAGTCAGTAAGATCTGAGTGTCAGATAACTTACTAGCTGTCTCACCCAGAATTGTCATTTAAAGTCTTTATGCTTCAATTTCTTTATCTATAAATTGAGTTGAGTAGGAATAAACAACTGCCAAAGTCTCATCTAGTCCTGATGTAATATCCTATGGCTTAACTTCTTAAAGAATTTTGAATTCTTTTTTTTGTATTAACATTTTTATTTAAAGTTTTGAATTCCAAATTCTGCCCCTCCCTCTGTCCCTTCCTCCCTTCCCCACTCCCTGAGATAGTGAGCAATCAGATATAGATTATACACATGCAATTATGTAAAACATTTCTATATTAGTCGTTTTGTACAGAAGGCTCTATTAATTTCTTTAAATGAAAGAAAGTGAATACAGTATACTTCAGTGTGTATTTAAACAATATCAGTTATTTCTCTTTTTTTGCCTTTTTTTTTTTGGAGGGGTAAAGGCAGGGCAATTGGGATTAAGTCACTTGCCCAAGATCACACAGCTAGTAAGTGTTAAGTGTCTGAGGTTACTGTGTACAACATCCTCCTGGTTCTGTTCACTTTACTATGCATTAGTTCTTGTAAGTATTTCCATGCTTTTCTAAAATCATCCTGCTTGTCATTTCTTCCTTCCTTCCTTCCTTCTTTCCTTCCTTTCTTCCTTCCTTCTTTCTTTCTTTCTTTCTTTCTTTCTTTCTTTCTTTCTTTCTTTCTTTCTTTCTTTCTTTCTTTCTTTCTTTCTTTCTTTCTTTCTTCCTTTCTTCCTTCCTTCCTTTCTTTCTTTTTTTTTTTGCTTTTTGGAGGGCAACTGAAGTTAAGTAACTTGCCCAAGGTCACATGGCTAGGTTTTGTGTGTGTGTGTGTGTGTGTGTGTGTGTGTATGTGTGTGTGTGCGTGTTAAGTGTGTGAGGCTGGATCTGAACTCAGGTCCTCCTGATTCTGGGGCCAGCACTCTACTCACTGCACCACCTAGCCTCCCCTCTGCTTGTCATTTCTTATAGCAGAAAAATATTCTATCACAATTCTATACCACAGATTGTTTAGCTATTCCCCAACTGATAAGTATCCTTTTTATCCAATTCTTAGCCACAACAAAAAGAGCTGCCAAAAACATTTTTGTACAAATAGATCCTTTTCCCTTTTTTGGATGTCTTTGGGATATAGACCTAGAAGTGGTATCGCTGCATCAAAGGATATGCACAGTTTTATACCTCTATGAGCATAGTTCCAAATTGTGCTCCAGAATGGTTGGATCAGTTACAGCTCTACCAACAGTGCATTAGTGTCCCAATTTTCCCAAATCCCTTCCAAAATCCAACATTTTTCTTTTTTGTCATATCAACCAATTTTTTAGGTATGAGGTGGTAACTCAGAGTTGTTTTAATTTTTATTTCTCTAGTCAATAATAATTTAGGTCCTTTTTTTCATATTATAGATAGCTTTTATTTCTTTGTCGGAAAGCTGCCTATTCATATTATTTGACCATTTATCCTTTGGGAAATGACTTGTATTTTTATCAGTTAGTCTCAGTTCTCTATATATTTGAGAATGAGGCCTTTATCAGAGATACTTGTCGGAAAATTTTATCCCAATTTTATGCTTTCCTTCTAGTTTTGTTTGCATTGGTTTTGTTTGTGCAAAAACTTCTTAATTTTATATAACCAAAATTATCTGTTTTATGCCTTGAAATGCTCTCTGTTTCTATTTTGGTCCTAAATTCTTCCCTTATCCATAGAACTAACAGATAAACAATTCCATGCTCTCTTAATTTGCTTATGGTATTACTCTTTATGTGTAAACCATATACATGTTATTATTAATCCCATTTTTAATTGTTGCTCAGTTTTTCTTCAGTTTTGTCTGACTCTTTGTGACCCTATTTGGGGTTTTACTGGCAAATCTACTAAAGTGGTTTGCCATTTCATTCTCCAACTAATTTTACAGATGAGCAAACTGAGGCAAACAGGGTAAGTGACTTGCCTAGGGTCACACAGCTAGTAAGTATCTGAGGCTGGATTTGAATCCAGGAGATGAATCTTATTGACTCTATGCCCAGAATCCTATCCAATGTACCACTTTGCTGCTCCAAGTCCCATTTTACAGATGAGGAAAGTTTGATTCCAAATCCAGTGCTCATTCCACTGAACTCTCTAGTCACTCATCATAAATTTGATAGCTATACTGACTGTATGCAGGTCACTATTGAGGTATTACTCTGATGTGCTGAATATGGAACTTAAGCGGTGAATAGTGTTTACTTCAGTACCCAATTCAAATCTGTTTCATTATTCTGTTACTGAGAAGGAAATGTTAAATGCAAATGCTTGAAAAATATTGCCATTGGCGCGCAATCTGAAATTAATAAGCTTGCTTAAAAGGTTAACTTGTACAGGCATTCTTATAAAATTTTAAAAACAAATGTTATTAAATGATTGAAAAGTACCCAAATATCATTAAGTCTGGTTTTTAGTGGATAAAAACAATAATCTCTCACTAAAGTCTTATGCTAAAATCTCAACTTGTTTTGGAAGTGAGCCTGAATACTTGATTCCAGGACATTGATTCCTGTTAGCTTCTACCAAGCTGTAACAGACTGTGAGTCAATTGCCTGAAGTCCCCAGCCTGTCTAAATTTGTAAAGACTCATTATCAGGAAATGGCTGCCGTATTATAGTGGATACATTGTAGTACCTGTAGTTGAAAAGAACTGAGCTCAAATACTGCTGTAGATACTTACAAGCTTTGTGACAATGGACAAATCACTTAGCCTCTCCACAATCATTTTCCTCATTTGTAAATAGCACCTACCCTCACAGATCTGCAGATGAAATAGCATGGGTAGAGTGTGGTACAAATCTTAAAGCATTATATAAATGCTAGTTTCTATTATTATTAAAGCAGGAAAAGAATTGTAATCCAGTGAAGGTAGTATACATGCCCCTCAAATTATGAATTTTTTGAAGTGTATTGAAAAATAATAATGTTAACTTACAATTTTATACTTTAGAGTAATAAAGCACCTTCTCATGCTTTAGCTCATTTTATCCTTGGAACAATGTTGTGAGGGAGAGACTGCCAATGTTATTGCTGTGGATAGAGAGCTGGATGTAGAATCAGGAAAACCTGAGTTCAAATCTAGGCTCAGAGCCTTCTTAGCTGGGTGACCCTGGACAAGTCACTTAACTTCTGTTCACCTTAGTTTCCTCATCTGTAAAATGGGGATGATAATAATATCACCTACCTCCCAGGGATGATGTGAAGATCAAATGAGATGATAATTGTAAAGTGTTTAGCACAGTGACTGACTCATACTAAGTGCTATATAAATATTAATATCTAATAATAATAATTAAATTATTATGCACATTTTACAGAGATTATTTATTATCTAAACATAAGAAAATGATGGAGAAAATGCTAGTAACATATTAAACCTGTGTGTCTATACACTTTTTTTTTTTGGCAAGTTGGTTGTTAAACATTTACCAGGCTACCTCTGGCCATAGAATCTGTGGAAATCCATATGTTAAGGCATGCCCAGAAATGGCTGGTAGGTGGGACCAGAATGGATATACACAAGACTGACTTTACTCCCATAAAGGAAAACAAAATGTGCATTTTGTTTCTTCTAAAAAACTCCAGAAGATGTTCTTCTGAAGGTTTTTCTAAGCCTAGGACTCTGATATTCCTATTGTAGCATCAAACATCATTGTTCCCTTCTAATGTGGTCCCACAGGGATATTTCTCTTAATAATAGTAAGTAGCCAAAATAATTAGGCTTTACTTTAAATACCTATGTTGGATTAATAAAAGAAAAATCAGTTACTGATAAATTTGGTACATTATTTTTTACTTCTTTCAAACACTTTGTAGATTTCCAGCTGTGACTCATTCTTTAAAATGAGAAGAGAATGAAACTACAAAGATAAATTTGAATATGTCCCATACAATTCAAAGTTGTTTTTTTAAGCTATAACTTAAAAATAACCTTGTAGAAAACCTAACATTGCAAATGTGAAATTATAATTCTGTTCTTTCATAGAAAAGATCAATTTCTCCCATTAATTTTTCTTATCCTTGCTTTCCCTGAACTCTAGTAGCTTGTGCATCTCTTTATTTGCTACCTGGTACCATTAGTTAAGTTTTCATGCCAAGTAGATGGTAAGTTCCTTGAAGGCAGGGATTATGTAGTGTGTTGTGATAGGAGTTTTGTACCTTTTTGTGCCTGTTATGGGATTTAAAGATCTTCCATGCCCTGTTGGACTTGCCAACGTAGCAGGAAGGGGTGGGGCAAGAGGAAGCAGAAACCAAGCTAGAGTTCCTTCAGTGACTGGCAGCGTCAGCGGTAGCCATAGTGGCCAAGGTGGAGGTGGAGGCTCGAACCTCCTTTTTTGAGCCAGCCAGAATTTCTGCTGAAGACTGCCAGGGACCGGAACTGCAGGGGGCTGGAGCTGCTGGGACCATGCTTCCTGGATGCTGAGTAGTTGCTGTGAGTGGGGAGAGGAGGACCTTTGCCTGAGGTAGCCTGTTCTGTTTTAAAGGCTTGAGAATGTAGGTGCTTACTACATCAACTACATGTGCCAAATTTGCAACTACTATGATGGCTTTGACTTTCTGGTTTTGGGACTTGGTTTTCTGGTATTTTAATAAGTGTTCTAGCTTTATCCCCCATGTAGAGAGCCTGGTATATTTTGTGATTAATAACCACATCAGCATATTTATAGTTGTCCTAGGCATTGTGAATATTGCATTGCTGATACAGTGCCTAACTCCTTAGTGGCTGCTTGGTGATTATTCAATTAACCATCCTCAAGTTTTATGATAGCATTTGAGAGTGATTTGGGGTTTTAAAGGTTTTATGAAGTTAACATATTTCTTCTTACTGGTCTCATATATTTAAATCCTGTCCTTATGGTGGTTATTTGTAGTAACTTCTCTAGAGCCACTCCCCCTGTACTAATATGAATGGCTTGGAATCCCTAAAGGGTAATTGCAGTTATTCTCAGTCAGGGTTCAACAGGTAAACTTAAGGGACTACCTTCATGGTGTGGTTGTTCCTAAGCCCCTACTGGGTATGCTCACCATTAATGCTCAGTAGCCTCTGGGGGCGGCTAGGTGACACAGTGAGTAGAGTGCCAGCCCTGGAGTCTAGAGAACCTGAGTTCAGATCTGGCCTCAGATGCTTAGCACACCAAAAAACTAGCCATGTGACCTTGGGCAAGTTACTTAACCCCAATTGCCCTCCAAAAGGAAAAAAAAATACTCAGTAGCCTCAATTAACTTTTAGAAAAGGCATTTACTAATGTGGTCTAGTAATAGCAGTTGGTAAAAATCATTCTCCTTAGAAGCTGCGGCAGAGTCTCCCCCTAAATATGCATAATATCCACCGACAGTATGTACAGCAGTAGCAAGGTATAGGTATAGAGCACATGTGGCTCCCAATTCCTGGCTCTGGAAGTTGTTTTCTACTTTTGTAGAGTTTTTTTTGGAATTCCCTTTAGGGAGAGCTTTTTGGTCTGGGATCCCAGGATATGGCTTTCTCCTGAATCCATAGCTGACACTTCTCCTCAACATAATGAGTCACACTTCTTGAAGTTGTCTCCATCTTCCTCCACCTCCTGATAGGTTTTATAAATCCATTACAAGTGCTACCACCCTCATAGACTACTACCACTTTAGGAAATACTATTACTGCAACCATTCAGCTCAAATTGTCAGGGGGAAGTCACATATATAATCTATTGCCAAGTCTTGTGTTTTCTACTTTCACAGCACTTCTTATATATATCTCTTTCTTTCTATTCACACAACTGCTCCTCTGGTGCAGACCCTTATAACCTCACACCTGGTCTATTGCAGTAGCCTTCTGCTTGGTCTCCATGCTTCTCCCCACTGCAATCCATCCTTTACTCTGCTTCCAAAGTGATTTTCCTAAAGTGTAGGTCTGACCATGTCACCTCCCTACTTAAGAAATTCTAGTAAGTATCTATCACTGACAGTATCAAAGATAAAAACCTGTTTGTTTTTTTTTTCAAGTTTTTCATGATTTTTCTACTGAAATTATCAGATTGATTCTGTCTCATCTTTTAGTTAATCCTATTTATAGGTAATTGATTTTATCCTGTAACTACCTCAGTCATGGTTCTTTATTTCTGAGCTTAGTTTAGAAATTCAGTGGACATGTAATGAGTTAAGCTTAGAAATTCAGTTCTCTTGCTAATTAATCACTGTTCTAGTCTTGCCTCAAGGAATTCTACCATCCTTGGGGAATACAGATGGATGCCAGGGAGTCTAGTCTAGTAACTTTACACTACCAAGCTATCCTTCAAGGATGTCTGGTTTGTTATCCAAAGAAAGAATACTGAAAAGGAAGGAAGGTCCCTTCTTCCCTTGATGAATTCACAATTCAATAAAGGACACAACATGTGAATAATTCTGTATAGACAAGATATAAATAGGGTAAATTGGACATAATCTTGGAAGGCATTAGCATTGAGGGAATGGGATAGTCTTCCTGTAGAAGGTGAGATTTTAGCTGAGACTTTAGGGAAACCAGGAGATGAAATGAGGAGTGATAATATTGGGCATTGGGGAAAGCTAGTGAAAATGCATAGAGTTGAGAGATGGAGTATCTTATACCAGAAACATTAAAGAAGCTAGAGTCACTGGGTGGTAGATTAAGGTGTAAGAAGACTGGAAAGGTAAGCTGGGGCACAAAGTTCTGAGGGTAATCCATTTACTAGTAAAGTGCATATTTACCAGTAAATATGATCACAGCTTCCTCTGCAAAGCTAAGATCATAAATGGGGACAACAGCTCTCTTTTATAGTGCTGGGGAGTACAGAACAAGTTATGATTGACTAAAAGAGCTCAGCATCATGCATGGCAAAATCAATGTGAATAGTTACAGAACTGAGGCATGGGGGATAATAGGGTTGATTGGAAATTGGGAACAAGGGGCTATCAACAACCTCTTCCTTTCCTTCTGTGACTAAGAAATGTTCATTGTTTGAGTCCACCTGTTACAATTGTCTTTACACTCTATACTTCTCTCCAACATAATGAGTCATACTTCTTGAAGTTGCCTCCCATTCTCCTCCACCCTTTAGACTGGCTTTAGACAGCCAACCATATCTTTAAAGAAATTCCAGTTCCTTCCTTTCCTAGAAATAAGTAAGCAAGAGGAAGCTGCTAAGTGAAAACATGAAGTAGGAAAGGTGAAAACTTTGTCATGAAAGCTAATTCAATGTCCATCATTTCCTTAGTCCATATCCTTAAAGAGAAGTTGATATGGGGAGAGAGTGAAAAGGAAGAGATGCCTTCAGGCCATGTGTGACTAAGGGCCTAGTACTCTCTGTCAGAGGTCTGGGAAATACATGTTTTCAGATGAATGTTTTGAAAACAAATATATTTAACTTCCTTGAGAGCTGGGAAAAGGAGTAGTAGGGTGAGGTGAGGTTGTTTTAGACTTGTGATTGAATCAGTATGGGAGAACTTTTGATATTCAATCTTCCATCTCCAACCTTTGAGGGTCCAGTGGGGCTTGGGAAGTTTAAGTGATTTGCCCTTGGTTGTGGTCACACAGCTTGTAAGAGCCAGAGGCAAAACTTGAACTCAGGGCTTCCCGGCACCAGGGCCAGCTCTTTATCCACTATTCAATGGTACCTTATTTACTTTCATGGAAATTTAGCAATATAAACATGTGAGGTAGAAAGATAGATAGACAGACAGACAGATATATATATATCTATACACATATACAAATGCACACACACATATATGTATATATACCTACACATATGTAGTTTTTTTGGCCTATAAGCCTATCAATCAACAGTTTACATAAAATAGGACTTAGCACAGAAAAAAGTGGCCAATTATTCATTAAATTTAGCTTATATAGAGAGTTAAAATTAATTCTGATAATTTACTTCCCCAAATCCAGCCAGAAATAGATGGAAAATATGTTCTCATTCATAATGTTGCACAGAGAAACCATTAGCTTCTAAGAGAAACGCCTTAATTCCATTGGTTCATTTTACCCTTTGTCTTGGACAATAATAACTTCCATTTACATTGCAATATCACATTCAAGGTATTAGTTTTTATGTACTGACAGTGTTTGTTAGTCTCAAAGAAGGACTTTCTAAGTGCTCCTATATCAAGCATTTGAGCTTGGATGTAGTTACCCCAAAATTGGGGAACTGAGGCAATTATCCAAACAAAATACACCTAGATAATTTCAAAGGAGAGACTTTTGCTTGAATAGGATAATTGACTTAATTCTACATCTCACTTTGAGAATCTAAATTTGATCTAAAAACATCTTTGAATTTCTACTTGAATTTCAGGGATCTCTATGAAAAATGTTTTTGTTTTTGTGTTTTAAATACAGGGATGACACTATCCAAAAGTCATCCTAGATTTCTATAAACTCTACATTTAAAAAAATGTCTAGGAAAAATCTTTTGTTTATAAACTTTTGTTAGACTTGATATTTTTTTCTTTTTAAAAAATTCTGAACTATAACTAATAAACTGGACATATTCATACCATAAATCCCTATTGTATATAGCTTGCTTTTCTTTTAACAGATTTGATCTTTTTGCCCCATTAAAATTCTACTCAATCCTTCATTCTGTTGGAGGACTGATCCTGTGTTCTTGACGGCCATGCTAGTGGAGTTTAAGTTCTGGCAAATTCGTCCAAGCTGGAAAGGCTTCAAGTCATGAACTCCATGTTTCACATTTCTTACCCTCTTCTGTTTTTCTCTTAGCTTCTAACTCTCACTTTCCCATTTACTTTGGAGGAAGGAGGAGGAGGAGGAAGTTCGTAAAGGATAATTATGTCAGAATAAATGATAGAATTAGTTAAATGAGCCATTTTTATTGTCCAAGGACCAACTCAACTATATTTGGAGATTGGTCCATCACCAGGCTGACCACAAAGTGATGATTTTGTGGTCTGGAACAACTATCAAAGAAAATCCAAAATTTTCAAAGGATTGCAGCTGAAGTCAGTGAATGGAGTACCCACACCAAAAAAATTGCAGAACGTTGATTACAAGGTTCAACTCAACCTACTGACTGCCCTGATTTTCTTTAAATTCCAACTAAAATCCCATCTTTTTCAGGAAGACTTCCCCAACTGCTTTTAATTTTAGTGCCTTCCCTCTGTTAATTATTTTGTATTTATCCTGTAATTGTTTTGTATATATTTGCTTGCATATTGTCTTTCCCATTAGATTGTAAGCTGTTTGAAGGTAGGGAAAATCTTTTGCCTCTCTTTGTATTTCCAGTGTTAGCACAGTGCCTGGCACCTGGTAGGCACTTAATAAATGTTTATTGATTAAAAAATCTAATATATTTCCAAGAATGTTGGGAGGGTAGGTAATAGGATACTTGTTCTAAATTATTTTTTAGTTATCTGATGTTATAAGATCTGAGTTTATTGGATAGTTTTATCACTTATCCTTAAAATCATCTACAGCAAGATGGAATAGGATTTCCAAATACATATTAATAACATTATGATCATGATCATTATTATTATGTTTACCTGGACCTATGATTTTGTCAGTTTAGGGAACTCAGTGAGAAAGTATCTCTATGATGCAGATTAACACCTTCATAGAGATCTGCCTGGTGTATTAAGAAGGGAAGTTCAGGGTCTTCAGGTCTTGTTAAGGGTCATTCAGGGTCTTGTTCAGGGTCATTCAGCCAGTATAGGTAAGAGGTGGGACCTGAACTCAGGTCTTTCTTATACTGAGGCCTATGTACTATTTCATACTCCTTCTCATTAATATTATATGTTCTTCATATTTAGAATATATATATATATATATTTCTTCCTCCCTTCTTGCTTCCCACGCTTTCTCCTTCCTTCTTCTCTCCCTTTTTTCTTCCTTCCTTCCCCCATCCTTCTTCTCTACCTCTTTTCTTCCTTTCCTTCTTTTCTTTCTTCCCTCCTTCCTTCCCTTCCTCCCTCCTTTCCTTCATTTTCTTCCTTCTTCCCTTTCTCCTTTCTTTCCTCCCTCCCTCCTATCCTTTCTATCTCCTTCTCTGTCTTCCTTTCCTCCATGTTTCTTCCCTCCATGCTCTCTTCTTTCCTGTCTCTCTTCCTTTGAAACAGATCAGGTAATCATAGTTCTAGAGTTGGAAGGGTTCTTGGACTCATCTAATCTAACATACTCATTTTATATATAAAAAAGTCGAGGTCCAGAAATAGGTTGTCAATTGTCCAAGATCATACAATAATTAAGTGAAAGAGGTAGGATTGGAATCCAGCTCCTTTGATTACAAATCCAGCATTCTTTCCACTGTACCACAGTGCTTATTGTTAAAGAAAACCCTTGTGAACTGATAAATAGAAGAAAATGGGAACCTGGAATGAACCAGAGTCCAATCACAGTTTACACAGATTACAAATGCATTTTATTGCCTAAGAATAACCTTGCAAGCTAGAACAATGTCTGTGTTAGTCCATGTTCAATTCTGCAGTTTGAAAGGGTAAGCTATTTATAGTTTTCAAATAAAGGAAGATAGGGAATTTGGGGAGAAAAGTGGGAAATAATCCCCATTTCCAAGGAAGGGGAGATCCAAGAGGAGGAGTAAGGAATTCCAGGTGTCAGATATGTGTTCCTTTGATACACAAATCAGCCTGACAGTTCAAGGCTTGAGCACAAATAATAAGATAAGGGGATGTAAAACAGGAAGTCTCTGCAGATAAGAATGTCCCTTGAAGGTCTATAAGCCACCAATTGGTAAGGGTCTGCTTCATAACTGGCATGAGCTTAATTGACTTCAGAGTTGCTGATTTTCTCCAGGTGCAACTGGGTTTACTCTCAGTCACCACAAAGGATTGTTGGTATGTTAAGCCAATACAACCAGTCCTTATATATTTTTTCTGATTACCTAGATTATCTCAGGGGCAAGGGGACTCAAGCAAATCAAGGTATCCATCAGATGAAGGGCCCATAGTTCACCTGAACCTTTAGAGAATTTAGGTTATAAATACCCCATTCTGTTACCTCTTTATCTAAACTCTGTACCTGAAATAAACATTGTTAACAGTAAACTAAAGGATTACTCATACCTTGATACAAGTAAGATATTCAAATACAAATCAAATATTTCAAAACACCACAGAAAGCAGAACTCTTAAATACTTGCAAATTATATATACATATATTCGTTTGATCTTTTTTTCTCAAAAGTTGTATTCAATTGTATACAATTTTTTTATTTTAACTTAATTATTTTAGAACTCTAGATCTAAATACCACTTAATTTAAATTAATCCCAATTTTATTCAATTAATCAATGCCCTCCTCAGGAGGAGCAGAGGCAAACAAGGATCTGATTCTCACGTAATAACATACTTTACAGAATACTTTTTATAAGAAGATAAACTATGATATACACAAGTGAATTTACATTAAAATTATCAAGTTAGCTTCAACTGTAGCAAAGGACTTAGTATGACACATGTAATAAATTTCAAAACAGTGCATGTCAAATAAGTTGTTTATAATAAAACATGTTTGTACCATAGGACATGTTCTACAAACAAGGGTTACTTCAATATTGCATAATAAAATCAAATGAAATAGACTTTTTCATTGATGTAACAAAATATTTCATGTTATTTTACTTTAAGAAAACTGACTGCATTAAAATTCTTCAAAACAAAACTTAAGATGCTTCAGATTTAGTTTTAATAATTAATAAATTCACAATTTGGTCCCATAAACTACTGTATCAATACCCAATTATTCTTACATAACTTTTAAAGCATTTAAGGATCTTATTTTATACATATACATATATGTTTGTATATGTGTATGTATGTATTTATGTAGACAACTAGTAATAGACAGATAACAAGGCCAGATACTTGTCCACTTTCGTTGTTTAGAATATAGAAAGGACTAAAATTCTAGGCTAAATAGCTCAAACATTATGCCTGTATCTCATTATAATAACTCAGATGTAGTTCAGCATCTGATCCCCTAGTGTGTTCATTCTGATTACATGAAGTGATAACAGAAATTTGACATAAAAGAAGAGGAACAAAGCTTCACAGTAAGGGAATAATGCTTCCCTAATTTTATGTCAATTCCAGGCAAAAGTTATATGGATATTCAGTTGTGTTGAACTAGGCTTAAAGTTATCCATTCAAGAAGTGTCATATTCAGGGAACTGTGTCAGGAAATTTTTACCTCAGCTCATGCCAAAAATTGTTCTCTCAGCCCTTCCCATGAAAATTCCACCTACAGTTCACAGATGTAAAACCCTATAGCGTTTCTGGCATCATCAATAATGACTGAAGAGCATTCCTTGACAATCATAACTGGAATTAGATTCAGAATAATATCAGTTAACATTTTTCATATCATGGTATTGCAAGAGGCAATACAAATTTACCAGGTATCACATATACGTAAGAGATTTCACTTAACATTCTTCACATGTTTTTCTTTAGTTCTCAAATTCTCGAGTTTAAGCTCATCCTGATGTAAAAATCAATCATTAGAAATCACTTCTATATTATACATAAACTTGTAAATTCTCATTAAGCCAATTTCATTGCTTAGGAACTCCATAACCCAAACAAGTTCTTTTCCTAGGACAAATGATCTTGCCCACACAGATGGTTTCTAATTACCTGACAATTATACAAAATAAGGGAATAACTGCTGTGGGCTGTGCTTTTTGACACCCCATCTCATACAAAGTGGAATAAACTGGTCCTTCTACATCCCCTCTTACCCCAAGGCGGACTGTTCTAAATGAACAGAACCAGTTTGGTGTAATGCCATGCATAGAAGCTTTCCAGAAGAACTGCTACTGTGAACAGCTTTTTTTTCAGGTTCTGATTACTCAGTATAGTGATCACTCTATTCCATAACAAAAGCAAAACATCCATGAAAAATCAAGGTACAGCATAATTCAAAATAGAGCATTTACCATATTGCAACTTATCACAGAAAATCACAATATAATATTCACAACATAGTCAAAGTAAAATAGTCACTCTTAAGTTAATTCAATCAGTCACAAAATAGTCACTCTTAAGTTAATTCAATCAGTCACTTATCTGTAGAATCAAAGTACACAGTAGAAGTCTTCCCCTCTTGGGGCAAAGTCTTGATTAACTCAATCAGTCACTAATCAGTAACAATAGTCAAAGTACTCAAAGTACAATCAGTCACTTATTCAGCAAAGTCTTACTAAGTATCATACACAAAACCCTCCACCCCTTAGGTCACTAGTAAACTATAATTCCATAATTAGTACCCAAGGAGAGGTCTTTTCATCTTGACTTGGGGTCTGTTCTCAGATTCCCTGGATCCCCTTCCATGGTCCCAGATTCTACCTGGATTCACCAGACTGTCACCTGGGTCCAATGGCAGACAGCTCCCAGTTCCTTGACCAGCTCTCTGTGGAGGTCCTGCTCCACACTGGTGTTCACAGGGTTTGGTCCTTGTCAGCTCCTTCACCATTTCTGCTCCAGGGAATTCAAGGCTCAACCAAGCCACAAACAAAGTCTCAGCATCCTGGTCACGCTTCAGTCACCTGGGCTCCTGGCTCCAGGCTCTAGGCTCTAGGCTCTAGGCTCTGGGCTTCTGTTCAGAAGAAGCTCTACCACCACAAGTTTTCAAGACTCAGTTCTCCTTTCTTCTGTAGCTGTTCTGCCACCAGATCTCAGTCTCAAGGAAATTCTGACTGTGCTTCTCTGGGGCTTTTCTTATATACACAGTATTACCTACTTCACTTCCTTCAGGCGACCCCTTCCTGTTACTTCAGTTAACAGGAGACAGTAGTTCATACCTTCTGTTCCCCTAATCAGAGGCTTGATCAGTTACTAATTGTTAAGTACATGCTACTTTTGCCAACACAAAGGGATCTTCAAGTTCAAAATTACATTACCATTACATTTGGATAAGGCTTTCACCTAATTATTCCCTTCTTTTAATATGGTGAGCAGAGTTGATAAAAAAAAAAAAACTATCAGTTTTCAGACTTTTTTTCCTCTTTAATTTCCTCAAAGAGCTGCATCAATTCTTTGTCCCCAGCCTTGTTTACTCTCTGAGACTTTCAAAATAAGGATCAGCCTTAAATATTCATCTTTCAAGTCCCATACCCCCTGGAATTCCAAGCTGTATATCACAAAGAACTATTTAAGATTTTCCATACCCCTATCTGAATGAGATCAAAATTATCCCTCACTTCTTTTTAGTTCAAATCTGACTTCTACAGTCTCACAAGGAACCCACTGCTTATCAATTTACTCATAGCTCTCTATTATTCTTTCTATATACTTCCAAATAAAACAGCAACTTTTGATTATTATAGTTCCCACTAAGATAAACACATGAAGTGTTATACAACTTTCCCTCTAAGACAAAGCCAAAACATTCACAAACATGTTCAACATGCTTAAATCTGTTCATTTTTACATACCTCTCTTATAGTTAAAAAACCCAAACCTTTTTATAGCTTTCATTTTCCTCTCAAACATTTGTTATTTCTCTTTCCAAGGCTTCCAAACCAATTACTCAGACTACAAAACGTTCCTTTTCTTGTTCAACCACATTTCACACTGTATTTATTCCATTTAGTATTTCTTTTATAATATTAGCACATATTGTTGTTAAACCCAATAACTTATTAAAACCTTACCTTGCTAGCTGTATAGTTTATTTAAATTCTTGTGACCTTTTTTCCATCGCTAATTCATTTATTACAATATATATTTTTTAATGATTTCTATTCCTTAAAAGATAGAATCATCAAAAACCCACTAAAAATAATTATAAAACTTTAATAGATGTGTCTATACTAATAACAATTAAGTACTGGTATATTATTCACAGAAGTAATATAAAGCATTTTCAAGTTGTTTTCTCAAATAAGCTTCTCTTGAATGGGTAAGGAGTAGGACAACACTTAAGATTTAAACACACATTATCTATTATAAAATTTAGTAGGAATTTAATATAAATTATAGCAAAACTTCCAATTTCAAAATATACACCAGTATGAAAAGTTATTTATATTGATCAATTCTTAATGTTTGTTTGTATGATTCCCTAAATATCTAACTAGATATTCCAGTCAAACACAGTTAGCTTTTTGGTTGTTTCCTGATACACGTAAAACTTTTCCCTTGTCCATGAGGGAGAATGGTTAAGTGCCAATCAAGCTTCAAAATGCAAGCCTTGAAACTTCCACCAACACAGCCCTCAATCCAGCCTTCCTATAATCAGTGAAATTACTTTCTTTTCTAGCTATAAAACAATAAATGTTATTCCAAGGTGGGGGGCAGGTGGAGTGAGGGGGAGTGGAAAAAAAATGAAAACAATGCTCCTAATTCCCTTAAAACAAATTCTAAAGAGTATTAACCAAATTACTTGCTAGTATTCATTTTCAACATTTACAAAAGCATTCAAATCGATAATATAGGGATTCACAGTAAAGAATTTACATTTTAAAACCAAATTCATTTTCCAAGTAGTTTACAATATAAAAAACATTATACTATTGGAGCAAAAAATTTCCTTTCCTTCTTATCTGCCCTTCCCCCTGTAGTGGACATCCAAGAAATAACAGGACAGCAAAGCCAATTATAATTTAGGAGTGTTTATTAACCAGCTGGTGACTGTGTCCCCAATAGGGAAGACAGCATAGTCTTCTGTCAGATGCATTTTTATAGACCTAGGTGTTGCTAACAAACAGAGTGTGGTTCCAAGGGGGGGGGGGTACCATTTTTAGTAAAGTCTTGGGTACCTAACAAGAATAGACTTGTATCTGGGCTAACAAGAACAGACTTGTATCTGGGGTATGTTTCTAGCAACACAGATGAAATGTTCCCTCACTATTATGGCCTATTAAGTTGTTTCCAAGGACCCTGGTAGGGGTCCCCTTCTAGCAGGTTTAGGGGGCTTTGGTGTATAATTTCTGATGGGCACTTCACCCCCACATTTCTTTGACCTTTAGTTAATAAGACAGGGAGATAACTTTACCAACATAATTTTTCCCCCTAAATGCCTAGAACACAATTTGAACCTCTGAAGATACATAAGCACATGTAAGAACACAAATAAACCAATAATTTTGACATAGTGACCCAGATACTAAACCTTACTCCCAAATAATCTTTACTACTTTAAGTTTTTCCATCTCTGCCTCTCTTCTGGGACTAGAGACCAGGATCTCAGAACTGAGATGAATGTACCCAGGTTGGCCAACACTAAACCAGGATCTCAAGGCTGGAATCATAAACCAGGGTTTAGAGAGAGACTAAACCAGAAGGATCTCTTTACCTAGGGGACACCTCATAAAGAGGTCTCCAAAGGGGTCCAATGCAGTGTCAGGCAACAAAGGCAGATAAGAACTTCACCAAAGGTTGGAGTCTAGGGATCAGGGCAGGCACAATTTTATTCACCAACCAAAAGTTGGGCCAGTCACCCAAAGTGGGTACCAGATGACTTTGTCAGAATGTGGGTTTGTGGGAAAAGGTCCTTAGCCTATCCCACTTCTGACACCAGAACTGTTACAGAAAAACCCCTGCGAACTGTTAAACAGAAGAAACCCCAGGCCCAAAAAGGGAAACCTGGAATGAACCAGAGTCTGATCACAGTTTACACAGTTTATAAACACATTTTATTGCGTGAGAATAACCTTGCAAGCTGGAACAATGTCTGTGTTATGCCACGTCCAAGGTCCCAGTTGGAAAAGGTGAACTATTTATAGTTTTCAAACAAAGGAAGGCAGGGAATTTGTGGAGAAAAGTTGGAACTAGTTCCCATTTCCAAGGAAGTGGAGATCTAGGAGGAGGGAGTAAGGAATTCCAGGTGTCAGATATGTGTCCCTTTGATACACAAATCAGCCTGACAGTTCAAGGCTTGAGTACAAACAATAAAATAAGGTGATGTAAAACAGGAAGCTTCTGCAGATAAGGATCTTGAAGGTCTCTTAAAGGTCCATAAGTCACCAAATGGCTCAGGGTCTGCTGCTTAATTGATCTGATCTGAGCTTAATTGACTTCAAAGTTGCTGATCTTCTGCATGTCCAGCTGGATTTACTCACCACAAAGGATCATTAGTATGTAAAGTCAATATCACCAGTCCTCATATTGTTCTTCTGGTTACCTGGATAATTGAGGGAGGGAGCTCTGATAAATCAAGGTATCCATTTTCACACCATCATGGGCACTATATTCTAAAGAATGAATATTCCCTTTTCTTTGGAAAAACTTAATTTGAGAAAAGGAGATCTATTTTTATAATGGACCATATTCTTATATTGCTGCATTCTTGGGATGTTACCATTAATCAATTGAAGTATCTGAAGGCCTTAAATAATTTTTGTGCTTCTCATTTCATTGAACAGAATACCTTCCATGCTTGCAGATATATTTTCCCACAGACTGCCAACTAAGACAGCCTGTGTTACTGTTTGCCAGCATGAAGCTGGTTTCACAAATTTTTCAGCAGCTGGCATGCTAATGATCCAGTTTTTACGGAAATTAGCTCTATTTCTAATCTTTTCCCCCTTGATATAGAAAAAAAAAGAGACATGGATTTTTTTTTTAATCTGTTGAAATAAACTTCCTAATACACATGTCAGAACACATCACTGCACTACTCAAAAAACTTCAGTAGCTCCCTATTTTCCACAGTAAAAGATATAAACTGTGTCAGGAGGTGTGAGTGGGGTGTTATGAAGTTTTTCTTCAATCTGATAAGGGGGACAGTCAATGTAGAGCCAGTCCTAAATAGCTGAATCCTTACCTCAGAGCCATCTCTATTCCTAACCACAAGACTTCCACAGGCTAGGTTTCTTCCTCTTAACCTCTCAGTCTCTCATGGGAGTGCCAAAGAAAGGCACTGGTCTATGTCTTTTGGAGTTTCTAACTCTAAGTTGCAAAAAGACATTCAAAAGTTTAATGAGTTTACTTTGTACAAATGAGTCTTTCAAAAGTCCTTATAAATTACAAAATGGGTCAGTTAATCTGAAAAGGGGCAAACCCTTTCATCAGTGTAGAGGAGTTATTAACCTAGTGTCCATGATTTTTTTTTATAAAAGGATAAATATTTTTTAATCTAATTGATTTCCATTGCAATCTTATATTTTTTGTTTTATGCATATAGAAACATTATTTCTAGAAAGGGTCAATAGATTTTCACCAGAATGCTCAAGGAGTCCAAGACACAAAAAAAAGTTAGCCTCAGTTTCAGAAAAACCATCAAAGAGTTTATAGCTATAGCTATATTATTTTACATAAATATAGGTTATATATTATATATGTATATGTATTGAGAGAAATGATTGCCTTTCTATTATTTTAATAACCAATTATTAATATAGGGATCCAGATTTTTTTTTCTATTTGTACTTCCTCATTTTAAGTCCAGTCCCAGTCTCTTAAGAATACTTCTGATAGGGGCAGCTAGGTGGTGTAGTGAATAGAGCACGGGCCCTGGAGTTAGGAGAACCTGAGTTCAAATCCAGCCTCAGACATCTGACACACTTAGAAGCCATGTGACTTTGGGTAAGTCACAACCCCAATTGCCATCCAAAAAGCAAAAAAAAAAAAAAGAATACTTCTGATAGTTAATTGCCTAAGAACCCCTCCCCCCCACCCAGCCCCTATCTAATGTAGGTGAATTCAAGCCTAAAACATTAGGTGCTCTGGGTGGAGAAGGATTTTTTTTTTGTCCAGAGTGCTGGAAGCAGCTGAGTCTCTCAGAGGTAGGGGCTGAGGGCTTTTAGCCCAGCCTCTCACTAGAAAAAGTCCACCCACTCATTGATTGTTAACCAATCAGATTTTATTTTCACCTGTCAAGTGCAACTCTTTTCCAAAGGCATTTAAGCATTCAGTGAACTCTGTGGTTTTGTCTTTGGTTATTGAGAAACCTCTGACCATCAATTTGCTAGTCTAATTAATCAATCGATGATTAATTACCCAGAAATTCTGTCTCTTGGACTTTTCATTTACCTTATTATGTATGTATATATGTATGTATATATATGTATATATATGTATAAACAAATGTGTGTATATGGATCTCTCTCTGTCTCTCTGTCTCTCTCTCTCTCTCTGTCTCTCTCTCTCTCTCTCTCTGTCTCTCTGTCTCTCTCTCTCCCTCTCATTAGTGACTCTATTTTGCTTTTATCTACAATTTTGTGAAACTAAGTTTCAGCTGCTTGCAAGTCACCAGATTTTGGAAAAGTTGCAAGATTACTCCCCCTCCCAAAGGTCACTTGATATAAGGAATGTCACAAAATGAGCCCCTCTCACTCTCACCTGAGTGTCACCTGACACACACCCTCCCCACCCCACCCCCACTCCACTATATTCCTGTTTTACTCCCTCAAAATTGTATATTAAACTGTGAGAAACCAAGCTTCTGGATCCTTGGCTACCAAGAGCCTTGGTCCAGTTTTGTTTTGCAAATGTATGCACTGCTAAATGAGTCTTTGGTCTGGATGAAACTCAGTTTCTTTTTTTCTATTTTAACAGACCCAATAGAATCACACTAATGGACTAGAGATGGCTCTAAGGCAGAGGGGTCAAACTAATCCCAAATGAACCAGCTTAAAAGAAAATTTGGGAAACGTTTAACAAAATAAATAAAAATATAATACAGCATAGGTGATGTTAATTTGTCATTTTTTAAATCAATACTCTGCCAACAGTGATCCCTTTCTATTTAAGTTTGACCTTACTGATCTAAGGCAGGAGTTAAGTTTACTGTGTCATGAGTCCCTCAGCAGTCTGCTGAAACCAAAGGAGTCCTGAAAATATTTTTAAATGTATAAAATAAAATATGTAACATTACAAAGGAAAACAATTATTTTGAAATACAGTTCTCAAAAAATTCTTTTAAGCTTAAAAACCCCAGGTTAAGAACCCCTGATATAAGGAAAGAACATAAACTGTTGAATTTTTTAAACTCTATTCTCGAAGGTTGTAGGATAGCTAGTTATTGTACTTTTAGATTTAAACCTCGGAATCCGAAAGTCCTGGGTTCAAATTCTCTGAGGTTCTATTTGGATTTAATGTAGAACCTCAGAGAGAGAAAGAGATATTCAAGTCATAAAGATTACGAAAATCCCTGGAAGAAATGAAGCGAGAACTACAAAATGAAGTATTAATAAAAAGACAAGTAGGAAAGCATGGCAAAAAGAATTGATCCTTTAGAAAAGGTGGTGACGAAATTTACCCAAGAATTAAACTTGTTGAAAATTAGAATGGGACAAACAAAAAGCAATGCCTCAGGGAGACAAAAACAAATAGAAAGGGAGCAGCTAGGCGGTGCAGTGAATAGAGCATCAGCCCTCCAGTCAGGAGGACCTGAGTTCAAATCCGACCTCAGACTCTTAACACAAAAACTAGCTGTGTGACCTTGGGTAAGTCACTTAACCCCAATTGCCCTCCAAAAAGCAAAAAAAAAAAAAGAGAGAGAGAGAGAGAAAAATAGAAAAAAAAATTAGGAAAACAAATAAGAAAATGTAAGGTAGGTATTATCAGAAACAACTGACCTGATTTGTAATGGGAATAAACTAGAAGCCTTCACAACAGGATGCATATTATCACCACTCTTATTCAATATTGTTCTAGAAATGCTAGATATAGAAATAAGACAAGAAAAAGAAATGGAAGGAATTAGAATATATAAAGAGGAAAGAAAATTATCACTCTTTGCAGACAATATGATGGAATATGTAGAGAATCAAGTTAAAAAAACTATTTAAAATATTAACAACTTCAGCAAAGTTACAGGATATAAAATCAATCCGCAATGATCAGCATTCCTAAATATTACCAACAAAGTTCATAAGAAGAGATAGAAAGAGAAATTCTATTTAAAATAATTGTAGACACTATAAAATACTTTGGGAGTCTGCCTCCCAAGATGAATCCAGGAATGTAATGCCAAACAAAGGCAACTTTCCAAGGTTCAAAATACCAGCATAGGTGCTCTCCATTTTATTCAGTGACAAATTAAGAACAGATCGAATCAAAATTTAATATCATTCAAAATACAGCATTTACTAAGTGTGATTCAATAATCTCCAAGTACTACCCCCAAGTGTGATTTAATCAAGTACTACTCCACCCCTGGACATTACATTCATTTAATCAATCACAAAGTCCCTGTTCTAAATACTACTCCACCCCTAGGCTGTACATTCATTTAGTCCATCACAAAGTGCCTGTTCTCAAATGGAGATTAGTTTCCAATCATAAGTAAAGTACATTCATTTGTTCAATCATAGAACACAAAAAAAGTCAAAAGTTCCCCACCCTTGGACCACAACTGAATCTACCCCAGAGTTACAACAAGCTTAAGCACAGCATTTAATACCCAAATGGAGGTCTTTTCTTCATCTTGACATGAGGCAAGTTCTCAGCAATCTTTGTTCCTGGGGAGACAAAGCTTAGCAAGGCCACAAGATACATTGTCAGTCTCTTCATTAATTCATTCTCTGTCTGCAAAACAATCCTAGGTCCCCTGAAAACATTAGCAAAACCCTCTCCCAGGATTTCTGTACACATACAACAAGAAAATCCTTCTTCAGGGCTTCTGAACCAACAGCAAGGTTCCAAGAATTCTGCAACAACAGCACTGTCCTTCACCAGTGGACAGAATTCACTCTCTGACTGCAGAACAGTCTCAGTAGCTCTGAACCAACAGCAAGGTTTCCAGGCCTCTGCAACAACAGCACTGTCTTTCACCAGTGTACAAATCTGGCAAAACCACATCAAAACAGACAGATAGAGTACTAGCATAACAGTCATGTCTCCTCAGTCCTTGGCAGCTCTGGGTGGCAGCTCTCAAAAGTCCTGGGCAATTCAAAGTGACCCTCAGCAATCCTCTCAGTCTCTCTCTGCCTCCAAGGTGCTGCTTCCAAAAAGTTCTTCTGCTTCTCTCTTTTCTTGTGTCTCTTTAAATTTAGGTCATCAGCTCCTCCCAGTTCAGCCCTCTCTTTTCACATCAAGTCCATCCCACAAGCTCTGGGTTTTAACACAATCAATTTGAAAACCAAGCCAATGCAGGGGGATCTTTATATTCCATTACTATTACAAGGAACTATATGAATAAAAATACAAAACACTTTTTATACAAATAAAGGCAAATCTAAACAACTGGAGAAATATTAATTGCTTTTGGTAGGCTGAGCCAATATAATAAAAATAGCAATTCTACCTAAATTAATTTACTTATTTAGTATCATAGCAATCAAACTACCAAAAATTACTTTAAAGAGCTAGAAAAAAATAAAATTCATCTAGAAGAACAAAAGGGCAAGACTATGAAGGGAATCAATGGGGGGAAATGTGAAGGATGGTGGCATAGCAGCAACAGCTCTCAAACTACAATACAAAGCGGTAATCATCAAAATAATCTGGTCCCAGCTAAGAAATAGAGTGGTAGGTCAGTGGAATAGATTAGGAACACAAAAATGAAATGAGCAGAACCAGGAGAACATTGTACACAGTAACAGCAATATTGTATGATGACCAACTGTAAATTACTTAGCTATTCTCAGAAATACAATGATCCAAGACAATTTTGAAGGACATATGATGAAAAATTCTGTCCACCTCCAGAGAAAGACCTGATAGAATCTGAATGCATATCCAAGCATACTTTTTTAACTTTATTTTTTTCTTGTTCATTTGTTGGTTTTGGTCTGTTTTCTTTTACAACACAGCCAATATGGAAATATTTTTTGCATGATTGCACATGTATAATTTACATCAAATTGCTAGGAGGGAGGAAGGGAGAGAGAGAATTTAGAACTTGAAATTTTAAAAATGAATGTTAAAAATTATTTTTACATGCACTTGGAAAAAAGAAAATATAAAAATACAAAACAAAAGCAAAAAACTGACCTGGAAAATAGTTGAGGAGAGATAATCCAGGAATCATCAGAAAAACTAAATATCATGACTAAAATCATATCACTTCCTCTGGATTTACCTCTTTAGCTTTTCTCAATCTATAATGTTTCTTCATTATGTTTGACATTATCATCTGTTTATTAATATGTCTTTTTTCAGTCTCTCTTTAGATTTTGTATTTTGGTCAGATTCTGATCTCTCCCATATTTTTGGGTGGTAAGGACAAGCTCTACCTGGTAGCTAATACTAGGCCCCATGTTCCTTAGAAATTAATGATTTTAACTCAGTTAGTGGGTGATTATATGTAATTTCTGGCCTTGATTCCTTTTTGATCTGTTTGTCTTTACACAGTCTTGAACTCAGAGTCACCTCCAAATGTCACCTCCAATGTTACCTCCTAAGTGAATTTGATGAGCCAAAGCAGAGGTTGTGCAAGTAGCAGGCCTCCTGTAAGTCCCCAGGTATGGGATCCTGACTCTCTTATTGTGAGCCTTCTGGGCACTGGTGTCCTTCCATAATATGCTCATGTGCCTTGGGTGGGGATGTCTGTGCTAATCTGGGCTCTGATCTGCCTTAGCTTCAGACTACATGCACTCTATATTCCGGGTTTCGGTACATCTGCCTGAATGGCAAGGCAAGTGACCAATGAGAATGAGGTGTTTGCCCAATTGCTGAGGCCTACGCCCAAAGGGTGCGGAATATATACTGTGTACTGCTCTGTCCTTCATTACCGTTCTGAATTTCTGTTAACTTGCCCACTTTGCCTTCTACCTACCCTGGTTTGGTCCTTGCTCAGAACTTCTGCAGTATTCTAGAAGTCTTTTTGTGTGGCCCAGTGCTGGATGGAAGAAATTATAGCAAATGGCACTTGCCTTTGGGTTTCTTTCAGGTGCATTTTTAGAACTTTGTGGAAGTGTTTGTTAGGGATCTGGGTTCCACTAGGTCGTAATGCATCTCCATTGTTCTACCTTTTGGACACTGTTCTTCTTGCAATTAGTTATATATTTTTTTCATACTATGTTAAGTACCTTGGCTTCTATCTTCTTTATGTTATGCTTATGTTATGTCCTAATATATAAATATGTTAGAACATGAGTTATCTGTACAGCTACAATGGTCTCTTCATATGATTCCTCTTTTCCTTATTGAAATTATCATTGCTGTTTAAATCAATTAGCTTTTATTAAGCATCTCCTATATGTCAAGCACTATACTAAGCACTGGAGATACAAATAAGGGGGGGAAAAAAGACAGTTCCTGCTCTCAAGCAGCTTACAATAAGCTTGTTGGTGGTGGAGGGATGTGTGTCTGTGTGTGTGTGTGTGTGTGTATCTTCAGAATTTCATTATTGGGAGTCTACTACCTCCTGGACTGATTGCTCCCTGTAGAATTATGGTTTGTGAAATCCTATTTATCTTTCCTCTGAGACCCTTTGAAATCAGCCCTTTTTCAAACTCTAAAGTATGTGTCAATCAAACACAAGAAATTACTGTCTGTCCCACAGGGGCTGGGATACTGAACCTTTTCCCTTCTCTTCTAAGGGATCTTTCTGCTCTCAACCTAGGCATGTTGTTCAATCATGTTTGGTCCTGAGGGAGCACAGTTTCTAAAGAGAAGGGAGATAGACTTCCTTTTTTGCCTCCTCACATTCTTCAGCTGATTAAGTCCCCATCCTTATACTCTGAGGACAAATTATTTAAAGCTTAGGAATGCTAAAGTTATACAAGCACTTATTTGACAAAAAACAAACTTAAGACTTTTATAGGAGGCTGATAATTAAACTTCACCTTCTGATTAGGCATTTTAGATTTTATCTTATCTCTGACTTATCCAAAGACCCTTTGGTTTTATTGGTAAAACAGAAGGGCTTTGGCCAGATTATCTTGTGAGAGGTTGTCCTCTGAGGTGGAAGCTTCCCCTGCTGCCACCTCAATTGGACAAAGGACATCTGGGTGTCTTGAACTGAGGATAATCACCTCAAGCCTGGGGCTATTTACATCAAGGCGAATGTTCTATAGCCTTAGAAAGGGAAACACAAAGCAGAAAAGACAGGGACAGGGACCCAGGCACAAGATCTCCTAGTTAGCGTTCTATAGAACCCATCTCCCCTCCCTTACCTCACAGGGAATCTAAAAACAAAGTGCACTACTTTCTATATGGGAGAATCAAAGCAAGACTGACTAGTCTGGAAGTTCACGTTTTAAAAGGCAATTTTTTTTATTACTTCAAAGCACCAGTATCCTTCTCTGCTGAGCCATAACAGGGCTAGAAGTACCTTCTTCTCCTCTTTCTTCTCCTCCTCCTCCTTCTTCCCTCCTCTTATTTTATTAATAACAATTTATTGTATGTTGTTTTTATTTATTACATGATTATACAAAATAGTAATAATAGCATTTGTATAGTACTTTAAGGTTTCCAAAGCGTTTTATATATGTTATCTCATTTGATCCTTACACTAACTCTGTGATTTGGGTGCTAATATTGTCCTCATTTTACAGATGAGGAAAACTTAGAGATGAGTTGAAGTGGCTTGTCCAGAGTCACACAGCTAAATAAGGTCTGAAGAAGAATTTGAACTCCAATCTTCTGACTACAAGTCAAGAAATCTTGAGTTCACCAAATGTTGAAGCCCCATGTCCTTGGAGCCCAGGAGGCTTCCAGGTGATCACTAGGTACTTGCTCACTGAGGTGGTCAGTAAAGGTCAATTCAGCTTCTGCTACAGTGCTTCAGGCAACTTAGGAATTTCCTTTCTTTTTTCTATCACAGACTCTAAAATAGAGTGCCCATTTTCTCCTCCAGCAAGCAATAGCTTTCGTCTTGGTGAGAAGCCAACCCAGGACCAAACTCTCTCCCATAGGTTCCTCCATCTTTTGAAAGAAATCATTAATGCAAGACATGATAGGCACTTTACTTTTGGCAGAGAGAGACAGAGATTGAGACACAGAGAGACAGATAGAAAGACAGACAGAGAGAGAGAGCTTATGGGATGCCTAGATAATTTTGGTCCCTTCTCTGGCTATTTATGGTCTGTATCCTGAACTTTGCTCCTATTTCCTTATTTTATCTCTGGGGCCTGTATTATATTATACTACAATGACAATAACACTTCTCTTTCTTTTTCCATTGATCTTCACCCTAATGCTTTCCACAATGTTTTTGCCTTCTGGTCCTTGAATTTCCTCATACAAATATATCTTCTAATATATAATGCTACTCTCTTTCACATTTTTATAGATACTGTTTTTTTTAATTAAGTATATCCTTTCATCTTGTAGGCATAGGTTTCATGCCACCAAATCTCAATTACATATATATATACATACATGTGTGATATGTGATATATACAAGTGTGTATGTGTATATACATATCTATATAATACACATATTAACAGGTGCTGTATAACATGTACAAACATAATATAAATATATCTATAAAATGCATGCATATACATATTCTATTATTAAGTTTATACATGCACATACATATTTACATGTACAATGCATATTTATGCATGCTTATATGTTTATATATACATATATGTATATGTGTATATAAGCACACATACACATAAACACATACAGTACTTTGGTGCATATATATGTGTATGTATGTATGTATATACTCCAAATTTGCATTCTTCTGTTAGAACCTTCAGTCCATCTTACTTTTTTCTTATAGTTTGATCGTTTGCATATAGCATTTAAGACCATGGGACTTTTTACTTCTGCTGACTTTCTTGTATGTTTTTTCTTGTGAATTTTTTTGGATTATGCTAATACTATTCTTCTTAATAACTTGCAGCTATTCTATATGATTTTTAGCTTGGTGGATATATGATCAGGTTTCTCCCATACTTTTCCATTTCAGTTTAAAGACTTTTTTAATAGATTTGGAAGATATAAGGCAAATACATTCTTTTTATTTCTCGTCAAATGCATTTTATCCCTGGTGAAGAGTAATAGATGGAAATCCAAATCCCATTATAAGATTATATGTTCTTTATTTTTTTTATATTGTCCATTTATATCAGCTTAATTTCTGAATATAACACTTTACTTCCTCTCTCCTATAGCCCATCTCTTGAAAGAAACAATTAAAAAGTATAACTTTGAATACCTCTTTGACATAGAGAAATGCAGCTGAGATGAATTTCAACCAGCTGAAAAATATTTTGACTTGCCATGACAATAGATAAAAAAGAGGTTTTGCTTTAAAGTGAAACTGTTCCTGAGATGCTATCTTGTTAGGAGATGTGTGCAAGGGGACACAGGATTGGAAGAAGACTTTGAGGAGAGATTCAGTTGGACATTGGGTGAGAAAGAGCAGGGAGACTGAATGAAGGGATTAGGTGACTGTAATGGATGGTATTTAAGAGTGACTGGACTCAAGGGGCAGCCAGGAAGCACAGCGAGTAAGAGCACTGGCTCCAGACTGGGGATCGAATCCGGGCTCTGATACTTAGCACCACACCCAGAAATAACTGGCCGTGTAACCTTGAGCAAGTTACTTAACCCCAATTGCTTAAAAAAAAAAAAAGAGTGACTGGACTCTCCTGTTGTCACTGCCACCTTTGCCAACAATATCCAGATAGATCAGTTTGAGATGGGAACAAAAGGCCTGTCCAAAAAGCATTGAACTCTCTCCTTTAAGAGATGCAGATGGTGAAATGCCTGAATCAATTCCCTTCCCTCTGGCCTCAAAGGCACAGGTTGCTTTCAAAGTCAAAGCTCGGAATTCCAAATTCAGTTTCATTCACTTTACATTTTAAATTTCTTTTTAGTTTTGAACTTTCTAGCTATATAATAACATAATTGCTCTGGTTTGAGTGTTCCTATTTTTGTGAAGAGGCAGTTGCAAAAGGAAGAAATAATGACTAGTATGTTTTATAGATGAAAGTGAAAGGGATAGATAGGAAGAACCATTTCTACCTAAATTGACTAGAAGAGGAAGAATTGGGAGTGAGTGACTCTTGCTGGTACAAAACTGGCACCTGCTAAGCGGAAATAGCTAGGGTTTTTTTGTCTTTTTCAATTCAATAAACATTTATTAAGCACCTACTATGTGCTGAGCACAATGCTATCTCAAACTCAGGAAGGAAAGAGAAAAACAAGTCAGGTCAGAAAAACAAACCACATTCTTATGCCACATCTTTACTTCATAAATAAAGTTTTCTCTTCTGCTCCCCTTGTCTTCAATGAGCTGATGGGGTCACTGAGAAAAGTGAAGAGAGATAAAAGAAGAGGAGAAAAGACAGAATCATGTGTGACATTCATAGTTAGGAGGCATGAGACAGTTAATGAGGCATCAAAGGAGACTAAATGAGAATAAGCAGATTGATAGGAGGAGATCCTGAAGAAAATAAAGTCACAAAAACTCAGAAAAAAGAGAGTGTCCGGGAGAAAATTTTGGTGAGCAGGATCAAATGCAGTGGAACTGTCAAGAAAGATGAGGACTAAGAAAAGATGACAGATGTGACAATTAGGAGATCACTTGTAAGTTTGGAGACAGCAGTTTCAGTTGTGTGATAAGGTGAAAAGTTAAACTGCAAAGACGAGGGAGTGATAATTGGTGAAAGAGTAGAAACAACAAGCATGAAAAATTCATCAATAACCATTTATTAAGCACTTACTATTTTCCAGGCATTGTATCAAGCCCTGGGCAAGTAAGCAACTTTGTATATGAGAGAAATGATTATTTCTTTCATATATGAATAACTAACTATTGAATTAGGAACAAGGTCTTTCCCCCCTTTTCTACTTCCTCATCCAGAAAACAACCAGGGTGGACAATCTTAGGCAGAGACTTACCCAGCCAGTATGACTAAGATCTAATCAAAGACAAGAAAGAAATTCTAAGTTTAGGCAAATAGATGAATTCCTGCTCATTGTGTTAACTTAATCAGGTTTGGGAAAATGTGAATTTTCCAGGTGATATGGAAACTGATAAGTATCTTTGACCAAGATTTGGGTGCCTAGTGACATGTGCCTAATAGGAATAATCTCACCTTTCCTCAGAATATTCATTCTATCTTTAATTGTTTACCAATCAGAGTTCATTGCCACCCTCAGTAATGCCCACTCTTCATATCAACTATGATCCCATGGCCATATTGGTCATGGCATTCAAGAATATCACTGACAGTAGAGCCAAGAAAGCAGAATAAAAGCAGGAACTTGCTTGAACTCCCACACCAACCACCTCTAATACCTTTAAAAAAATGACTAAATAAATTTTAGAGCTACAGAACCCACAGAGAGAAACAAATCTCCCATTGAAGGCAGCCTGGTAAGTTGAAAAGAAGGGTTTATCACATTGGGCCAGGAGCCTAGAGCAGCATCATGTGAGTTGCACTGGCCCAGACTCACAGCCCAGACCAGCCAGAGCAGACAGTTGTTGCAGTTTCCAGACTTCTCAACCCATAAAGGCCAAAGAGAAAGTAAAAGGTCAATAACGAACTCTGTTGGAACTGGGTGAAAGTAGAGTGCAGTCCAGCCCCTGACCCCAGGGTGAAAGGTGGCTGTGGTATGGTGGCTGCAGCTCCTGCCACGTGGCTGCCTCTAGAGCTCCTGGCCTTCAGATCTTAGGGGTACCAAGTGACTATTCAGAGGGTAATCACTCTTGCTTTGACATGCTTGGATCTGGGTTGCAGTCTTGGGTGGTGGTCCTGGGGTGAGGAACACCAGTGTGCCAGAACTTGTGGTGTCTGTAGAGAGGATACCCTCCTCATAGCTCTGACAACAGGTATGACAACAACAGTGAAAACCCCAGAAATTTGGGACAAGTCTCTCTCCACTTTGGAGGCAGAATTCTACTATGGCAAAGAGCTCAAAAGTCAAGTAATTGACTGGCAAGATGAGCAAACAGAGGAAGCAAAATCAGACCAAAGAATCTATTTGGGGGGACCAAAAGGATCAAAACATGGAATCAGAAAAAGACAACTAAGTCAAAACACCTGCATCAAAATCTTCCAAGAAAAATATGAACTGGTAACAGGCCATGGAGGAGCTCAAGAAGGATTTTGAAAATCAAGTAAGAGAGGTGGAGGAAAAATTGGCAATAAAAATAAAAATAATGTAAAAAAAATAATGAAAAGCAAATCAACAGCTTGCTAAAGGAGACCTCTAAAAACACTGAAGAAAATAACACCTTAAAAAATAGACTAACTCAAATGGCAAAAGAGACCCAAAAAGCCAATGAGGAGAAGAATGCCCTTAGAAAGCTGAATTTGCCAGATGGAAAAGGAATTTCAAAAACTCACTGAAGATAATAATTCCTTCAAATTTAGATTGGAGCAAATGGAAGCTAATGACTTTATGAGAAATCAAGATACTATTAAACAGATCCAAACAAATGAAAAAAATAGACAATGGGAAATATCTCATTGGAAAAACCACTGACCTGGAAAATAGATCCAGTAGATAAAATTTAAAAATTATTGAACTGCCTGAAAGCTATGATCAAAAAAAAACAAACAAACCTAGAAATCGTCCTTCAAGAAATTCTCAAAGAAAATTTCCCTGATATTCTAGAACCATGGGGCAAAATAGAAATTGAAAGAATTCACCAATCACCCTTTGAAAAAGATCCAAAAAAGACAACTCCTAGAAATATTATAGCCAAATTCCAGACTTCCCAGGTCAAGGAGAAAATATTACAAGCAGCCAGAAAGAAACAATTTGAGTATTATGAAAACACAATCAGGATAACAGAGAATCTAGCAGCTTCTATATTAAGGGATCAAAGGGCTTGGAATATGATATTCTGGAGGTCAAAGGAGCTAGGATTAAAACCAAGAATCACCTACTCAGGAAAACTGAGCATAATGCTTCAGAGGAAAATATGGTCATCCAATGAAACAGAGGACTTTCAAGCAATCTTGATGAAAAAACCAGAACCAGAAAATTTGATTTTCCAATGCAAGAAGCATGAGAAGGTAAATAGGAAAGAAATCATAAGGAACTTATTAAAGCTGAACTATTTACATTCCTACATGGAAAAACAATAATTGTAACTTATGAGGCTTTTCCCAGTATGAGGACAGTTGAAGAGAATATATATGTGTGTGTGTATATATATATGTGTGTGTGTGTGTATACATCCATATATATGTATGTATAGGAGGCTGTATGTGTGTATTAATATATATGTGAGTGCATGTATATGTATGTACATGTTGTAATGTAATGCCAAGGAAAGGCAACTTCCCAAGGTTCAGAATACCAGCATAGGTGCTCTCCATTTTATTCAGTAACCAACCAAGAACAGAGAAGATCAAAACATGACATCATTCCAAATACAGCATTTACTAAGTGTGATTAAATAATCTCCAAGTACTACCCCACCCCAGGACCTTCCAATTCGTTCAATCAATTACAAAGTCCCTGTTCTAAATACTACTCCACCCCTAGGCTGTACCTTCCTTTAGTCCACCACAAAGCCCCTCTTCTCAAATGGAGATTAGTTTCCAATCTAAGTAAAGTACATTTATTTGTTCAACCATAGAACACAAAAAGGTCAAAAGTTCCCCACCCCTGGATCACAATTGAATCTACCCCAGAGTTATATCAAGTTTAAGCACAACACTTAATACCCAAATGGAGGTCTTTTCTTCATCTTGACATGAGGCAAGTTCTCAGCAATCTTAGTTCCTGGGGAGACAAGGCTTAGCAAGGCCTTGGCAGCTCAGGGGACAGGTCTCAAAAGTCCAGGGCAATTCAAAGTGGCCCCCAGCAATTCTCTCAGTCTCTCTCTGCCTCCATGAGGTGCTGCTTCCCAAAAGTTCTTCTGCCTCTCTCTTGTGTTTCTCCAAATCTAGCTCCTCCCAGTTCGTGTCTCTCTTTTCAAGTCAACAAATCCATCCCACAGGTGGGATTAACAAGCTCTGGGTTTTAACACAATCAATTTGAAAACCAAGCCAATACAGGGGAATCTTTATATCCCATTACTATCACACATGTATACATAGACAGAGGGCACAGGATCATTTGAATAAGAAGGGATGTTATCTAAAAATAAAATTAAGAGGTGAGAGGGGAATATATTGGGAGAAAGAGAAAGGTAAAGTTAGAGTAGGGTAAATTATCTCATATAAAAGAGGCAAGAGAAAACTGTTACAATGGAGGGGAAGACCAGGAAGATTTGGGTCAACCTTACTCTCTTTAAATTTGGCTTAAGGAGGGAATAACATACACACTTAATTGGGTATCTTACCCTATAGGAAAGTAGGGGAAAAGAGGACAAGAGTGGGATGATAGAAGGGAGGGCATATTGGTGGAGAGAGTAGTTAGAAGCAAACACTTAAAAAGGGACAGGGTCAAAGTAGAAAATAGAATAAATGGGGGGCAGGATAGGATGGAGGGAAATATAGTTAGTCTCCCACAATATAACTACTATGGAAACGTTTTGTGTAACTACATATGTACAACCTATATTGAATTACTTGTCTTCCCAGAGGGTGTAGGTGAGGAGGGAAGAAGGGAAAGAATCTGGTAATCAAAGTTTTAAAAACAAATGTTAAAAAAAATTGTTTTTACATGCAACTGGGAAATAAGATGCATAAGATATATTAATTATATATAAATTATATAAATAGATTATTATAAATTAGATAAGATTCAGAAGGAAGTTAATAATCTAGTGTTGGAGTAGAGGTTAAGTCAAATATACTCTTTTTTTCAAAACAATTAATAAATAACCAGACCACAGGACCCCATTCATTCCTGTATTGATAATCAGAGAGAACTAAGGAATCATTTGTCCTGACATCCTCACTTTTTCACCTCACCCCTGCATTGTCTCAGAAAATTTTCATTAAGTCAGTATTACCCTTGCTACTGTCAAGGACATGGTAAGTTTTTTTTTCCTTATGACTCATTTCAGAATCTCTAAGAGTCCTAGGCTTCCTAGGCTGAAACTCTTTTCCCTGGTCATCACTCTCTGCTCCCTAAGGCCCATCTATACAAGCCCCTCCTATCCCCCTCCATTCTACATGTCCATTATGCCATTTGGAGCCTCCATTCTCTTGTTAACAAACCAACTTTCAAATTAAGCTGGTTCCTACCTCCTTGCAACCATGGAAACCTGGCTCCCCACAGAAGACAATGTGTCCTTAACCATTCTCTCCAGCAATGTATGTACCTTCACTCATGTCCTTACTCCAATGAACCAGGAGAAGGAGCAGGCATGATTCTTGATCTGCCACATCTCCACCCTCCCTCTATCATCATCACTCAATGATCTCTTCCATTTTTAGGTTCACTTCATCCTAACAAATCATCCAATACAGATGCTTGTGGCTCTTCTCTACTAAACCTCCAATCATTCTGCCTTCTTTCTCAAGTTTTTAGTCTTCCTCTAGACCTTACAGTCTTTTATTTTTGGAGCCCAACCTCTCTCCTTATGCTTGGAGACTTCAGTTTGTGGTGATATCCCTTGTTTCATCTACCTCTTTAATTGAATAATACCACCACCTACATAGACCACCTGACAGGGAGAACACAAACTTCTGAGCAGTTGGGTGGGTGGGTGGTGCTCTCAACAAATGGTTACTCAGAGTCTTATCTGGGAAATCAAGGGGTCCTTCTCATGAGCAAGCCTCCAAAGTAAAATACCAGCCTCCCAGTATATATATGACCTACATTCTACAAATACCTTTGTTTCATCTACCTCCTCAACTCCTATGATCTGTAGCTTTGATTCATCTCAGTCAATTAATTGATCAGTCAATCAACTGATTGACTGAAATTGACTGAAAAATAAGAATTTGTTAGATTCCTAATATGTACTAGGGCAGCTAGGTGGTGAAGTGGGTAGAATTCCCAGACTGGAGTCAGGAAGACTCATTTTCATGAGTTCAAATCTGGCCTCAGATACGTCCTATCTATATGACCATGGGTAAGTCACTTAACCCTGTTTGCTTTAGTTCCCTCATCTATAAAATGACCTGGAGCAGGAAATGGTGAACCACTCCAGTGTCTTTGCCAAGAAAAACCCAGATGAGGTCACAAAGAGTTGAACGTGACTGAAATAACTGAATAGCAATAACAAACGGTGTACTAGGCACTGTGCTAAGCATTTGAGATACAAGTACAAAGGAAGATATTCCCTGCTGTCAAGGAACATTCTTGACTAACTCACTGGAGCCTTCCCCTCTATAGTTATCTTCATTCTACTCTTTATCCTTGTTGAATTGAATTGAGTTATGTCATCAGAGAAGTTCAAGCTAGAAAGATCGTAAGGAACATTGATGTAGGGAACTCCAGGGAAAGAAACTCCCTCTAGTAATGCATGTTAGCACCCTCTCTATGACTTAAAATTTTAGAGAGTTGCCTAACCATAGCTCACTGAGAGACTAAGTGACTTGCCTGGAGTCATGCAGTCAGTATATGTCATCAGAGAGTATTGAATCCAGGTTTTCCTGGCTCAGAGGCTAGTTCTCTCCTACACCATGCAGCCTGGAAGTAGGTACCTAATAATGCTTATTGATGTAATGATTTATTGTCACAGTAACAGTCCTATTGTATTTCTATATTGTTAAGTAATCTAATGGTCTGATGGTCTTGTTTTGATCTCTGCTGTCTCTGCTCTTCTGTGGCCCTTCTCATCACTACCACTTTCCTCTATTAGTGTCCAGTGAATTTCATGGGTTGACTCCCAAAGACTGAAAACATCCATTCTTTTCCATCCATTCTATATCCTCTTGTATCCTTGAGATAATGGTTCTCCCAATTTTATTACTTTATCCCTTCACTTCTTATTTATTTTGTATATATCTTTTACTAACTTATCTGTGAATAAGTTTGTTTATACACCTTGTAGAGATAAGTTCCTTGATAGTAGGAACTGTCTTCTTTTTGTTTTTGCATTCCCCCACACGCCCAACGTATGCTAGAGCATAGTTTCTGGCACATAATATGTGTTCACTACATGCTATTGATTGATCAAAACTCGATAATCCAGGCCTCCTCCACCATCTGTAAGAGCAAGCACCTTAGCACACCCGAGATGTCCTGGTAGCACAGGTTCTTTGATCTGCTTTGCTAAAAGAAAGACAGCTTTAAAGGGGCTAATGATCTTGCTTTAGTTAAGAGATAAGTAGGAAGAAGTGAGTATCCAAGAAAGAATCCAATAGACAGGGCTCCACCTATCTGTTGAATAATACAATCACCTACATAGACCATTTGACAAGGAGAGCACAAACCTCTGAGCAGTTGGGTGTGTGGGTGGGCTCTCAACAAATGGTTACTCAGAGTCCCATCTAGGAAATCAAAGGATCTTCATGAGCAAGTCCCCAAAGTAAAATACCAGCTTCCCAGTATATATAGTTTTCAACTAATAGACTCAGAGCCAGAAGGCATCACAAGCCTCCTGACCCAGTGCTTAATCAGCTTAGTACCAAAAGGTGTGAAAGCCTTCCTACAAGCAAGCCTCCCCTAAACAAGCTTCCCTTTAGGCAAGTTACTCCCACAGTGGGCTCTATGTGACTCAGGATGTATCATAGCTGAGCCAGAGCTCAAAGAAGTAAGATATTCGTGATTGAAAACATATGGTCACACAGGCCTATTAATGGTTGGGGAGGTAGCTGTGCCACTTTAACCAGCCCTAGAAAGATCTTTGTTGGAATGTTCGGTTATGGAAACCAAATTTTAAGTGGACCATAAGTAAACTGGTGTATATCCTAAGGTGAAGGACTGAATGGTTCAAGTCCTCAAAATAATATCATTTGGTTGGAAGTCAGTAATGGATAGAGAATCAGCATCAATGTCAGAAAGACTGGGGATCAAACTTACCTCTGACATATGTTAATTGTGTGACCATGAACAGGTCCTTAAACTTTCAGTGTCCCAAACAGCTCTAAAATTGTAAATTGCAGAAAAGCTACTGAGCTGCATTAAAAGGAGGAAGGTATAAAATTGGAACTCCCACATGCTAATGAAATCACAAGTCCAGATCACTCTTTCTCTCTCCAGCTATTAAAAAAATGGTTGAAGAAACTGGGATGATTTAGTCTGTAGAAAGTAAGATTTAGAGTGAGAATTTAAAGGTTATCATGCAGAAATGGCATCATTATTACCCTGTTGTAACTCCCATGGAACAAACTAGGGTCAATGGGTTAAAGTATCATAAGGCAATATTTAACTCAATGTCAAACTTTTTAAAAATTTTTTATTAATTTGTCTGTTTACTTTTAGTTTACAGGATTCAATTCCACAATTCCTGGAGTTTCACATTTTGTCCCCCTTCCTTCCCCCACTCCCCCATGGCAGCATATAGTCAAGTATAGGATCTATAAATACTTTCACATTAGTCAGGTTATAAAGACGGATTGTATCAGATGGAGTGAAAAATGGTAAAGAGGACATAAAACCAAACAAGAAAAGGAAAAAGATCAGGTATTTTGCTTCCATCTGGATATAAACTCAGTTCTTTTTGGTTCTTTCTCAGGATGCACACATTTCTCTCCATCATGAGTCTTTTGACTTGATTGACTTATATCACTGCATTGCTAAGAAGAGTCCAGTCTATCAAAGTTGGTCATCACACATACGTTGTGTCTGTAATTGTGAACAAATTTCTTTTGGTTCTTCTCTTCTCACTCAGCATCAGTTTGTATAAGCCTCTCCAGGTAAATATGAAGTCCATCTGCTCCTCGTTTCTTATAGCACAATAGTATTCCATAACATGCATATACCACAACTTGTTCAGCCATTCCCCAATTGATGGGCACCCCCTTAATTTTCCATTCTTTGCCACCACAAAAAGAGCTGCTATAAATATTTTTGTACATATGGGCTTCCTCCCACTTCTATGATCTCTTTGGGATATAATCTTGGGAGTGGTATTGCTGGGTCAAAGGATATGAAAGTATTTATAGCCCTTTGGGCATAATTCCAGATTGCTCTCCAGAAAGGCTGGATCAGTTCACAACTCCATCAGCAATGCATTAGTGTTCCAATTTGCCCACATCCTCTCCAGCATTTGTCATTTTCCTGTTTTGTCATCTTAGCCAATCTGACTGGTGAGATGTGGTACCTCAGAGTTGTTTTGATTTGCATTTCTCTAATCAATAGTGATTTAGAACGTTTCTTCATGTGCTTATAGATATCTTTAATTTCTTTCTCTGAAAATTGCCTGTTCATATCCTTTGACTATTTATCAATTGGGGAATGACTTGTATTCTTATAGATTTGACTCAATTCTCTGTATATTTTAGAAATGAGTCCTTTGTCAGAGACATAGGTTGTAAAGATTCTTTCCCAATTTCCCACCTCCCTCTTAATCTTGGTTACATTGGCTTTGTACAGAAGCTTTTCAATTTCATGTAGTCAAAATTATCCATTTTACATTTTATAATGTTCTCTAATTCTTGTTTAGTCATAAAGTCTTTCCCTCTCCACAAGTCTGACAGGTAAACTATTCCTTGTTTTCCGAGACTGCTTACAGTATCAACCTTTATACCTAGATCATGCACCCATTTAGACTTGATTTTGGTATATGGTGTTAGATAATGGTCTATTCCCAGTTTCTGCCATACTATATTCCAGTTTTCCCAGCAAATTTTGTCAAATAATGAATTCTTATCCCAAACCTAGGGTCTTGAGGTTTATCAAACAATATATTACTATAGTCTTTGACTTCTGAATCTCATGTGCCCAATCTATTCCATTGATCCACTCCTCTATTCCTTAGCCAGTACCAAGTAGTTTTAATGACTGCTGCTTTTTAATACAGATTGAAATCTGGTATATATAGTCCACCTTCCCTAGCATTTCTTTTCATCAATTCCCTTGATATTCAGGACCGTTTATTCTTCCAAATGAATTTTGTTACTATTTTTTCTAGCTCTAAAAAGTAGTTTTTTGGTAAATTAATTGGTATGGCACTAAATATATAATTTAATTTAGGTAAAATTGTCATTTTTATTATATTAGCTCGACCCAGCCATGAGCAATTGATATTTTTCCAATTAGTTAGATTTGACTTTATTTGTGTGAAAAGTGTTTTGTAGTTGTGGTCAAATAGGTCCTGGGTTTCTTTTGGCAGGTAGATTCCCAAATATTTTATAATGTCTACAGTAACTTTAAATGGAATTTCTCTTTCTATCTCTTGCTGTTGAATTTCATTGGAAATATATAGGAATGCTGTGGATTTATGTGGGTTTGTTTTATATCCTGTTTATTTTATATCCTTTGCCAAATTTATTTATTGTCTCAAGTAGTTTTTTACTTGATTCTTTAGGATTCTCTAAGTATATCATCATATTATCTGCTTGGTCTCTTCTTTGCCTAATTTGATTTCTTTTTCTTCTCTTAAGCTACTGCTAACATTTCTAGTACCAGATTGAATAAGAGGGGTGATAGTGGACACCCTTGTTTCACCCCTGATCTTATGGGAAATGCTTCTAGCTTCTTCCTATTACATAAAATAATTGCTGATGGCTTTAAATAGATGTTACCTATTATTTTAAGGAAGGCTCGATTTATTCCTACACTTTCTAATGTTTTTAATAGGAATGGATGTTTATTTTGTCAAAAGCCTTTTCTGCATCTATTGAGATGATCATGTGATTTCTGCTAGTTTTATTGTTGATATGATCAATTATGCTGATGATTTTCCTAATATTAAACCATCCTTGCATTCCTGGAACAAATCCTTCCTAATCAAAGTGTATTATTCTTGAGATAAGTTTCTGTAGTCTTTTTTCTAGTATTTTATTTAGAATTTTTGCATCTATATTCATGAGGGAGCTTGGGTCTATAATTTTCTTTCTCTGTTTTATCTCTTCCTGATTTAGGTATCAGTACCATATTTGTGTCATAAACAGAATTTGGTAGGACTCCTTCTTCACTAAATGTCAAACTTTTTAACAATTAGAAATTTCAAAAAACAAAACAAAACAAAAAAACAACCCAGAATATTAAATAATGAGATTCACATCCCTAGAACTGTTCAAAGGAAAGTTGAATGGCCACTCATTAAAGTTGGAGAGGAAATTTCTTTATGAGGCAGGAATTTCTTCATTTGTAAAATTGAAGAAGCAAAGGGCTAGAAAGGTTAAATAATTCTCCTATAGTCACATAGCTAAGACTCAAACCTAGACCTCAGCATTCTCTCTACTGTACCACACTACCTACTTAACATTTGGTGACCCCTCTAATTCAAGGATATAATTATTCTATGCTAGTGATTTTAATGATTAGAATACAGAGTTGAGCTTCAATTGCTATTATTCCATGAAAACTATGCTTTACACTGGGGAGTGTGTGCTGGTTTCCCCCCTGTGGTCTTGTTGGCTCTAGTTAATTCCTTTTGTTTGTGTCATTTTATTGTTTGTTTTTTTCCCTCCAGATCCTGTTACAATCATGTAGAGTGCATAGCTAAGAATGCATATACTTTGTTTCCTAACTTCCCAGTTTTCTCATCTATTAAATAATGGGGTTGTAGGTTAAATAATTTCCGAGATCCTTTCCATCTATAAAACTTCTGATCATGATGTTCTCCAACATGAATAGAAACAGACCTGCTTGTAACCAAGAGCAAAAGGCAGAGCTGATAGGTTTTGCCTGAATACTTTTCTCATCTAAAGCACATTCTATTATCTCTTTCATGTCAGTTCCCTAGGAATGAATGGTTGAATGTTCACTTTTGACTTATGAATGTAAAGGTTAAGAAAGAATTCATTAATCAATGACTCATTGCAGATGCATAGAATGCATAGTTTTTATTTTCTGAGTCTTTGTTACTCTATAGTAAAGTTGAGAAGACTTTTATTTATTTGTTTTTTGTTTTTTTGCTTTGTGGGGGGGGGGTAGGGCAATTGGCGTTAAGTGACTTTCCCAAGGTCACATGGCTAGTTTTTGTGTTAAGTGTCTGAGGCTGGATTTGAACTCAGATCCTCCTGACTCCAGGGCCAGTGCTCTATTCACTGTGCCACCTAGCCACCCCAAGACTTTTATTTTTAATAGATTTTATTCTTCTCTTCTGTGTTTGCAGCATTTTAAAATTGGACTATATTGTCTATATTGGCTGGTTTTTAGTGACAAAATCAAGTTAAACTTTCTAAAGAGATAATCTATTAACACTTTATTTCAGCTGCTTCCCAGGGCTGTTGTGAGGATCAAATGAGACAATATTTATAAAGCACTTAGCATAGTGCCTGTCACATAGGATGTATTATATAAATGCTAGTTATTGCTGTTATTATCATTAGTACTATTATTATTCACTTTTGAATGTCTCTCTCTATAGCACCACAATGCTCAGTTAACTTTTGGTCACCCCTCTAACTCAAGGATATGATTATTTTATACTAGTGATTTTAATAATTAGAATACAGAGTTGAGGTTCAATTGCTATTCAGCGGAAAGCATGCTTTATATTAGAAATGTGTGCTGGTTTTTCTCCAGTGGTATTGTTGCTCTAGGCCTTTATCAGAGAAACTGTTGTAAAAATTTTTTATATTCATTGTCTATCATACCTTTTAGCAAAATGTAGTTTCCCTCATTATCTCTTTTAATTAGGTCCATTTTTCTTTTGCTTTGTCTGAGATCATGATACTTCCTCTTCCTTTTTACATCTGCTGAAGCAAAATACATTCTATTCCAGCCCCTTATTTTAACTCTGTATATCCTTCTGTTTCAACTGTCTCTTATAGACAAAAAAAATGTGGATTCTGGTTTCTAATCCATTTTGATATGTATGTACTTCTGTTTTATGAGTAAGTTCATCCCACTCACATGCACAGTTAAAATTACTGTTCATTTTCCTCCATCCTATTTTCTTTTGTTTATCCTCTCTCTATTTTTACCCTGCCTGTTTTGCTTCTCACCACTGCCTCTCTTAATCTACTCTCCTTTTTATCACCTCCCTCCTTCTTTTCTCCTCTCACACTTTCCTGTTGTGTAAGATTAATTTCTATGCCCATCTGAGTATGAATACATATTATTTCCTCTTTGAACCAGTTCTGATAAGAATGAGGTTCAAGTGTTGACTTCCCCCATTTTCCCCTTCACTGTAAAAACTCTTTTATGCCTCTTTTATGTGAGATATTTTTTCCTATTTCTCTTCTCCCTTCCCATTTTTCATCCCTTCTTTTATTTTTGTGGTCATCCCATTAAAATCGACTCACATTCAGGTGCTGTATTTATGTAGACTCCTTCTAAGTGCCCTAATAATTCCCACATAGGAATATAAATCATTTAACCCTATTAAGTCCTTTATGATTTCTCTTTCATATTTCTCTTGAGTCTTGTGTTTGAATACCAGACTTTTTATTCAACTCTAGTCTTTTTTATCAGGAATGCTTGAAAGTCCTCTACTTCATCAAATAGCCTTTTTCCTCCTGAAGAATTATACTCAGTTTTGCTGGGAAGATTATTCTGGCTGCAATTCTAGCTCCTTTGCTTTTTAGAATATCATGTTCCAAGTCCTCTAATCCTTTAACATAAAAGCTGCTAAATCTTCTCTGACCTTGACTATGGCTCCACAATATTTGAATTGTTTATTTCTGACTGCTTGCAATATATTCTTGACCTAGGAATTCTGGAATTTGTCTACAATATTTCTGGGAATTTTCATTTGGGGATCTCTTTCAGGAGGTTATTGGTGGATTCTTTCAATTTCTATTGTCCTCTATCCACAGTGCCACTTAGGTGCCCCTCCCAAGTGGTAAGATGGAAGAATGTAACAGTGACTAGCCATATTAACCCTGGAAAAGGATACTTGAGCCAGATAGTATAAAGTATCAATTTACCTAATCCCTTGGGTATTGACTCCAGATCTGTAACCAGCTAGCTGCCCAGGTACAAAAAAGTATCAACAACGCTAGAACTTTGCAGTTCAATCTGCATTCAGTCTCTATCAGTTCTTTCTCTGGAGGTGGATAGCATTTTTCATCACAAATACTTCAGAATTGTCTTGGATCATTGTATTGCTATTGCTAAAAATAGCTAAGTCTTTCACAGCTATCATTGTACATTATTGCTGTTATTGTGTATAATGTTCTCCTGGTTCTGCTCACTTCACTTTGTATCAGTTCATGTAAGTCATTTCAGGTTTTTCTAAAACTGTCCTGCTTGTCATTTCTTATAGCACAATAGTATTCCATCACAATCAGGTACCACAACTTGCTAAGAAATACCCCAGTTGATGGGCATCCTTTGAATTTCTAATTCTTTGTTGTCACAAAAAGAGCTGTTTTTAGACCCTATTCTTTTTTTTTTAAATTCTCTGTAGGATACAGACCTAATAGTGGTATTGCTGAGTCAAAGTGTATGCACAGGTTCAGAGCGCTTTGGGCATAGTTCCAAATTGTTCTCCATAATGGTTAGATCAATTTATAACTCTACCAACAGTGAATTAGTAGCCCCATTTTCCCATATCCCCTCCAAAATTTGTCATTTTCCTTTTCTGTCATATTAGGCAATATGAGAGAGTGAGGTGGTAACTCAGAATTGTATTAATTTGCATTTTTCTAACTAATAGTGACTTGTAGCATTTTTTAATATGACTATAGGCCTCATTTCTCAAATATATAGAGAACTAAGATAAAATTATTAAGTAAAAGCTGTTTTCCAGTTGATAATTGGTTAAAGGATATGAATAGGCTGTTTTCAGCAGAAAAAAAAATTCAAGCTATCAATAAATAGTCACATTAAGAAATGTCTAAATCACTGTTGATTAGAAAATGCAAATTAAAACAACTCATATATTCCCCTCACACCTATTAAACTTGCTAACATGACATAAAAAATTGACAAATTCTGTCAGGGATTATGAAAAATTGGGATACTAATGCTCTGTTGGTAGAGTTTGAGGTGAAGGGTGAACAATATGATAAAAGTTGTCCAAGGATCTGTTAATAGGTACTGCTGTCACTTATATAACATAATGCAGAGATGTGAAAAAAAAAACACAACACCCAGTTTATTATTCTCAGAACACAGGCATCACTGAAATAAAACTCACTAAATCCTGATCAGTTTCAGCAGCCCTATACAGGTTCTGGTTATATCAACAGGATGGGTACAATGGAATTTCAAAGAGTAAATAAGGAAAGACAGTGTTACATATACCAAAGAACTGGGGGCATAAGGGAAAGGTTTGTAACAGGTAAAATAGGAAACTAGCTTGTAAACACTGGAGCTATAGCTGATACATTGCAAATAGAGTAATAACTAATTGGATAACAACAGGTCTATAGTTAATGTCTAGGCTTTATTTTGCATACTGTGTTGTAATGCTTGTTTCAGCTATTTAATTATTTAGCACCTTGTTTCAGTTCAAGTTTCTTTTAAATCTTGCCCATGATTATATCAAGTCTTTTATTAAGAAACATCACTTGTGAACCGCTGTTGCTGATGCAACAGGAGGGGGTGGAACAGGGAGGAGCTTAATGAACATATATATGGGAAAGAGCAGGCTGGGAAAGAGCAGAACTGAGAGAGCACTTGTGGTGGCAGATTTTGAGAAGGGAACATTTGTGGTGGCAACACTCTGTCTCTTCTGTCTGTGTTGATTTTTGTTTATGATGTGTGTTCTCAGATCTTGTTGGTGGGTCTGTGTTGATTTCACAGCCAGACAGTGAATTGATGATGCTGGAAATGTATATGAATGTTATTGTAGCTCTTTTAAGATTTGTCTTCCCAGAAACAGAAACTGTGAAGGACTTCAGGTGGACTGGACACTATGAGCTTCAATATGGAATGGGAACTAGACAAGGAACTGGATGAAGAACTGGACAAGGAGATGGAAAAGGAACTGAGATCTGCCTGCTGTTGAATCCAGGTGATAGTTGGGTAGATTTGGGCAGGAGCTGGGACCATGGAAAAGGAACAATGGAATCTGAGAGCCAGCCTTGAGTCAAGATGAAAAGGCCTCCACTTGGGTATTTAATGCAAACTGAGATCATGATTTACTGTGGCCTAGGGGTGGGAGAACTTTGCACTTAATATCCTGTACCTCTTCAGGATGATTGAATTAAGGATGATTGGAAACTAATCTGCAGTTAAGAAGAAAGAAGACTTTTTGACTAACAGATTAAGACAATGTGACCTAGGGGTGGAGAACTTTGACCTTTGTACTTTGTGTCCCTTAAGGAGACTTGCTCCCTAAGGATGATTGAGTTAAGAATTTACTGAATGATATCTTTTGTTTAAAACTATTTTCACTTTGGTGAAAACGATGTGGCCACTTTAGTGATAACTTGTTATGTTATAACATTGTGATTGCTGTACTTTGGTTTCTGTCAATGTTTTGTCTTAGTTTATTACTGAATGACTAGAGATTCACTATACTATGTAATCAGAATCTTAAAGCTGTTCACAGTAGCAGTCCTCTGGAGAGCTGCTCATGCTTGGCTTTACATTTATGGTGTAGTTGGCAGAATTACAAATTATAGTGCCTCTATTTGTTCAGGATCCATAGCCATTTAGATTGAGATTGTAAAGCCAAGGATCCTAGAGGCGTGAAATGTAATGGCAAGCAAATAAGTAATTAACAACTTGTTTAATGTTAAGCCTTGACCTTGAATATATCAAGTCTTTGTTAAGAAAAAGAACTTGTGAATCCCACAGTGGGAGGAACTTGCCAATGCAACAGGAAGGGATGGAACAGGGAGGAGGAGCTAATGACCAGATAAAAAGCTGAGCACAAGCTGAGAGAGCCAGAACTGCTGGGAACAAGCAGCATGGAGGCTGAGGAACTGCCATGAGTGAGAGAGGGGCATTCTTGTTTGAGAGAGTCTGTTTTGTTTTGAAAATCTGATGGAGGGAAGGTTTGGAAAGGCTTGGGAATGTTGGCATTCTTTGCATTGGTTATGTGTACCAACTTCGTGGTTACTGTAATGAATTTGGCTTTCTGGTTTTGGGATTCAGTTTTCTGCTATTTTAATAAATGCTTTGGTTCTGTCCTCCATGTGGAGAGCCTGTTATGTTTTTGATTCATAACTACACCAGCATATTCATTGCCACCATGGGCACTGTGAATATTGCACAGATGTTACATTTGGCAACAAGGATGGGATCACAAAATATCAGACCTCTATTTGAAGGCAGGAAGGCTTTACAGGGAGAAATGGCTATCCCAGGATGGGAGGATTTGCCTTATTCCTCCCTAGCAAGAGAATGGGCTAAAAGCAAAGGGCTCTGTGAAAATTGGGAATCGAGGCTACAGAAGGGAGAACCCAGAGATTTAAAAAGATGTTTGCAAGGAATACCAATAGAACCAGGGAAAGAACAGGCAGGGGTGTGTAGGAGAGGCTGGGCCTTGCTAACAAGTTATTGTCTTATATGTAAAAGTAGAGATAAATTGTGGAGGAGAAAGCTCAGATGGCAATAGGGTTGGCTGGTTTGTGTGAGAATTTTTCTGTGCCACAGCATTCCGGCTCTCCTTTAGACGAGCAAGCTGGAGGTTCTCAGGTGGTAGAAGAATAACCTCCTGTCCATTTAGCTAAAAAGAAGTGAAAAACTAACAGAAGGAATGTGCCTGCAGCTTTTGTACAGTTTGGGCATAGTTACCCTGACAACTGTCAGGAGAATGTGTGGGAGGAGGATAGAACAAAGTTAGATGAGGAGTCTTCTAAGGCAGAAGTTCACCCCATACTAAGAAGAAAGCAGGAGAACCACCAGGGCCAGAGTTCAGGGAGATAATTGAGGATTTCACTCAACAAGAGGTTACTGATATATTAAGTTGATTCACCCAAAAAATGGGAGAGCCTTTAGTGTTTTGGATGGTAAGAATCAGTGATGAAGGAGCTGGAGGAGTATCACCAGATAGTGTGGATTGCTTAAAATTCATAGGCATTGGTCAGAATCCTTTTGTATACCAAGCTTTTAGGGATTACCATATGCAAGGAGGTATCAACAGAACTAATCTATTGCAGAGGGATGCAATAGGCAATATCCTACTGACTCTATGTGGCCTGGTGGAGACAGACCCTGGTACTCACTTAGAGATGCTTTGAGAAAGCTAAAGGAGGAGGTAATGAAAACTCCTATCATGGTTGGAGATGCAGATGCATATCATAATATCCCCTCAGCAGTTCCTCATAGAAACATCATAGTGAAGATGGCCCCTCCTGCTTACAAGCACCTAATTCTGACTCTTCTAATTGGGGAAATAGGGTACCCTCTTTTAGAGGGGCTGGATAAGATTTCCCAGTTAAATGACTTAGGGGAATGGGGAAAACATAAATTTCCTTGAGAGAATAGAGTAAGTAGCCAATGGATTTAAAGCCAGAATAGACTAAAAAGAAGAGAATTGTTTACTGCTCTACTGAGAGCAGGGGTTGATTTTAGAAGAATAGGTGGTATTCCAACTGAAGAGCTGCATACCAAGAAAAGTACTTAATATTAGACTAAATAGGGAAGTAGGAACCACCCCTACAGATACGCCTGGATCATTGTATCCAAGTTTGCCACATCTTCATGGAGAATTGGAAATAGGCCAAGCCCTAGCACAGATATTACAGACCCCATATTGATTTAACAATATATTGCAAAAATGGATCAACCACTGTAACTATTGTTTATTCAGGAGAAGATGATTACAAAATTTTACCCTTAATGCATATATTCCACCATGAGGGAAGCTATAATAGGGGGCTCATGGACTCCAGAAGTATGGCTGATCCTATGTCTACACTTGTTTCTGGTTATTGTCTCCTTGTTTCTTCTTGGCTTTTTGTCTGTTCACCTTGTTTGTTAGATTTGTTTCTGCAGGCTTGGTACCCTCCACCTGTAGATGCCTGATCACTTAAGCTGTTTGTCACTCCCTATCCACAACTGTGACATGTCACCCCTGGATATGGCATCAACCACACTCTGAATGTTGACTAAAGAACTGACCTCTCAAATGGGACCTCTTGGGACAGGGACAGTTCTATGTCCAATTTCAGCAGCAAGTAGTCATGAAAGAAGAGACATTCACCCCTTACCCCAAAATTTTGGGATCCCATTTGTTCGAGGGGGTATGATGGGGAGCTTGTGCTCAAACCCCACCCTAAAATATTGTTGTCTGTGTTTATTGTGTGCTATCCCTGTTATATTGCTGGAAAGTTCTGTTGACACCAGTCCACCCTTAAACTCCCATTGACTTATGTAAGAGACATGAAAGATCTTGGGGATGAATGTGATGGTAATGGGGATTAAGCAAACAAGTACTTAGCACTGTGTTTCAAGTTGAGCTTTGCTCTTGATTATATCAAGCCTTTGTTAAGAAACAGAACTTGTGAATCCCATGGTGGGAGAAACTTGCCAACAAAACAGGAAGGGGTAGAACAGGGAGGAGGAGATAATGACCAGATAAAAAGCTGAGCACAAGCTGAGAGAGCCAGAACTGCTGGGAGCAAGCAGCATGGAGGCTGAGGAGCACCATGAGTGAGACAGAGGCATTCTCACTTGAGGGAGTCTGTTTTGTTTTGAAGGCCTGATGGAGGGAAGGTTTGGGAATGTTGGCATTCTTTGCATTGGTTATGTGTACCAACTTCGTGGTTACTGTAATGAATTTGGCTTTCTAGTTTTCGGATTCAGTTTTCTGCTATTTGAATAAATGTTTTGGTTCTGTCCTCCATGTGGAGAGCCTGTTACATTTTTTATTCACAACTACACCAGTATATTCATAGCCACCATGGGCTCTATGAATATTGCACTCATGTTATATCTGTCTGGCCACATGACCTTTTCTTCTTAAGTAAATGGCAGTAATAAAGTTGAGGCAGAAGTTTCCTTATCGCTTAATTTTCTATTTTTCTTGCTGGCTACCATCATTTTCTATGGTGACTAGCATTACACTAGGAGTGTTGCCTTGAGATCCTGGGGAAGGGAAGGGGACAAAGATTTATTAGGTGCTTATTATGTGTCAAGGACTTTACAATTATTATTTCATTTGATCCTTACAATAATTCTGGCAGGTAGATGTTATTATGGCCCCCACTTTATAGTTAAGGAAACTGAGGCAGACAAATTACATGACTTATCTGGGGTCACATAGTTGGATCTCAACTCAGGTTTTATAGAATCCAGGCTCAGAGTTTTATCCATTGTGAAACCTATACCTACAAAAAAGTCTAAGAAGCATTAGGTATACTGCAAATGGTAAGATACAAAATTAAGAACTCAAATTGGCATTCTTTGACACAAAAGTAAAGGCACACCTCCAAATCCCATCAAATTATTATTTTCATCATCATTATCTTATTTATCACTGGATTATTTTTTTTTTATATAGGCCTTTGTTACAGGGAGAAGTTTGTGATCATTGAAATTTCTACATAGAATTATTTATTTATATTTATATAGAATCATTTATTTATATCTACATAGAATCTGAAGCTGGATTATAGAATCATTGTTTTAGAACCATAAAAGATCTAAAGAGACCTTCAAACGCAACTTCCTCATTTTACAGATGAGGAAACTGAGGCATAGAGAGGTTAAGTAACTTGCTCAGGATCTCACTGATGTTAAATGCCTGAGATAGGATTAAGACTCAGAACTTTCTGATTCCAAGTTCACTATGATACCTAGAGCAGGGCTTCTTAAACTTTTTTCTCTTTGGGATCCCTTTTTGCCCAAGAAATTTTTACATGACCCTGGGTATATAGGCACATAAGTAGGTTACAAGTCAAATGTTTATTGATAATAACGCATAAAGAAATTTATTTTTAAGCAATTCTTTGGTATACATATAATCTTACCATTTATTAAAGATGAAAGCAAATTTGTATACTAAAGAGATGGATGTGCTTGTTTATTTTTACATAAAGAATTAAATCTTGGCAGAATATTTGATACTACAGGATATAGATCATCTTCAATGTTTTTTAGAGTTGATCAATATTTTGATTTTATAATCATCAGTGCTGAGAATGCTGCTTGCATAAAAACACATAGTACAAAAGGGCAGAAGTATTGTTAGGACCATTTCTGAAATTTTTGGAAATTCTGTCCTAATCCCAAGGCAAAATTCATTTAATTATTTGGTATGTACAGTAAAATCACTTCAGTTCATAACATATAATAGTCTTGAATCTGAGCCAGTGTTTCTGTCCGCCTTTTTTTTTTTTTAAAGCAACTGGAGTTAAGTAACTTGCTCAAGGTTACACGGCCAGTTATTTTTGTGTAGGTATTAAGTATCTGAGCCTGGAACCGATCCCAGGTCTCCCGACTCTGGGGCTGGCGCTTTTACTCACTGTGCCACCTGGCTGCCCCTTTGTCTGCCTTCTTTGGCCATGGCTCAGGGCCTACACAGTGTAAAGTGCGCATATTGTACATTCAGAACCAAGGCTGCAGTGAAGTTATGCAATGCAACATGGGCAAGTGCTGCTAGAAACACCTGGGATTCATTAGGAGTTTGATTTTGAATTAATTTTTGGTTGTTTGAGTTCAGAACATAGGCATTTCAGAAACCCTTTAATCTTGCCAAGTTTTTCTCAACCCCCACATTCAGTCACATAATCACATATGGAGTTGTGACTCACAGTTTAAGAAGTGCTGAAGAGACCTCAAAGGCCATCTAGTTCAATCCCCTCATTTCATAGAAGTTCACACAAGTAGATAGTTACAGGTCCCAAATGGTGTAAATAGGAGGAGTGGGGATAGCCCTTTTCCCCTACTACCACTCATGGATCATTCATCTACTTCCAGCTCTCATTGATCTCCCCTACCTAGAAGTCTATGCAATTAGTTTGTCATCAGGTTCCATGCCAGGTTGTGAAGAAGGTAATAACACTTATAACTACTAACTATCTCACAGGGCAATGCTTTGTAAATCCTAAAGAGTTAAATATGAACTATTTGTATAAAGCCATCTGGACTCACTGCTACTAGATAATCCTTCTAATCCATACTTCTCTAATCTAATACTTCTAATCCATACTGTCTCCTTCTTCCCTATCTCCCTTTTATTTACAATAAAACCTTAGAAGAATGAAGTCACCTGATACGGACTTTTTCAAATTTCTGAACTCATCAAAACTTCACAGTATAACCAACTATCTCTCTTACCATGGGAAGGTCAGGAGGACTTGGACCTAAATTGAAATACTTTATCAGATACTTACTAACTGTGTGATCCTGGACAAGTTACAAACCACTCTATGCTCAAGTTTCCTCATTTGCAAAATAAAGTGGTTTAGATTCCATGGTCTTTAAAATCAATTCAAGCTGTAAGTCTTTTTAAAAAACTCTTCTTCCTCTTTCTAAAAAAAAAATGTTATAATAAATGATTCAAAATCAAGGTGTTAGTAAAAAAGCAGACAAAAAATCAATAAAATCTATTTTTAAAAATACTCTGTTGAAGTAAAGAGGTTAGGGGTAGAGGTTTTAGGGTGCTGGGACCCAGAGAATGCCAAGGCAGAGTTGCCTTGAATGAATTCACACAGTCAAGTCATTTTTGAGTCATGGGCATTTATTGTAATGCCAATAGTTTCAGGTAAAATTCCTTTGGGGAACTTACAACTTAATGGGAGTGAATCTAAAGCTTATACAGAAAAGAGTCAGGGAATGGAATAAAAAGGTAATACAAGGGGTCCAGGTGTCTTGGGAACAGGTATCAGTGATCTATGTGTTGTGGTTTTAACCCAGGGATGATAAAAAAAGCTGTTGTGGTTTAAACCCAGGGATGCCAAAAACTGTTGCAGTGGGGGCTCTGGCCACCCAAAAACTGTTGGGATTTCATGATGTGTTGTGGTGGAACCATCTAAAAGAATTCAGAGTCAGACTACCTCTAATCCAAGTACAGGCATTTATTCAGATTGGCGCCTCTCATGAAGTGGCTAAATTCCAAAAGGAACCAGCAACTTCAGAGAAAGCAAGATGGATTTTTATAGGATAAAGATGCAATTACATAATCAAAATTCACATAGACTAGAGGAATATGATTAATATTAAAAAGGCAGGAGGAGTTGAAATGGGAATGTAAATTTTAAAGATCTTCCCTGCCCCTAGGCTAAAGTGCACCTGGAGCCTGGGGTGGGAGGCTTGTTTTTCAGTAGATACTTTTTGATTGGCCAGTGGGTCAATAAGGTTGTTACATTCTCTGAGCCAGGAGAAGGCTATATAAACCCTGATTTGGGGCTTTGTTTTGGGGCTCACTTTGAGAAGTGTTCTGTGATTTGATCAGATGAAACTCAGAGAAGCCATTGTTGAGAGCCGCCCCCGCCCCCCCCCCCAAGCTTTGAAAAACCCAGATGTTGATTTGCTATGGATGTAATGGTTGGACAATTTGGAAATCTGTCTACTTGATCTGTTTCTCTGTCTTGATAATTCTGTCTGTATACTCTGAAGTTCAGGGTGCTGACCTTTTCCCCCTGAACTAGGTAAATGATACATATTTGACTGATTAAAGTAAGCTTGTTAACCCCTTTTGAGTTGCTTTCCTTTAACAAAGCAGATCTAAGAACCTGTGTTAGCAGTCACCCTGGGAACGCTGGGGTGCTTGCTGATACAGGAGTTTGTTAAGGAATTAGTTAATAGAGGAGGGGTCCCACCTATTGGTTCGTTGGTTAAGCGTTCTGGTCACACTGCCCTCCAATTGACTAGCTATTGTGGTCCTGTCTGGTCAAGATAGGGTATTGTGGTCCTGTCTTGGGTTAGATGGATGATGTAATTGTGATTGAATACAAGAACACACCTGTTTCTGTGGGAATGGGTCTGGGGGCAGTGACTAGGTAGAGGCAGTAGCTGGGTTCCCATCACATGGACACACCTGCTGTTTCTGTGGGAACTAAAATTCAGGGACAAACGCATATGAAGAAGTTAGGACACTGCGGG
>NW_027185889.1:3538142-3540699 GCF_028583685.1 Petaurus breviceps papuanus | reverse complement strand
GGGCAGTGACTAGGTAGAGGCAGTAGCTGGGTTCCCATCACATAGACCCACCTTCTGTTTCTGTAGTAACTAAGTTCAGGGACACATCTGTTGTTCCAGAGAGCAGTGAGACATATATGAAGAAATTAGGATTTGGTCGGGGGGAAGGGGAGGGTTAGGTTGATACAGTGGGCCTGCTGTTCAATGGGACCAGGCCTATAATGAAGTTAGAATATTGGGACTAGGGGCAACTTTATTAGGATTCCATCATATGGATGCAAAAACGTAGGGAGTTTTGCAGATATAACTTTGTTGATACTAGACATTGATGGAGAAAAGTCAGTTTTGTGTTTGTTTGTTTTCTATTTAGTTGCCAGAGGCATGCACCTTGGAGATCTGGTGTGAGGGAGATTCCTTTGGGCCAGTCAGGGACAAAAACCCTTGGGCCGTGTCTGCCTTTTATCTAAAGAATGACAGGGTCAGGCCTGCATGTGTTCTGCAACAAGGGAAAATTTTCTTATTAAATAGGTGCCCTACTGAGAGATTAAGAGACAGAGACATGATCTTAGGGCCTTTTTGGAGTCCATGTCCCACCACCCCATCAGAAGCATCCCCCCTGTTGCTGGTGCCTTCTCCCCTCCAAAAAGAAAACCCTAAACCCTTATATTTTGTATGTGCTTATTTATATTTGTGTATATATTAGGGAGCATTCCTTTAAAGAAGTAACAGAAAAGGTGTTAGGCAAGTAGATGTTGTTACCTTGGGTGAATAATGAAGGAACCATTTTGGAGCGGCCTCACTTTAGTTAAACATCTTACCAGGCCCCCTTTCCATAAGATCAGTGTTTTCTAGGAACACTGTTTTTACTATTGTGGTGCTTCCTGTCTAGAAAGAAAACTCCTTGAGGTCAGGGTCCTTTAGATTTTGTCTTTGCCCCATTTCCTTAGTACCTGGCACATAGTTTGCACTTAATTAATGCTTGTTAATTTATTGACCAGATGCTTTGTATACTCTATCCTCTTGACATCAGAAACATGTTTTCTTCTGATCCTTCTCATCATTATCCCTTCTCTTTCTCCATTTCTTCCCAACCTCTTCACAGTAATGTTTCCCAAGATTTTGTCCTTGGTACACTCTTTCTGTGTCTCAATTTCTCTCCAATTTTTCCATTTATAAACTTACTCATTCCCATAGTTTCCACTACCATCGCTGTCTAGATGATAAAGGCTTGACCTCTTTTTTTTTTTTTTTGAAATCCAGATCTGAATCTCCAGCTGCCTTGTGGAGATCTTTACCTAATTGTCATACTAGCAACTTAAACTCAATATGTCCAAAGACAAATTTATTATCTTCCACCTTAAACTTGTGCTTTGCACTGAGTTCATTATTTTAGTTAATGACCCTATCATTCATACTCAATTAGAAAAAACTTGTTTTATTGTTTACTTGTAAGCTTTGCCAAGCTTCAAATATAGGAAAGCAAAGGCTTCCCTAAAACAAATACTGTATTTTTTTTTTCCAATTCAGCATAGGAGTATGTAAGCTAACTAAAACCATAATGACTAAAATAGCCCAAGTAGATTTTATTAACATAGAGTTTGTCTGCATACAATATGTAAAAGGCTTAGATATATAAAATGTAAAAGTCAATCACACATATCAATGGAAAACCCTAAATGATTCCCATTTTTCAAGTGGTTAGATTCCAGTCTATAGGAACATGCAAAAAAGAGACAATATGGCTAATGGAAAGAGAATCTCGGATTGAAGAAGTACCTGGTTCTTATTCCAATGCATGTCGGCTCTCTGACACTGTGAGCAAATCACATAACCTCTCAGGGCCTCCAGGCCACTCTCTAAGATAGGGGTTCTTTTAAAAAAGGGGATCTGAGAAGTTGGATGACAAAAAAAAAATCTTTATTTTTACCAACCTCTAATTTAAATTGACCATTTCCTTCAATTATTTAAAAATACTATTCTTAACCAGGCTGCCAAAGAAGTCCTGCTTTATGACTGTAAGTTGCAGAACAGTTGGTAGAGACTCTTTCCTCATCTGTATCTCCATAAACTGATGAAATTTAAGGTTCAGAACAACAAAAAAATCTGAAAAACTATAGGTCCCCCACAAAAGTGCCTCCCTCAGCAAACTCTAAGTGAGAGGACTTAGTCATGTTTTATTTTAACCCCAGTCTTGGTTATCTTAACATTTTCTAGCCAGATGCTCTGCCTCCATACCCCTCCCCCTTGATTCCCATGTCAGGTATTGTAAACCATTGGTAATTAAATCAACACACTATTGCCATTGCTACTGGGTAAGGGGTTTATAACCTTCTGTATACATTCATTATAGCTGTAATTTTCTGAACCAAAATATTCTTCCATGACCACCACTGACATATTTGCCCTTAAGGAATCAAAGAGCTAAAGTGGGGGAGTCTACACAAAAAGCCAAAAAGGAATGGGAATGAGGGATGAATGAATGAATCAGAATGTAAACTCTCAGCACATAGTTAACACTTCACAAATGCTTTTTCATTCATTCATTCATTCATTCATTCATTCATTCATTCATTCATTC
>NW_027185889.1:3520121-3538132 GCF_028583685.1 Petaurus breviceps papuanus | reverse complement strand
TTCATTCATTCATTCATTCATTCATTCATTCATTCATTCATTCATTCATTCATTCCCAGGATCAACAAGTATCCATTAAATAGCTACTATGTGTCAAGCACTGTGCCATGGAAGGGGATGCAAAGACAAAAAATAAAATAGTCTCTGCGCTCAAGATGCTTACATTCCTTTAGGGAATATAACATGTTCACCTAGAAAATAAAGGACATATACCAAACAGATACAGTGTGATTGATTTGGGCAAGGGGGCACTCACAACTGAGCAAATCAAAAGTATTTGTTCAACAGGTTTTTATTGAGCACTTAATATGTGTAAGAATTAGGTACTGAAAGCAAAGGAGCAAGGGCATCACAAAGCTGGACAAATCCTTAAAGCCCCCTCCTACCATTTACAAATGAGCAAACTGAGGCCCTGAGAAGTTAAATGACTTATGAAATATCCAATAGATTGATAAGTGATCAGGATTTTAACCCAGGTGTTTTGACTCTAAATGCAGCACATTTTAATTGCACCATGCTGCCTCCCTCTGGAATTTTAAGTATTAGTGAACAGGTGGGGGAAGAACCAGGGAGCAGGTGAATGAAGGGGATTGGCATTTCCTCTGCCCTTCTTATAGACTGGATTTTCTAAATAGCAACTTGCATTTATAGAATTAAAGAAAGTTTACAAAATGTTTTATTTTTTTAATTACAGCCCTGTGAAGGATTGAAATATTCTTAACTCCATTTTATGGAGGAGAAAACTGAGGTTAGAGATGATCAGTGATTGGTCACATTTTTGATCATCAAGGCAGCTGGGATTTGAACCCAGGTTTCCCTGACTCTCCAAGTTGAATAGAAATCTTTTCAATTAGCCTTCTTACTGTTCCTCAAGCATACCATTAGATCTTCTTCCTCTTCCTCTTAGAGTCTTCATATTTCTTCAAGTTTCAGCTTAAAGATGAAACCTTTCCCAATTCCTCTAGCAGCTAGTGCCCCTCCCTGTTTTCCAAAACTTATCCTATATCTATTTTGTATCTTATAATGCACACACACACACACACACACACACACACACACACACACACACACATATATATATATTTTTTCACTCCCTCCTCTCCACTTCCCATGATAGTGAGTTCCTCAAAGGCAGGGATTTATTGCACTTTTGTGTTAATATTCTTTAAATTTAGACACAATGCCCTAAATCTAATGCCAGGAGCTTTAACAAATGCTCGTGGATTGATTTATTTACAACAAGCTGGATATTTCAATGAATCACTCAACAAGCATTCATTTCAATCAATTAACATTTGTCAAGTACCCACTATTGCCAGGTGCTGGGCATACAAAGCCCAAATCGGAAAAAAATAATCCTTACCCTAGAAGAGTCTATATAGGGAAAGGGGAAATGACATAAAAGTATATAGCCATATACAAAGTAGACACAAGGTGATGGGGAAGGGGAGGGGGAAGGATATAAGGAATGTTCTGTTAGCTGTGGAAAATGGAAAGTGGTGCTTCAATCATTTTGAAGTCTCCTGGACTTATTGCCCCTTGTACCTTCTCTGGGTTTCAGTTGAGGCTAGATTCCATTGTCTATTTGAAGAAATGAAGCTCTAAAATTGGAGCCAGGATATGTAAGATGCTAAATAATGCTTAATTTTTCTGAATCTATGGGTCATAGCTGTCTAAAAAATTTACTTCTAGGACCTATTTGGAGCAACTGGGGTCAGTTCCAGGAGGTCAAGCCTTCTTCCTTTTTAGGGTGGTGTGGGAGGAGGGGCTGAATACAGAACATTTGGCAGCTTTGAAATCTAGGGATTAGTAGCAATGTCCTGAGCTGAAATCAGGTCTTATGATTTCTTTTCTATGGCTTTTTCCAGTGCACGAAAGCCTTAAATCCATCATCCCTACCATGTTATACTTACTTTATTGGCTATAAAGTGTCAAAATTTGACAAATTCTTGGAAGAGCCAAAAAGTACAAAGAAAGCAATCTTTAAAAGACTGGCAAAATGTTACTAAGCAGAAGGAAAAAAAAAAACAACAACCCACAAACATTGAGTCCTCTGAAGCCTAAAAGTATTAGTCTTATTTTTTTTTTCTTTGACCTTGGTTACAAGTTTTGAAAGAGTTCCAAAAATCAAGATTTAAGTCTTCATAGTTTGCATGGAGTCTGGAGGGAGCTTACACCATTTTCAAAGGGAGTCTTATCCTTTGTGCCCTGCAAGGTATTTTTCTAGTAAATCTCCACAGTTTTCAAGTATGAACCCATCTTTTTTTATTTTCCCTCATGGTAAGGTCTTCCTTGTTGGAACCAGGAATCCTGGAATCCATAACATTATCCTATGCCTGGTCCAAATGCCTGTTACAGTTAGGATCGTAGGGAATGGACTTTTGAAGTCGTCTAGTCCATCCCCTTGCTTTTACAGATGAGGATAACTGAAACCCTGAGAGCTTAAAGATCTTGCCCAATACTGCACAGGCAGGGAAATGTTACATGCCTCTAAACCAAATCCCATGTTATTTCAACTGACAGTCCTCAACTGAGAAGACTACCCAAACATCATGAAAAGAAGCCAAGTGATCACACCTTCATTTCCATTATAAGCATGTGGGGAATGACTGACCGCTAAGGGATAAATGAAAGGCTAATTGCATCCCCGAGACACCCCTTGAACATTCTCTAGGTACATGTACAGATCTATACAGTCTCTCAATTATCCTTTCTCTACAATTATCCCTTCTACATCTTCAGGATTAGTGATGCTGACCCCTTGTAGTCCCCCCCCCCAAAAAAAAATTGTTGGTCTTTCCTTTGTACAAGAGAAGTCTGAACTTTCTTTTCTTTTTCTTTTGTGGGGTGTTTACAGTACCTTATTGTACAATTTGGTCATAGGCTTTGTCATTTGCTGGTCTTCAAGTGTCCTCTGTGGCTTCCACAAACCTCCCCCAAAATTCCCACTTTATTTCTTATGCTAACCTGAGATATATGAAAATAGAGATGGGGAAAGTTCAGATGTGGAAAAGATAACCATATTAGCCCTCCTCTGGCAGGTTGGATAGCTCTGTCTCAGTATTCTCTGCTGGACCTTCATCTAGATTGCCTGTTGATGGTTGGTGTCCCTGGGGGACTCAGAATTTGAGAGGGAAAACAAACAAACATAAAACCTAACCAATATTTTGGAAAAAAAGTCAGCACAGCATACTTTTAAATTTAATCTGCATTATTAAACATTTTCTCCATTAATTTTTTAAGTATAATGACTAAAATAACAAATCAAGTCCTGAATCCCAGTATTTGCAGATTACTAAGGTGTCAGTGCTCACACTAGTAATTTGACAATCTGACATCCAGTTAGAACTGGCTCCAGTGTACATCTGGGGGTCTCCCAAGGTTTTGTCTTGGTCCCTTTTGTTCTTCTCTATCAGTATTATTTTGCTTGTTGATTTTATTGATATAAATTATCTTTTCAATGAAGCTGATTCAGATTTGTTTGTTTAGCTGCCCAGTGTAGGGAACCTGCAGCCTCAAGGCCACATGTGGCCACATAGGTCCTCAAGTGCAGCCCTTTGACTGAATCCAAATTCAAATTCCTAAGTAAATTTGTTGTATGAAGTTTGGACCTAGGAGGGCCACAGGTGGCCTCCAGGCTGTAGGTTCCTCATCCTTGGTCTAGCCTTAAACTCTCTCCTGACTTCTAGTCTTGCATTTTCAATTGCTTATTAGATATCACATACTGAATGTTCTGCAGACCTTTTAAACTTAACATGTCCAAAACTGATCTCATTATCTTTACCCCCAAACTCTCCCCTTTTCCTAACTTTACAATTACTGTTGAAATGAATGAAAAACCTAGAGATACACAGTTTCTGGGTAATTAATAATCAATTTATTAATTAGGCTAGCAAATAATCAATGATGGTCAGTGGTTTCTCACTGTAACCAAAGACAAAACATCATGGAATGCTTAAATACCTTTGGAAAAGGGGGTACCCCTAACAGGTGGAGATCAACCCTGATTGGTGAACAATCAATGAGGGGGTGGACTTTCAAATGAGGAGGCAGGTTAAAAACCTTCAGTCCCTCCTTTTGCTTGATAATGAGACTCAGCTGCTTCTGCTATTTGGCTAAAAGAATTTTTCTCCAATCAGAACACTTAAATTGAACAATGGGGGAAGGAGGGGTTTGAATGCATTAGACTTAATGCCTTAGGGCTGGAATTCACCTAGATTAAATTATGTGTATACTTTAATCAGAAGTAAACTCTCCTATTTGGGTGGGGTCCTGCCCAATACTGAAGAGAAAGTTCTTTGTGGATTAGGCCTGGGTGGGGAAACTTAGGTCTTGATTGGTTGTTGTCCTTAGTTCTCAAAGAGGACTGTATTAAATTCAAGTTTCAATGTGTCCAACTGTGGCTGATCAGAGTAATAGGAGCTTGGGATGCTCTACCACAGCTCAGGCACAAGTGGTCAGTGTGAACATTTGGGGTGGATAGTCTAAATTTGTGCATCCTGCATTTCCTTTGAACTGTTTTAATTCTGCTTTGCCCATAGAAAACAGACTTTTCTCTGATGTGGGCATGCCATGCTGAGTGGTCCTGTGCCAGTGTCTCCCATGTCACACAATCAATTCCATAGTTCTTGAAAGAGACCTTGAGTGTCCTTGTATCGCTTCTTCTAACCACCATGTTAACGCTTGCCCTCTGTGAGTTCTCTGTGAGTTGTCTTTTTGGCAAGCAGATGTTTTGCATTTGAACCATGTGGCCTGCTCACTCTCTGAAGGAGAGTTTGAACACTTGGCAGTTTAGTTCGAGTAAGGACCTCAGTGTCTGGTACCTTATCCTGCCAGGTGATCTTCAGAATCTTCCTAAGACAATTCAAATACAAGTGATTCAGTTTCCTGGCATGGAGCTGGTAGACTGTCCAGGTTTTACAGGCATACATCAATGAGGTCGGCACAATGACTCTGTAGACCTTCAGTCTGGTACTCAGTCTAATGCCTCTTCTCTCCCATACTTTCCTTTGGAGCCTCCCAAACTCTGGCAATGAGTATGTCAACCTCATTATCAATGTGTACATCCCTGGAAAGTATACTACCAAGGTTAGTGAACTTATCCACAGCATTCAAAACCTCTCCATTTTTGTAACCGCTGGGTTACAAAATGTATGGATGGTGTGGTGCTGGCTAATGGAGCACTTTCCTTCTTGAGGGCACATGTGACCTTCTAGGTCCTTGGGTGCAGCCTTCTGACTGAGTCTAAGTTTTACAGAACAAATCCTTTTATTAAGGGGATTTGTTCTGTGAAGTTTGGATTTCGTCAAAAGGCCACACTTGAGGACCTAGAGGACCACATGAGGCCTTGAAGCAGCAGGTTCCCCACCCCTGGATTAGGCCAATCTCATCATCAGCCCTGTCCTTTAGAGACCTCAAGGACTGATCTCTGAATGAGGAAATAGAAAGGCAAAAACAGCAACAACAAACCAATCCTAATTTAATAATTGGTTACTAATAGAAAAAAATTTTCTCCCCATTGAAGGCACCATCATCCTCCCAGTTATGCATCATCTCCCCAGTCCAATCCATCTTCTACTCAGCTGTCAAACTGATCATCCTTAAACACAGGTCTGACCATAGACTCAATAAACTCTAATGGTTCCTTATTACCTTAAGGATAAAACAAAAAATCTTGTTTGTTTTTTTAAACCTTACAAAACCTTGCCTCTTTCTGTCTTTCCAATCTTCTAGCTTCCCTGGCTTCCGTCAAGTTTCAGCTAACATCTGACCCTCTGTAAGAAGCCCTCTCCAGTCCTCCTTAATCTTTGTGCCTTCTTTCTGAGACTCTTTGATTTATCTTGTATACATGATGTTTGCATGTTGTCTTCCTCTTCAGACAGAGCTTCTTGAGAGGAGGGACTGTTTTTTTTACCTTTCTTTGTATTCCTGGTCACAATGCCTGGTACATAGTAGGTGCTTAATAAATGATTGTTGACTGACTCTGTGTGTATGTCTTTGTCTCCCTCTAATCTTTAGTCTCTATCTACTGGTGCCTTCCCTGCGACCTACAAAAATACTCAACCCTTCCCCACCCTGAAAACACCTTCACTAGACCCTGCTATTTCCTTAAGTAATTCTGTCATATATTTCCTCTCATGGGCAAACTGCTAGAAAAAGCGTTCCACAATCATTGCTTCAATTGTATTCTCACTCCTTTCAAACCGGGCTTTAGATATGATCACTCAGTTGAAGCTACTCCTCCAAAGTTAAAGACAATCTCTTAATTGCCAAATCTGGAGGCCTGTTCTCAGTCCTCATCCTTCTCTCTTTGTGGCATTTCACACAGTGGCACACTCATTCTCTCTTCTTGTATGTGTCTCTACCCTCTGTGTTCTCCCTTTACCTGTTAGACCACTCCTTTTCAGTTTTTTGTCATCTTTCATCTCATGAACCTTAACTGTGGGTGTCACCAAAAGCTCTGTCCTGGGCCTTCTATTTCTTACTCTTTCTGATAATTTACTTGCTTTTGAAATGCAGTTCTTAGACCTGTCTAATAGGTCTAATATATAGACCTGCCTAATATCATATGGTCTCTCTTTTCTCTATCCTCCTGGATGTGATAATCCCATCCTGGGTCACTAGTGGGAACAGGAGCTGTTCCTGGGGGGGGTCATTACTAGCCAAATGATCTCCAAATTTTTGAGCTGTTCCCAGATTCTCCTCTTCTCCTCAGTGGAACAACAGGTAGAGAAAAGGGTATGCAAATCACCCCAAGAAAGTGCCAATTGTAGGATTATGTCTCTGAAACCATCAGTAAACTTTCTGGGATCTTGAGAGAACCTCCCCAATTTTTCTTTAACTTGGATGAGATACAAAATGGGTCTGGAAGGTACTGTGGGGACAGGGGCTTGGGATGACAGGAAGTCCCACTTCCTGTGAGGGAAGGATTGGGGGGTACTGGCTGAGCTGGATCACACTAAAGAGACCAGGAGATCCGACTGGCAATGGGGAAGGTCAGCTGGCACCTGAAGAGTGGAAGATCATCAGAAGAGAAGATATCCCTAAAACTTCTGTGGGGGTAGGGCTCAGGCCTCAGTGGGTGTCGCCTCAGGGGGAGGGGCCACCAGTGGCTGAGACCTGAGCAGAAGTCCCTGAAGGGGGAGGGGCCATGGTGGGAGATGCTGGGTGGGAGATGTGGATGGTGAGAGACAATGGAACAGATTTGGGTATAGATATTTTGAGAGAATCAAGGGTGGGGGCTAGCTGGACAATGGAGGTTTAGGCTAGTAATAGAGATTTGGGCAGAGTTACAATGAAAGGCTTATGGCCTCAGGCAAATGCCTCATCAAATGGGAAGATTCAATCAGAATTCAAGGGGTTCCTAGAGGCTGTACCTCATCATTCCCATAAATTTAATTTCCATCTCTATGTAGATGACTCACATAATGACATATCCAGCCCCGGACTCCCTCCTGACCTTCAGTCCCACACTTTAAACAGATTACTGGATATTTGAATTTTGATGTCCTGTAGACATGTCAGACTTAACATATATACATGTATATGTATTTATATATACACACATATATTTCCCAAGGAAACAACATACATACATGTATATATACAATATATACATATAATTGTGTGTATCCTACTTTAGAACATAAGCTCCCTGTCAGTAGGAATGGTTCATTCTTTGTGCTTGTATCCCCAGTCCTAGCTGAGTGCCTAGCACTTCATTAATTTGTCCCTCATGTCTAGAAAGCACTCATCTTTACCTCTTAGAATCCTTGGCTTCTCTCACTTTATGGAATTCTTTCTATATTAAGCTTTTACCTTTTCCCTAGCTGATAGCCCCCCTTCCCTTGTATTTATTATGTGAGTATATATAAAATATAAACTCTTCATATATAAAATCTCAGAATGCATTTATTAAGCACCTATTTATCATGTGGAATCTTTGAACTAGGTCTTGGTGATAGAAATAACAAAGAAATCTAACAATTCCTACTTTCCATCAGCTTTCAGTCTTCTGGGGAGACAAGTACATGTAAAAAATACACAAGCAGAAGTATAAAGTGCATAAATGCAAATATTAAAAAAATACTTAACGTAAGTTAGTTTGGGAGAGAGGGTGGATACTTTACATTTATGTACAGGTTGCCTCCACCATAGAAGGTAGGATTTTTTTTTCTTTTTTGTCGTTGTACCGCCAGAGCCACAGGAAATACAACAGGCGCTTAATCCATGCTCACTGATGCTGTTTTAGGGCTCCTAGCACGGTAAATTCTGTAGTAAGCCCTAAATCTAAGTGCTTGCGGGTCCTCGGTTTCACAAGGTTGGGAGGTCACGCCCTGACTGCTCCTGTTTTACTGCAGCAGACAAAGCCTGGGGGAGAGGGGCACCTGGACCTTTTTGTTGTCTGGAGGTGGAGGGCTGGAGAGGATGAGTTACTCAGGGAAGGATTCTACTGGCTGTTGGTCTGCAGTCCCTGACTCCAGCATCCCCGATCCACCCTGCGCTCTGCGTGCCCTGTAACCAGGGCGCAGGGAGGATACTGCGGGTGGGCGCTGCGGACGTCTCTGCGTCAAGTCTGGCGGGAGACGGACGGAGGTGCGGCTCCCCTGCTCAGCCTCGCCTCGGCTCGCACGCCAGATCGCCCGTCCCCCCCCACCCCCTCCTTTTCCCTCTCGCAGCCTTTAAAGAGCCGCTTCATGGGAGGGCCGGGCCCATGTGCGCCTCCGTCACACACTTACACACACACTCACACATACACACACTCGCTCATCCTGCGCTCCCTCGCCTTCACCGACACACACGCGTACACCTACACTCACACCCACACCTACACCTGCACCTACACCCACAGCTCTACCCAAACGAGCACGCACATCAGTCTGTACACCTCTACCCATTCTCTGCAGACCGCACACCAGGCGGCCCTTCGACAGCCGCAGCCGCAACCCCCGCCACCAGCGCCCCCGCCCTTTCCAGCCTGCGGGACCCTGCTGCTGCTGCCCCCGCCGCTGCCTCTGCCACTGCCTGTGCCTCTGCTGCCGCCGCCGCCGCCGCCGCCGCCGCCCCCGCCCCTGCCACTCCTGGGAGTCTGCCCCGGACCCAGCTGCGTGGTAAGGGGAGTTCGGGCCTTGGGCTCCCAGTGCCCTGTGCCCCGAGGGGCTCGCGGGAGAAGGATGGGAGGGATGGATGGGAGACAGACGGCTTGGGGCGCATCACGAGACTCCCGGTTCCTGGGGAAGGGCGCGTGATCCTTTCTGCTGAAGAGACTGTTTGTTCGTGTGTGTGTGTGTGTGTGTGTGTGTGTGTGTGTATCTATGAGTATGCACAGGAGTCTGTGTACAAACTGAGGTACCATGAGGAGAGTGGCCGCCTCCCATGGAAATTCCCCGCAGCAGCAGTAGCAGCCAAGCAGCATCTTCCGGAGATTCATTCGTCTCCTTGAAGGGATTTGCCAAAGGGTGATTCAGAAAAGCGGGGAGCTTATCCTGGAAGGAATGGGGGCTTAGGCTGGGCCCTCAAAGGGGGCTTAGGATTGGGTTTCCTCTGTGAATTGAGAGGTGGGTGCTGTGTGCTGAGAGATGGGGGCGGAGAGGGGGAGAGCCGTCTCATCCCTCTTTCGCTAGAACCTTCCTTTTCACCGACCCAAAGGAAAATGTTATGCCTTCTCTCCATCACCTCAGTTCCCTTTTGATGTGACCTGAGCTGGGAGACGGTCCGTTGTAAATGTATGTTTCTCCAGAGAGACCAAGGCGGAGAGCAGGAGAGACCAGCGAAGGGCCACGTTGTCATTTTGTATCCTGGTCCTGCTGCGTGTGTGGGTGGATGATGGGGTGGGGGTGGGGGTGGATGGGCTGGGATAGAGGAATCAAATGCACTTCTTAATTCATTCACATTTCAGCTTGGTAGCGTAAGTGTTGCGTAGGGCAGAAATACTTTCAATCTAGGAGTGGCCTTGAGCTATTTTAAAGCCCCTTCTACATAGGAAAAAACAACAATAATCCACTGCCTTTTGCATGTCACGATTGGGTGAAATTAACAGATCTTCCAGCCCCCACATCAAAAGCTTTTTTTTTTTTTTACAGGTGGTTGGGGGGTGGTGGTGGTGATTGTAAATCTCTACACCGCAAGATTATAATTGTGGATTGGAGTTTCCAGACATTTACTCTTGTGTTAAAAGATGACTGATTGGAGCAGATGCTCAGGGCTGTTGCTGCTCTTTCGCCCTCCTCATCCCCTTTGCTTTTGGTTGTATCCCTTATCGGAGAATGGCTGGAGTAAATCTGGGTGGGATCGAGGCTGGTGCACAGTGACGTCAGCAATGTTTGGGTGCTTATGCAAATGAAGCTCTGTCCTCGTTTTTTCTTTTATCTTGTGGTTTGTGCCCCATCCTTCATTTTAAAGGTAGACCACCTTTTTTTCCGTCAGTTGTCAGTCAGTAGACACACTCCTGAGTGGGAGAAAGTAGAGTATAAACTCTGAAGGCTTTTAACCAGATTTTTTTATTTGCCTTGTGCCCACCCACTGACGTTTTGCTATGTAGGGCATTACTACGCATTATTATTATCGTTTTCTGATGCAATCTTGGGTTTCTTGTGACAGCTGCTTTTACACATTAGGGATTACCCTTTCCCTAAACAGGAACAAAACCTTTTTTTTTTCCTAATGTCATGATCCTCTTGTGTAGTCTGGTGAAACTTATGGCCCCCTTCTCAGAATCATGTCTTTAAATGCATAAAATAAAATACAAAGGATTATAAAGAAAAGCGATTATATTGAAATACAATACTTAAAAAAATATTTTTTAAAAGTTCTCTATTCAAGTTAAGCAACTTAACTCCCCCTCCTTTTCTTTCTGCCCCACCCTTGCTTAGGCTAGTAAAAGAATACAAAGACATTTAGATTCCACTCTGCTTTTCTTTAAATTAGCTATCTTAATCATCTCTTTCTCTACTTCCACACAATGAACAAGACTCGAAATGAAATTTTCTTTATTCTTCATTATCCTTTGGATTATTTTTAATGGAGGGCATTGACTCTTGTACAAAAACATAAAAGTGCTCTTTATTTAAGTCGTATCTGAAGAATCCAGGAAATAACCCTATGAGAGCAAGACATTTTTCCTTCTCAGAAACCTTTTTCCCCCCACATACTGTATTTGAGCAATGTTTTTAAAAATTCATTTATTTATATCAAGATATGAAAAGTGTTAAGGTGATTAGCTCTTCAGATTTATAATGTTCCTGTAACAGATGTTATAAAAAGAAAGTCTTGTTACTAAATTAATTTAGAGAAGGAAAGAGTAGAATTTTTGCTTAATAAAAGTGGTAATACCTCTGAGATACAGGGATTTTAAGGTGCTTTTAAAAAGCCAGTTAGCAGTGTGTAATTTAAATGTGTCAGAATAGCGACAAAAATCACTAAGTGCAAGAATTTATTTCCCCAACACAAACCCTTTGAGGGTTTTTCTTTTTTTTTTTTTTCGTATTTTTATATATAGCAGCTCAAACTTTTGTTAGTATTAATTTTACCCTGGATAAATTTGATAGAATGGAAGGTCTTTGAGGACAGGGACTGGTTTTGTCTTTGTAATCACAGTTTTTGCCTTTCTTTGTTTCTCTAATACTTGCCACAATGTTTGGTGCCAGTAAGCTTTTAACAGATGTTTGTTGATTTTTGTTTGTTGATGGAATAGGACCATGTCTGAAACCTAATCTGTCCTTGTGGATTGGTTGGTCATTTTGTCACTAAACCAAGTACTACTCCATGTCCCTTGTCTGGACTTTTCTTTTTTCTGTATACTTGTAGGCACAAGCTTGAATATTTCCCAGTATGCCCATACGCCTTATGCACTGTAGAAAGTGACTGCCCAAATGCCACTATTAAGCCAGATATCTCCTTGTATAGCTTGACTGGGGAATCATCAGAATGACATTATAGATGCAGTTCCAGTTTCAGCTGTTTACAGCTATTCTTTGGTGATTTTGAATGATTAATTCATTTGCTTAATACATCTGATATCAAAGAATATTTTCTGCTGAAAGCCTTATTTAATAATGATCAGCAGGCTTCCAGGCTAACTTACTGCAGAGAAAGCACATGCTAAGGTTGGGTAGGAGTACAGTCTGGTTTCAGATTGAGAAAGACATAGTTTTAGTTTCTATGATTTTTACTCATTGATTTCTTTTTGTCTTTTCTTCATATCAATTGAGATAATATTTTTAAAGTGCTTAGCATTTAGTAGGTACTTAATAAGTGCTTATTCCCTTCCATCTTTTCTGCTGCATGCAGACTGAGTCAATTTTTGGCTATGTTTTATTTCCTTTGGCTGAATCTTAATATTTTCTGGGGCTGGGGCATCATTTCACACTAACCTTAATTGACTGTTATTGCCAAATAAGATATTTTTCAAAAGTCCATAAAGGCACATTTAAGGGGATTGAAGCACAGTCTTACTTGTCTGCAGTGAAAAGACTGATAGATATTTTGACTGATTATGGCTTTGCTGGAACTTAATAGAAAACTTAATGTTTGAAAAATCCTAGAAAGTTCTGATTACACAGGGGTGGTTTTTAGAAAGTAAGATATGCCAGTGAATACAGAATCAAGTGAATTGAACCTAAACCTTGGTACGTGTTTGTTCTCTGTGTATAGTGTCATTTATGTGTCTTGTTTTTAATCACACATAAATGATAAAAGAGCATTGTACTTAGATTCCAACTCAAATTCAGCCTCAGATACTAACTGTGTGACTAGGCAGATTACTGTTTTTCAGAGCCTTAGTTTTCTCAACTTTAAAATGAGTATTATAATAATAACATCTACCCCTCAGGATTAGTGTAAGGATCAAATGAGATGACATATTGACTTAGGAAAAACATAGATTAACATTAAATGTATCTTCTATTGTATTTTTTATTTTGTGAAATATCTCCCAATTACAGTTTAATCTAGTTCCAGCAGAAATCACAAGTAATTGTGCAGCTGGTGTTTGACACCTCTGGTTTAGAATAATCACTTTTAAAACCTCAAAGTCTTATATATCTTTATCTATTGTCTATCTATATTATCTATCTCTCTGTGTCTGTCTGTCTTTCAACAAATTAGTTACATGGGTTTCCATGGGATGCAGTGAAATCCTCTTCCCAGCAGTAGAAGTAGAAGATTCTTGGTAAACAAGATAGTGGAAAATGAAATTCTGGTGTCCTAGCAAGTTAAAGTGTCTGCCTTCTCCCCCCCCCCCCCAATTTAACATTTATTACATGCCTTCTATGTTTAAGGCACTGTGTTGGGTATAATGACTACAAATCAAAAATGACACAGCCTCTCCCTTCAGAGAGCTTACATTCCACTGGGGAACCTTGCTACAACCTGTACACTGATAAGTAAATGAAAAGGCGTTTTTAACTGGGAGAGAAACCATTTACAGCTAGGTTTGGGTTAGGAGGGAGTTATCAGGAAAGTCTTCTGATGGAAAGTAGAACTTAAGCTAAACAGAATATGGAATGAAGATAAAGATTCTAAGAGGAACTGGAAGTGAAAGAAGGATAAGTGCATTCATGGTGTAGGGGAAAGCCCATGAAAGCTCAGAGGCAAGGGATGGAACACTAGGGAAAACCTGGTGTAGCATATAAAGGGAAAGGATATTCTAGAGTATTTTATTTATGCTGATTTACTAGTGGTTCCCCCACACCCACCCCACCTTCCACACACATAGATTCACATATATTATCTGGGTGTAGAATTGGGTCAGTATCCTAGAGGCCCTGTAGTCCAACCCATAGCTGAAAAAAGGAACTCATTAACAGCAACTTAATAAGTGCTGTTCTTTGTTTGAAAATCTGAGAGGGCAGGGTGGGGCTGGAACAGAGCTCACTTTAAAAAAAATCAATTTATTTACTTTTGGTTTTCCTTTTTTTTGGAGGGGGCAAGGCAGGGCAATTGGGGTTATGTGACTTGCCCAAGGTCACAGGGCTAGTTAAATGTTAAGTGTCTGAGCCTGGATTTGAACTCAGGTACTCCTGCCTCCAGGGCCAGTGCTCTATTCACTGCACCACCTACTTTTAGTTTTCAGTATTCACTTCCATAAGATTTTGAATTCTAAATTTTCTCCCCCTTTCTTCCCTTCTCCCTCCCCAAGATGGAATGCAATCCATATAGGCTCTACATATATTCATATTAAACATATTTTCACATTAGTCATGTTGTAAAGAAGAATTACAACCAGTGGGAGGAACCACAAGAAAGAAGAAACAAACAAAAAAAGAGAGAGCAAATAGTATGCTTCTATCTTCACTCAGACTCCATAGTTCTTTTTCTGTATGTGAATAGCATTTTCCATCATGAATCATTTGAAATTGTATTAGATCCTTGCATTGCTGAGAAGAGCTAAGTCTATCAAAAGTTAACCATCCGACAATGTTGCTGTTATTCTGTACAATGTTCTCCCAGTTCAGCTCACTTCACTCAGAATCATTTCATGTAAGTTTTTCCAAGTTTTTCTCATATCTGCCAGATCATCATTTCTTATGGAACAGTAGTATTCTATTAAATTCATATACCATAATTTGTTCAGCCATTCACCAATTGGTGGGCGTCCCCTCAATTTACAATTCTTGGCCACCAAAAAAGAGCACACTTTCTCTAAGATACCCCATGGACTTTTGGATAGTTCATATTTTTAGGGAATTTTTTATTATGTCACTCTTAGCTAGAAGCTTGGGATAGGTCGTGCAATAATAGATAGAACTCTGAACCTGGCATTAGGAAGACCTGTGTTCAAATTTGGCTTCAGACACTTAGTAGTTGTGTGACTGGGTAAATCACTTAACTTTTGCCTGAGTTTCGTCAACTGTAAAATGGGTAGAATTATAGCATCTACTTCCCAGAATTTTATACACACACATTTGTGTTTTTCTAAGTCACTCAGATTTGAATTTGACACCAGGGTTCTAAGCAACTTAAATAAATTAAAGTCAAGGGAGTCAGGCTAGGAAAGAGAAGACTTGGAGAGACAGAAAAACTAAATATTTGAAGGATTTTAAGTCATAGAGCATTTATTAAACACTTACAATGTACCAGTCATTGTGCTAAACCCTGAGAATAAAAATACAAACAGAAAGATAAGTCCCTGCCCTGGAGAAGTTTACCTTTTTTTTTTTTTTTTTAAGCAATTGGGTTTAAGTAACTTGCTCAAGGTTACAAGGCCAGTTATTTCTGGGTGTGGTGCTAAGTATCAGAGCCTGGATTTGATCCCAGGTTATCCCGACTCTGGGGGCCAGTGCTCTTACTCTCTATGCTACCTGGCCACCCTGAGTAGTTTACCTTCTAATGAGTGAAGAGGACATAGAAAAGAAAGCTTAGAAAATCAGGGGAGTCCAGAGTGCACCAAGAAGAGGTATAATGACGTGGATGGCCTTGGTGTCTTTCTTATATAACAGGCAGTCTGAGAAAAATAATGCAATCAGAGGAAGAGACTAAAAGGGAAGAGGATACTCCTATTGTCTTACAATAAGAAGTCCAGGATGAAGTGAATTTCTAGGGTGTCTTTGGAATGGCGGAGAAAGTGTCATGTGGAAGCCAGATTAGCATTGGTCTCCTTGGACACAAAACAAGTTGTATTTGGATTACAGAACTATTACCTATTGGTAAAAGTTTCAAAGGAACAAATAATAGCTAGCATTTATACAGGGCCTAGAATGTGTCAGAAACTATGTTAAACACATTATAAATATTACCTTATTGTATCCTCACAACAATTCTGGAAAGTAGGGGTGGCTAGGTGGTGCAGTGAATAGAGCACTGGCCCTGGAATCAGAATGACCTGAGTTCAAATTTGGCCTCAGACACATAACACTTCCTAGCCATGAGAGCTTGGGCAAGTCAATTAGCCCCAATTGCCCTTCCTTTCCCCCCTCCAAAAAAAAAATTCCAGTGTACTTCTAAATTTGTATATTAAAAAACGATTATTTTTAATATTAAATATTAAAATTATTGTATTAAATATCTACTCATTTTAAATATTATTATCATCAGTGTGTCATAAGACAATTATAAGTTTTCTTTAAGGATATAATTTAAGCAGATTTTTTGAAATCTTTAGTATGATTTTAGTGTCTTTAAGCCAACTATTTCTTCAGGATACAGTGTCAATTTTATGCTTTAAGTCAGTAGGAAAACAGGATTTCTTTTATTTGCATTAACTTTATAGACCTTTTTTTCCTCACAGAAAAGATACATTTCTAAAAAGGAGACTAATTTATATTGTCTTTTTGCTCTTTCCCCATTTTATCTTTTCAGTTAGTTGAAGTCTTATCATAGTCTCCTTTGATGTGTATTAAGGACTTCTGCACAATAGGATAAAATGTATGATAGAGAGGGAGCATAATAGAGGGAATTTCTTCATCTGAGAATTCCCTAGAGCTGTAGTGTCAAATTCAAATAGAAACAGGGGCTGCTAAACCATATGTAAGGATCCCTGCAGGCCTCATATTGATTTAGAAAAAGACCTACGAACATTATCTATATTCTATTGCTTTTTATTTATTTTGTTAAATATTTCCCAATTACATTTAATCTGGTTCAGCCCTCATTTGGAAGTGTCCTGGACAGCAATGAAGCCCCAAGGTATTTGATATCTCTGTCCCAAAGCACCAAAATTACTAGGGTCTAGACTAGAGGTTTGATTGATGAGGGATACTTTTGAAGTTGGAGACTGCATAGCTGAACCTTTTTTTAATTCAGTTTGGTGCAGTGAAATTTTGGATATTTTCCAACAAATCTCACCTACTTTTTCCTTGAGTAAGTATCCCATGAGGAAAATCATGTTAGCATCTCTTATCAAACTTCCTTGGAAATTAGCTGCTATTATTAACATAATTCATAGCAAATAGTCCTTAGGTCAAACTTAAAAAGAAGAATGTAAAATGTAGACCAATGGAGTTAAAAACATCTGTATAGATGCTAATATATAGGCAACTCTACAAATTTGATGAGTTCTTTATTTTTCTCTTCTCCTCTATCTGAGATTCTGCTAGACCCTTTATATATTGTTGTAATCTCCTAGCTAGCATTTTGTTTAGAATTTTTGCATCCACATTCATTGGTGAAACTTGTCCATAATGTTTTCTTCCCCCCTACATTTTTATTTTATTTTTAATTTATTGAATAAAAGAAACATTTGCATAGTAGTAGCACAATAAAAGTAAGGTGATTGTACATGAAAACTGCAAATCTGCAAAAATAACTTTCTCTATTTTTGCCCTTCCTGGTTTAGGCACCATATTTGTTTCATAAAAGGAATTTGGTAGGACCCCTTTGCCTATTATTCCTAGCCCTAAACATTTTTAAAAACGTTATTTGGTAGTAACTGAGCATTCTGAATAAGTGCTCATTAGGCGACACACAATTTACAAAGAGAAAACATCACCATCTTTTGGTAGGCTTTTCAGCAGTCTTTGTCTTGTGAATTAGAAAGTTTGTTTCCAAGAGTTGATCCTATAGGTAGTAAGATAATAATGATAATATTATATTACAATAACTATACATAATGTAGTAATTATAATATATAACATAATAATAAATAATAATAATTTAATAATAGCTAGTAATAATAATAATAATAGCTAGTACTTTAAGGTTTGAAAAGTGCTCTACAAACATTATCTCATGTAATCCTTGCAACAATCCTGTGAAATAAGTGTTCTTATTCCCATTTTACAGATGAGGAAACTGAGGCAGGTTAACTTGCTTGTAGTTACACAGCTAGTAAGTGTCTGGAGCTGGATTTAGTCTCTGGTCATCTTGACCCCAAGCCTAGTGCTCTATTGGCCAAGCCCCTTAACTGCAGATATGACATACAGATAATTTCAGTTTACTTCCTGAAATGCTGATGGGAATCTGACTCTGAAGGTTCTGGTTGAACCATCTCATATTCTTTCTCTACATCCTCATTTTGGGAAATCTCTATGCAGTGAACACTCACTTGTATACATGCAACCCTAATCTGTCTCATG